>NC_072426.2:70156818-70459848 GCF_028878055.3 Symphalangus syndactylus
ATCCCACTTTCCAGCTGCCATCTCCCATCTTCCAGATCACTTCTTCTAGTTTCCTATCTCCAACTATTTTCAGTTCCAATTGAAACTACACTCCATTGATCCATCACCTTTTCATATCTCTTCTCACCCTCTTATCTTCACATCCTTCCATTCCCAGTGTAAATTCCATATCAATTGCCATGATCACTCCCTTTTGGGACCACCAAATTTCTTTTCCAGCTCTCACTTTGTCCCACTGTCTTGGCTAAGCCACAAGCATGGTTGAATGTAGCTCTTCTCCACCTTTGCCCACCCCTGTCGAGCTAAACATTGATGGCAAAAAATACCAGCATATTGACATCTCTTACTTGAAAATTGTGATCACTAACCTTACATAGGCCTTCAGAATAGCCAGGTAATCAAACTACATTTCCCATGTCCATTTCCTCTCTCTTTCTTCTAAACTGTGTTATGGACTGAAAGTGTCCCCCAACAATTTATTTGTTGGAGCTCCTATTTGCAATGTGGTGGAATTTAGAGGCCAGGCCTTTGGGAGGTAATTAGTTTTATTTATTTATTTATTTATTTTATTTTATTTATTTTTTATTTTTTTTTGAGACAGAGTCTCACTGTCTCCCAGGCTGGAGTGCAGTGGCACGATCTCAGCTCACTGCAAGCTCCGCCTCACGGGTTCACGCCATTCTCCTGCCTCAGCCTCCCGAGTAACTGGGACTACAGGTGCCTGCCACCACGCCTGGCTAATTTTTTGTATTTTTAGTAGGGCTGGGGTTTCACCATGTTAGCCAGGATGGTCTCAATCTCCTGACCTTGTGATCCGCCCACCTCAGCCTCCCAAAGTGCTGGGATTACAGGCGTGAGCCACTGTGCCTGGCCGGAGGTAATTAGTTTTAAAGGAGGTCATGAGAATGGGGACCCCCATAGTGGCATTACTTTTCTTAAAAGAAGAGGTAGATAGACCACAGCCTGTTCTCACTCTCTCTCTCTCAATCTCCACCTCCATCTCTCTCTCTCTATCTCTCCCTCTATCTCTGTCTCTATCCTGTCTCTAGCTGTATCTCTCTCTCTCCCATCTCTCTCTCCCCATCATGTGAGGACACAGAAGGTAGCTGTATGCATGCTTCATTTTTCCACTTAATACTCAGCTCCATCTAAAGTAGTATCTGTTTTATGTATTTATAGCATCATGTTTGTCTTGTTTAGTGTCTATCTCCAAGTATGTAAAATATCTAACTATCTTACATAATTTTGTGAGGATCAAATGAATGAGATCTTTGTAAAATCTAAAGACAGAAATTTGTTATTGCAGCTGCTGGTATACTGGGGGAACCTAACAAAAATCAAGCCAGCAAATGGACTTTCCCCCTGCTTTTTTCTTTAAAAATTAGGAAGTAACTAAACTCCTTTCAAATGGATTATCTGAAGGAGATTCAACTTCATTTATTGTGCTTCTGGATTCTCCCAGGTTTCAGATTCACAAGTATAAGACTCTTGTGTTCAGACTCTTTCTGGGAACCAAAGTATGATCCCTGCAGCTCCTTTCCTTTTCCAAATCACATTCTAGACAAGAAATTGGCTCCAAATTATTCCATGCAATTCTAGAATCATTTTTCTATGGCTTCAAAAACCCTATTCAGTGCTCATAAACTCGGTCTATGGATATTTGAACTCCTCAAGGAAAATGTGATGCAAATTGCCTGTGTCTGTTTATGTAATATGTCCATCTAGGAATGGGTTTCTCTGCCTTCTGAGTTTGTTTGAGGTATGGGTATGAGATCTGGGCTGAGGTGCTCTGCAGCAAACATAGTTTCCAGTGCCATTTTCATTGGCAGTAACTTTATTATGCCAATCTAAATGGACTGATGAAATTATTTTGAAAATAATCTTTAAAGGTAATCAATAATTCAGGTCTGACCTTTCGTAGATCATTTTTCTCACTCCCCCTCTAGCAATCCAGACTGTCAATCCTCACTTGAAAACAGTGAATATATTTTGTACTTGTAAAAAGAGGAGGCTGAGTAGCAGAAAAGCAATTAAAAGGTTTCATTTTGGGTAGGAGAAACAAACATCTTTTCACTCAGATTTCAGAATGAGGGGGCATAGATTCCATGGAAACCTGAAAAAGTATCATTAGACCTGTGATACAGTCCCAGAAGGAGGCTACTACCTGGCCTGTCCCAGGTTCCACTCCAAATGACATTTTTCCGTGTTGGGATCTGCTTGTCCCTGGTGTTAAAGAATGTCTCCTGCAGCACTTGCAAATATGGGGTGAGTTGGGCCTACAATGGCTCAAACTACCAATCAATTCAGTGAAAGGATTACTCAGAGTGGTTGTGTGAAATTTCATTACCCAAAGAGCCTTTTGGTTGACTGTTTTTCAATTTCCAGTTGACTATGGCAGCAGTAATTTTTCTGAGAGATTGTCTCAAAAGTTTTCTCCTAGAAGAATGTCTTTCAATGGAATCCTGTTAGAACCCACTAAGATGCTGTTTGATGAATTCTCCAGAAAGTTTTTCTGTAACCTTGCCACCAAGTAAAAGACTACTAGTGTGCCATTTGTGAGAGACAAGTTCACCTACCAGATTCCAAAGATTGTATGCATGTATCTCTTGGGACTCAACAGAAGGCAAAGCTGGCTCACCTGAATGAAAAGAAATTTATGATGAAGATTTTGCTCCCACAATCCATGAGGGACTAAAGGCCTAAGATTGGGAGCACAGAGAAACCAGAAGAGCCCCAGAGGGACAACAAGCAGACACCAGAGCAGTAATCTCATGGTCTAACATGTCTGGGCAGGTCACCACTACAATAGATGGCCTTCCAAAATTTTCTTTTCCTGCCCTCATTCTCAAAGTCTAAAGTCCTAGAGACTCTTGTTGCTGGTATGGACAGTGGTGGTGAGAGGAAGGAGCTGGAATCAGATTTGGATAATGGAAAAAGCAGTTTGCTATCATTATTCCACCCTGTGGAGGATAGATTCCCATCCCTAAGAAAATCAGAGCATTGTTAGGAAAGTGAGTGAATGCTGGTAGCCAAATATAATGTTTTCTGTTACAGCACATCACAGGATCAAAACCTCCAGGGTACAAATTATTTATATTATTAATCCAGGACTATAAGCTTACATGCATTAATTTCCAAATAATGCTCTATAGATAATGAATGTATTTTAAGTACTTAATTGTTACTAGTTATCTATTGCTGTATAAGAATAATATTCTAGGCCGGGTGCAGTGGCTCATGCCTGTAATCCCAACACTTTGGGAGGCCAAGGTGGGCAGATCATTTGAGGTCAGGAGTTCGAGACCAGCCTGGCCAACATGGTGAAACCCTGTCTCTACTAATAATACAAAAAAGTTAGCTGGGCATGGTGGCACGTGCCTGTAGTTCCAGCTGCTAGGGAGGCTGAGGCAGGAGAATCACTTGAACCCAGGAGGCAGAGGTTGCAATGAGACTCCATCAGAACAAAAAAAAAAGAAGAATATTCTCAAACTTAGTGGCTAAAAGCACCTATTATCTTAGTTTCTGTGGGTCAGGAATCCAGGCATGGCTTAGCAAGGTCCTCTGCTTCCATGTCTCTCACAAGGCTGCCGTCAAGATACCGCCCAAGACTGCAGTCTCATTTGAAGTTTCAAGTGGGGAAGGATCTGCTTCCAAGTTCACCTTTATGGCTGTTGGCAGGATTCAGTTCCTTCTGCTGGCTAGAAGTCATCTTCAGTTCTTTGCCATGTGAGCCTCTCCAATGAGGCAAGAGAGAATCTGCTAGGAAGAGGGAAGTCCTAATCTTTTGGAACCTCATCACTAAAGTGAGAACCTGTCAACATTGCTCTATTCTATTGGTTAGAAGCAAGTTACTCAAGGAGAGGGGATTATCAAGGTTATCAGTAGCAGGATGCATGGATCTCTTGAAACCATCTTAGAGGCTACCTACCGTGTAAACAAAACAATTTTTACATTAAATTGTAGTAAGCATATTGACTTCTTCTCTCAATAAATAGACGAATTGTCCAGGGCTTCTGCAGTTAGACCAAAGGTGATGATCCCACATCAGCAAACAAAAGTCAGGAGGCAGTCTTCAGAAGCAGGAATGCATAGATCCAAGAAAGGTAAGATAAAGTCAGACCAGGACATGGATCCCATTCCTGGTTTCAGCCTCTGCTGGGCTCTACATTTAAAGACTAGGCCTCCAGAACCACCTGAAGCCAGGTGACCCCAGGGTCCTACCTAGAATCCTTAGACAAGCTATGTTCTCTGAGCTCCATATTTTTTCCATGTTTGTTCAAGAAGAACATAAGCTTCTTTGGCTATCTCATTTCTCCTGTACTTTTCTATTCATACTATTCTGTTATTTCTCTCCCATGTCCCAACCTCCCTCCATGCCTATCCCCCTACATCTCTCTCCATCTTTGTAACTCTAAGCTCCATAACAGACAAACTATTGTATTCCTAGTTGCTTCCCAGATATGTGTCCTCTCTGGAATGTTCTTCTGTATTTTCCATTTTGTGTTGCTATAAAGGAATACCTGAGTCTGGGTAATTTATAAAGAAATGAGGTTTATTTGGCTCACATTTCTGGAGATTGTACAAGAAGCGTGGCACTGACATCTGCTGCTGGTGAGGCCACAGGTAGCTACCACTCAGGTGGAAGGTGAAGGGGGATAAGTCATGTCACATGGTGAGAGAGGAGCAAGAGAGAGAGGGGTAGATGCCAGGTTCTTTTTTTTTTTTTTTTTTTTTGAGATGGAGTCTAGCAGTGTCACCCAGGCTGGAGTGCAGTGGCATGATCTCAGCTCACTGGAAGCTCTGCTTCCCGGGTTCAAGCAATTCTCCTGCCTCAGCCTCCCGAGTAGCTGAGAACACAGGTGGCTGCCACCACACCTGGTTAATTTTGTATTTTTAGTAGAGATGGGGTTTCTCCATGTTGATCAGGCTGGTCTCGAACTCCTGACCTCAGGTGATCTGCTCACCTCAGCCTCCCAAAGTGCTGGGATTACAGGCATGAACCACTGCGCCCGGCTGATGCTGGAGTCTTTTTAACAACCAGATCTCATGGTAACTAATAGAGTGAGAACTCATTCATCACCACAAGGACAGTGCCAAACCATTCATGAGGGATCTATCCCCATGACCCTAACACCACCCACCAGGCTTCACCTCCAACATTGAGAGTCATGTTTCAACCTGGGACTTGGAGGGGACAAATACTCTATATCATCTTCTTTCCCCAGATCAGGGCATTCTGCAACAATCAGATGCCATGAGGAAGCTTCCTATGACCCGTCAGGCCAGATTAAGTCCTGATATTTTGTAAACATAGCCACACTTGACACTAAAGTTTATCTCATACCACTTGTCACAACAATAAATAGCTGCGTTGGTCATTTTTTTGGCTTAATGAATGATTTGCTAGATCGGACACCCATGAGAGCAGGAAGCATGCATTTCTTATTGATCATTGCATTATTATTATCATCCAGCACGGTGGCTCCAGATAGAGCAGATGGGCAGATCATTGACTTTTTTTCTTTTATGAAACAAACATTTAAGAGTGTTCTATCCCTATTTTTGTATTTTATAGAACAAGGAAGCCTCTCTTCTAATGGCTCCACTTGCCTGGCGAACACCTCGGGGGGAAGGCACTCATCCTCCTGAGAGCCCAGAGGCCAGTAGGTCTCTTTTTGCCCTCCCAATCAGCTTCCAAACCATGATTCCTTCACCATCACATAGAAATCACCATTCTTTTCAAACTCTTGGGCATCCACCACCATTCTTTTTTTTTTTTTTGAGATGGAGTCTTGCTCTGTCACTCATGTTGGAGTGCAGTGGTGAGATCTCGGCTCACTGCAACCTCCACCTTCCAGGTTCAAGCGATTCTCCTGCCTCAGCCTCCCCAGTAGCTGAGATCACAAGTGTGTGCCACCACGCCTGGCTAATTTTTGTATTTTTAGTAGAGACAGGGTTTTACCATGTTGGCCAGGATGGTCTTGAACTCCTGATCTCATGATCCACTCGCTTCGGCCTCCCAAAGTGCTGGGATTACAGGCGTTAGCCACTGTGCCTGGCCGCACCACCATTCTTGATCCCTCATAGCTATAATCTGTGACCTTCCTGGTCGTTTTCTCCTATTCATCACTCTTCAGCCCATCTCATACATTGTCTCCTCCTGTACCCCAAGTGCCTCAGTAATTTCAGTAACTTCTGAATTCATCGACTCAGCAGAGTTGAACACCTTGTTAGGAAACTGAACTGGAGTCCACTAGCCCAGCACAGTGAGACCACACATCCACACTGAGGTTTGCAGCTGGAGAAAGGAAGGCATTTATTTGCAGGGCACCAAGCAGGGAGAATCAGACAGCTCACCTTTAAGGCCCACCTCCTCGATGGCTTGTAACTAAGGATTTTAAAGGCAGGGGTAAATTTCAGGAAAGCAGAGGTTACAGACAAAACTGTTAATCAAGACATGGAGGTTACACGTTGGTTTGGCTTAAGAAGGTGGACTATCCTGAAGTGGGGGCTCACAGGTCATATGTAGATTCAAAGATTTCCTGGTTTGCAACTGCTTAAGGAAAAGAGGCTTTGTTTTAAAAATTGGAGTCAGCAGATAAAGAATGTTAGCTCTGGCTCATGGGTGTGACTTCTTCTAGTCCCCTCAGGAAGAAATTTAGAACAAAGAACAGTGGTCAGCGTTCAGTCCTCAGTCTCCCCTTACCTGAGGTCTGTGTGCAAGTGGATTCATCTGATGGGGTTTCAGGTTTCTGAAAAACAACTCAGAAGCATATGTTAAGATGTTATCTTTGAAAGAGTCGGACCGACTCAAAGAGTTGGACCCGATCAGGCTCAAACCAAAGACACACTGGTCGCGGTCAAGAGATTTTATTGGAGGCACCAAGGCGACACCACACAGAGGAGGAGAAGGAAGGAAGAAGGGGCGAGCTGCTTAGGTGCTGGGTTTTTATACTCAGTGGGGCTACGTGGGCATCGGTGATTGGCTTAGGGGTGGGGTTTGAGTAAAAGGCAGGAGGTGTTCTTCCCTGATTGGCCTTCTCTTGGCAGGCTCGCGGGGTGGAGAACCGGGAACTGGGGGTGAAGAACCGGGAACCGGGAGTGAAGAACCCGGAACCAGCACCATCTTACTGTGCCCATGTTACCTAACATTCCTCCCTTTTTTGTTTTTTTTTTTTAAATGTCGGGGAAGGGGGCGCCGTGATCTGTCTGGCTGCTTCCTGCTGAGTGGGGGCATCATGAGGAAGGGGTACAGGAGGACCGTTGAGGTTATATACGGGGCACAGTAAGAGTATAAGTCCATGAATGTTCCTTGTAGGTATAGGTCTTCTAATGATGTAAGCCAGTTGAGAGGTAAGGAGAGGTTGGTGATGAGCCAGCTATCTGTGCGAAGGCAGTTTAAGAACTGGCAAAAGCGGTAGGCTGTAGGTAGTGGAGTTGTAGTCATTTTGTAGGGCAATCTGCTTTAAGAAGAAAATAAAGAGGGAAAATATTAGTTATGTATAGCTATGTTTAGCACCTGGTAGACCTACTTTCGGTGAGCAGTGGGGTGTACAATGCGGGCTGGACAGCGTCTGGAGGACTGGTACCAGTTGTTTGGTGCAC
This sequence comes from Symphalangus syndactylus, assembly GCF_028878055.3. Classification (NCBI taxonomy): domain Eukaryota; kingdom Metazoa; phylum Chordata; class Mammalia; order Primates; family Hylobatidae; genus Symphalangus; species Symphalangus syndactylus. Next base: position 70,164,424 of record NC_072426.2, read on the forward strand.
TGACAGTTAACAGGGCATAAGACTGTCCCTGGATTCTGCTGTGTCTTCACAGGTCGCCAGGAGTTGGTAGTTTCTGAGGAGAAGCTGGTTAAATGTTTGGTTAGTTATAGAATTAATTTGTTTTTTCATGAATTTGATGAGGCAAGGCAGGAGTGCACAAAAGGCAAGGATGCCCATTACTGGGCCTAAAAGGGGAGAAGCCAGGCTATGAGGGGGGTCTTTAGGGCTTCCTATAAGGAGGCCTGGGACCTTACATCCATTAGTTTTCGTTTGATTTGGTTGAGGATTTTTATGTTGGTTTTAACTACTTGAGACTCATTAATGTAGTAACAGCAATTTTCTTGTAAGAAGATACAAGCACCTCCATTTTCGGCTGTGAGTAAGTCAATAGCACACCGATTTTGTAGGGTTACACCAGCTAGAGATGTGATTTGGCGTTGGAGGGCAGCTAAGGATTGTGCTGTTTCCTCGATGGCATCTTGCATTTACGTCTGGGAATCTGAGAGTTGGGAAACACTATATCCTAGAGAGGTGGCGCCAAGTCCTGTTCCTAGGAGGGAGGTTGTTAGGGAGATTCCGAGCATGATGGGAAGGAAGATTGCGGCTAGTTTGGAGAGAGTTAGATCTTGGATGATTGAATTGGTAGGCTTGTAAGCTTTCGGTGAAGGAGAGTAAGGTGAGTTGACTAATGTAGTCGGTATACAGGGGCCGGGTAAGGAGGAATTTGCAAAAGATGGTGTTAAAAGCCTCGTGGTAGCTGCTGGTGTTGTAGCAAATGGGGATACTGGAGTTTGTAAGGAGAGGAACATCAGAAATTGTAAAACTATTTGAGGGGGTAGATGACTTATTGGTGGGTATGGGCTCAGCTAAGGGAACGGCGGCAAGAGGGGGCTTGTAGAGGTTGGCGCATAGGAAACAATTGGAAGTGGGGAGTTTGGAGGCATTTAATAGGTGTAATCCTTGGTTTAAGAAGAATAACCAAGAGGAACATAGAGGGGTTTGATTTGTTTGTGAGTCTAGTTGTGATTGTAGCTCCGTCTCTCCTTGGGCAACATGTTTAATAATTTGAGAGAAGCCTTGTTGTGAGTCAGTCTTGAGGGATCGAGAGATGGTTATGGTTTGTGTGGGGTATAACTGGGGTATATGCCTCCTGTAACAGATTGGCCCCAGATGGGGTCTGTGGGGCTGGTGATGTGAATAGCATTTTGTTTGGTGGTGTAATATAAAAGGGGGTGTGTGTGCCAGTTTTTTGGGAAATCCACTGCATGACACAGCTTGACCACGGACAACTATAATTTGGGGGCCATTCGGTTTTGCAGGCTGTGTTGGTTTGTTGGTGTGGAAAGCAGATGGCAAAATGAAACATGTGAAAGAGGGGGTCTCACCCATTTTCTATCATGGAAAGTTTTGGGAGGGGAAGATTAACTGTGGAAGCATTGATGGAGCACCGAGTGTGGCTGATAAAGTTGGTGCATGTCCATCTGTTTAGGTTATATGATTCTTTGATGGTGAAGAGATAGTATGGCTGGGAGGAGGGTTTATCGGTGGATGACAGTGAGGCGATGCAGAAGATGGGAAGCCAGAGAAGAGAACGTGGAAGATGCATGTGGGTGGATAGTTAGTCTTCCGAGATGGGAGGAAGTGAAGGCGTTTTTGAGATGCGGAGTTTGAGGGGATTGTCAGATATTGGTGTGCAGGTGTATTTGGTGGCTGTGGGAGTGCAGAGTATAATTTGGAGGGGGCCTTTCCACTTTGGGGTTAGGGGTATAGATTGTGTAGAGTTTGGTAAGGAGTAGAACACCCACACCCCAGGTTTAAGGGGAAAAGAATGTTGCCGTACATGATTTTAAAGGGAGACAACAGGGTAGGTTTTTTGGGAGGGCCCGAAGTTTAAACAGGGCAGTGGGTAATAGTTTTACCTAATCTTGGTGTAGTTCTAGGGTAAGTTTGGTTAGAGTTTCCTTGAGGGTGCGGTTTGTTCGCTCAACTTTGCTAGAGGATTGGGGATGGTAGGGGATGTGGAAGTGCCAGGGAATGTTGAGAGCAGTTGCAATGTTTTGTGAGATTTGGGATGTGAACTCTGGGCTATTGTCAGTTTGGAGAGAGGAGGGAATTCCGAACCGTGGGATGATTTTGGATAGGAGGATTTAAGCAACTGTACCTGCTCTCTTGTTAGTCATTGGGAAGGCCTCAACCCACCTGGGAAAGGTGTCAACTATGACTAGAAGGTATTTAAACCTTTTTACAGAGGGCATGTGAGTAAAGTCGAGTTGCTAATCGCTCCCTGGAGTGTGTCTCCTAGCCTGGTGAGTCAGGAAGGGTCCTGGTCTTAAGGGGGTTTGTGGGTTGGTTCGTTGGCAGATGGTGCAGGTGGATGTGAGCTGTTTTAGAAATTGTAAGGGCCAGGCGCGGTGGCTCACGCTTGTAATCCCAGCACTTTGGGAGGCCGAGGTGGGCGGATCACGAGGTCAGGAAATCGAGACCATGGTGAAACTCTGTCTCTACTAAAAATACAAAAAATTAGCCAGGCATGGTGGCGGGCGCCTGTAGTCCCAGCTTCCCGGAGAGGCTGAGGCAGGAGAATGGCGTGAACCCGGGAGGCGGAGCTTGCAGTGAGCCGAGATCGCGCCACTGGACTCCAGCCTGGGCGACAGAGCGAGACTCCGTCTCAAAACAAAAAAAAAAAAAGAAAAAAAAAAAGAAAAAAAAAAAGAAATTGTAAGTCAGAGTTGCTTAAAGTGAAGAAAGAACTGAGGAATGCCTTTAGGGCCTGAAGGCTGGTATGGAAAATGGAGTGCAGGTATGTAAAGAGGGTGTGTTTGATGGGTCAGGTGGTTGTGTAAGTGTTAATTGTGTGGGCTGTGGGGGGTCTGGTGGCTCATTAGTGACGAGCATTATGGTGGGAGGTAGAGTTGAGAGTGCTGCTTCTTTGGCCTCTGGGTCTGCTTTGTTGTTACCTTGTGTTATTGGAGAGGAGTTAATTTGGTGGGACTTGCAATGGGCAATCCCGATTTTAGTGGGAAGTAAGGAAGCCTGAAGGAGGCGGGTGATTAGAGTTGCGTTAGTGATGGAAGTTCCTCTTGTGGTAAGTAGTCCTCTTTCCTTCCAGATAGCTGAATGAGAGAGGAGGATATGGAAAACATATTTGGAAAGTGTGAGTGAGGTGTTTGCTGCCAACTTGAAAGCTCAGGTGGCTGCAGTGAGTTCTGCTTGTTGATTAGTAGTATTGGGCAGCAGAGGTTTTGCTTCTATGATTGGAGTGAGGGAGACTATGGCGTATCCTGCAAGGCGCTGTCCTTGTAAGGAAAAAGAGCTCCCATCTGAGAACCACGTATGGTCAGGGTTGTCTAAGGGCCCTTCTGTATTGGACAAGGTAGAAGGGATTCCAGGATTTCAATACAATTGTGTTGGGGGAGGGTGAGGATTGATTGGGAGGAGGGTGGCAGGAGGGGAACACATGGTTGAAAGGAAAGTGTGGGGTCATGTAGGAATGAGACTAGAAGGGAAAGTATATGGCTTTTATACGTAATGAAAGGCCTTTGGAGATTGGGCAAGTGTAGGGCTGGGCCCTTTAGTAAGGCTTGTTGGAGTGCTCGGGAGGGTTGTTGGATGGTGGCGTCCAGGGATTCGGACGGGGCTCCTCGGGACAGATCATAGAGTGGTTTGGCTAATAAAGAGTAGTTGGGGAACCCGCCAGTCATAGGAATGAAAGAACTTCTTGTTTGGTTTTGGGCGTGGGGAGGCTCCGGATAAAGCCAAAGTGATCGCCTTTGACTCCCAGGTAGGTGACCTGTATAGATGACAGTTGAACTTTAAGAGGAGACACCTGGTACCCTTTGCGAGGAAGTTGAGGAGGGCAACAGTGTCAGTTTGGGAGATGGCTAAGGACGGGCTGCACAGGAGAAGATCATCTACATACTGTAAAAGGGTGGACTGAGGAAGACGGAGTAGTTTTAGGTTGGAGGCGAGGGTTTGGCCAAAGATATGGGGACTATCTGAAAATCCTTGAGGGAGTACTGTCTATGTTAACTGACGGGATTGTTGAGTATCTGGGTCAGTCCAAGTGAAAGCAAAGAGGTTTTGTGATTGAGGGGAGAAGGGAATGGTACAAAAGGCATCTTTGAGACCTACTACAGAGAAATGGGTGGCGTTAGGTGGGATGGAGGATAAGAGTATAGGGGTTGGGAACTAGAGGATGGATGGGCCTGACGGCCTCATTAATGAGTCTAAGGTCTTGGACGAGACGGAACTTGCCATTGGGTTTTTTGATGGCTAGAATGGGAGTGTTAAATGGGGAATGGGTTGGCCTAAGGAACTTCTTCCTCAAAAGGTCTGAGATTATTGGTTGTAGTCCTTTTCGGCTGGAGGCAGGAAGGGGGTATTGTGGCTGACAGGGAAAGTGAAAGTGATGTGGGTTTTTGAGAAATATTTGTATGGGGGTACACTGTGCTAGAGAAGGGGTAGTGATATCCTAGACGGAAGGATTGACGTGTGGTAGGAGTGGAGGCGGAGTAGGAGCAGAGGTGAGGTCTGTGGAGCTTGCTAATAGGGCCACGAGGGATGTGGAGTTAGGGATGGCAGTTGGGTGGAAAGTGATAGAAGCTTTAAATTTAGAGACAATGTCTCTTCCCAGTAGGGGAAGGGACATTGAGGTATGAAACCAGTGGGAAAAATATGGCCTGAGAAGGAGCAGGACAAAGGAGGAGTGGCCTTGGGGTGTATGGTTTGGCCTCCAACCCCAACTATAGGAGGTCCAAAGAAGGAGGTGGGACCCCAAAACTCCCACAAAACCAAGAATGTGGCTCCAGTATTAAGGAGAAAGGTAACAGGACACCCATCCACTGTTAGAGAGACCCTGGGCTCCTGTGAAGTGATGACATGTGTTGGGGGAGGAGTCCCAAGGCCCCATCAGTCCTCAATGGCTATTCCTAGAAGGTCTGGAGTTGGGCTGAGGGCCGGCTTGGCCCCCCTTCGGGGACCGGGACAGTCCACAGCCCAGTGACAAGGCTGGTGGCACTTTGGGCAGGGCCGACTGGGGGGCCTGGGATTTGGACATTCTCGAACCCAATGTCCTTCTTTACCACATTTAAAACAGGGCCCAGGGGGCTGCTGTTGTGGATTGACAGATGTTGATTTGCGGCCTGGGGTGGACTGGGGAGAGGCTTGGAGCACTTGTGCCAGCATTTGGCACTTTTGTCTCCTGGCCTTCTCATCCCGATTGTGGTAAACTTTGAATGCCATTGCCAGGATCTCGGTCTGTGGGGTGAAAGGGCCCCGTCCAGTTTTTTAGTTTAGCTCTAATGTCGGGAAAACTTTGTGCAAAAAGTGGGACATGAGAAGTTGTCTGCCATCGAGGGCCTTGGGGTCTATGTTGGTATATTGTTGGAGAGCCTTTGTAAGGTGGTCCAGAAAGGCAGATGGGTTTTCATGTTTGTTTTGTAGTTTTTTAAAATTAACAGACTTTTGGGCCACCTTACGTAATCCGGCTACAAGGCAGGTGGCAAAATGGTCTCGAGAGGCAATTCCATTGTCTGTATTATAATCCCAGTGAGGCTCCTGTTCTGGCACTGCCTGTGCGCCTAAGGGTAAGGCTGGGGTTGTTTGGTGGACTTCATCTGCATAAGTGCGGGCTTGCTCTCAGACTCGCCTGCGCTCCTCGGGAAGGAGGGTGTTAGAGAGAATTATATAGATATTATGGAAAGTGAGGCTATAGGCTTGGAGGAGATATTGAAATTTTTTGATATAAGAGGCAGAGTTAGAAATGTAAGAGCCTAAGCGTTTCTTAATTTGGGATAAGTTAGCCATAGAGAAGGGAACATGGACACGAACAATGCCTTCTGCCCCTGCAACTTCTCTAAGAGGGGCGAGGATGGGAAGGTGTGATCTGGAACGAGTGGTGGGAGGGCTGAGCGGTGGAGGGGAGGGAGCTGGAGAGGTTGCGGAGGAAGGGGAAGGAAGAGAGAGGTCGGGTGAAGTGGAAGGGGCGGGGCCGCCACTGGCCGGGCGGCTGCCAGAGGGTGGGGCTGAGGGTGGTGATATGGCGGAGGTTCGTCAGCGGGGTCAAAGGATCGGAGGGAGAGGTTGGCAGTTTGAGGGCAGCAATAAGATATTGAGGTTTACACGGGAGGCCATGGACACAGGGGATCTCTCCCCATTTTCCTGTTCTCTCACAGTATCCAGAGACCCATAAGTGGGCCATTTATTTTGGTTATCTAAGGGGTATGTAGGCATTTTGGTTTGATATCGGCAGTCAGACATTGTAAAGGAGAGTCGGCCGGCAGGGATGCAGAGCCTTCCATTATGAGAGGAAAGGTTTGAGGAAGTGTATGGCAAAGGGCTAGGTAGGGTGTCCCATAGTAGCCGATTACCATGTCGTGAGTCAGAACTTTTGGGTTGGTCGTCACCAAAACAAAAGGACTGAGAGGCCGGTAAAGGCCGAGGGCCATGGGCCACCTGGTACCAGGATTTTTGGAACGAGAAGGGGAAGGGACCCAGGCCAGAGACGCGAGGAGGAGAGAGAGAAAACTCCATTCCCTGCAGGCCGAGGCAGAAGTGAATGATAGGGGCCTACCACTGCCGCAGGGGCGTCGGGCAAAATGTGTCCATCACGGGAGCGGCTAGGGTCTGGCGATTTGCCCAAGAGGTAGGCCCAGGAGGGGAAAACTTACCAAGATGAGGTCAGTGGTGGGCGAAGAGCTCGGCGAACAGGAAAATGGGCGAGGACCGGCCAGGGTCTGGACTGAGCCCGAAAAGGATCGGGGTCCCACTGAGAGGAAGTGGGGAGTCCCGATCTGAGTCACGGCACCAATGAAAGAGTCGGACCCAGTCGGGCTCAAACCAAAGACACGCTGGTCGCGGTCAAGAGATTTTATTGGAGGCACCAAGGCGACACCACACAGAGGAGGAGAAGGAAGGAAGAAGGGGCGAGCTGCTTAGTTGCTGGGTTTTTATACTCAGTGGGGCTACGTGGGCATCGGTGATTGGCTTAGGGGTGGGGTTTGAGTAAAAGGCAGGAGGTGTTCTTCCCTGATTGGCCTTCTCTTGGCGGGCTCACGGGGTGGAGAACTGGGAACCGGGGGTGAAGAACCTGGAACTGGCGCCATCTTACTGTGCCCATGTTACCTAACAATCTTTAGTTTCAGCAGGGAACCAAATACCCATGACTCTAACTTTGTTGGCTATTGTTTTAAGCTACTATTACCTTCTTGCTTACAAAGTTGCTCATTTACTTCTTAGGGCTAGCTAGGTGCCTGGAATTTCCCTTGAAAGAACTCAAGATTTTCCCTTATTTCCCTTCTAGGTGGGGGATTCCTGCAGGCCTCTAGGATGAGTCCCTACTCTGTCTCAACCTCAAAGGAGAAAGATAATGCAGAAAGGGAAATGTCCCATGCACTATCCTACACCTTAGGCTCATAGACCCTTGATTGCTCCTGTTCCAGCTCCGACAACTACCACTTTCCTTCCCATTTGGCCAACATCATCCACAGCCACATAGGATATTCATCACCTGGAACTATTCTGCCACTGGAACCTTTAACTGTAATCTTCCACGACCCATCTGATCCCCACCCCAGTGCTTCTTGTCTACTCTCTTCCTGATCTTCATGGTCTTCCTTCTTCAATCCTGTCAAGATATTCAACCTCTGACACATTTGTTGCTACAGAAATTAATTTTTTTTTTATTCACTCTATCCATGATCCATCACCTACTGGGGGCTGTTGAGTCTGGCACCATCAATTTGCATCCAGATGATGCTATTTACAGCTGTGTGGCTTGAAACAAGTTACTTAACCTCTTTGAGTTCCAGCTTCCGCAGCTGAAGATGGGACATTATTGTCTGTTGCATAGAATTATTGAGGATTAAATGAAATAGTAATAAATGCAAAGAACTTAGCTCAAGGACCATCAAATAATAAGTGTGAAATAAATGTATGCCATTACCCATCGTGAGGGTGGTGGTAGTTACTTTCTCACCAAATGTCCTTTATCCCTCTCCCTGATCATATCTGAAGCACCAGTCTATGCTCTGTATCTCGCCTTCCCCTTTTCAAGGCATCACTCCAAGAAGATCCTCCTTCAGCTGTGCTCTCCTTGGCCTCTGAACATATAACATGGTCCTAGCTCACCCAAATGAAACAAACAGATAACACAAAACCTTCCTCAATCCTTTCTCCTTTGCCTTTTAAATTTCTGATTCAATTTCCTGAAAGACCTTATTTTTGTCTAATTACACTATTGAAACTGTTCCTTTCTAAATCACCATCCTCTTTTCAGCTTCCAGGAAGGGGCAGACTTTCCTAAGCCATAAAATAGTTCTGCTTTCAACCACCCGCCAGGGGAACGGAGACTTACTCACCTTACAGCCGTGACACTCAGGTTATTCTGTTCCAGACAAAGAAGATCTGGTTCAAAATGATGGGTCTCTCAATGGAGAAACCTGAAAATGGCTGACATCCTTTAAAGAAGACAGATTCACACACACACACACATACACACACACACACACTCACGAGATATTCTTCACCCATCCCCACGTCCCCACATTGAGCTACCTTTTTATCACTTCTTCCACCTACCAGGACACCTCTCTTTCTTTCTTTTTTTTTTTTTTGAGACGGAGTTTTGCCCTTGTTGCCCGGCTGGAGTGCAATGGCACAATCTCGGCTTACTGCAACCTCCACCTCCCCATTTCCAGCAATTCTCCTGCCTTGGCCTACCAAGTTGCTGGGATTACAGACATGTGCCACCACGCCTGGTTAATTTTGTATTTTTAGTAGAGACGGGGTTTCTCCATGTTGGTTAGGCTGGTTTCTCCATGTTGGTTAGACAGGGTTTCTCCATGTTAGTTAGGCTGGTCTTGAACTCCCAACCTCAGGTGATCTTCCTGCCTTGGCCTCCCACAGTGCTGGGATTACAAGCGTGAGCCACCATGCCTGGCACATCTCTCTTTCTCAAACTTTTATTTTAGATTCAAAGGGTACATGTGTAAGTTTGTTACCTGGGTATATTGTGTGATACTAAGGTCTGAGGTATGAATGATCTTGTCACCCAGGTACTGAGCACAGTACCTAATAGTTTTTCAACCCTTGTCCTCTTCCCTTCCTCCCCATCTAATAGTCCCCAGTTTCTATTGTTGCCATCTTTGTGTCCATGTGTATTCAATCTTGATCTCCCACTTCTAAGTGAGAACATGAAGTATTCAGTGGTTTTGTTTCTGCATCAATTGGCTTAGGATAACGGCCTCCAGCTGCATCCCTGTTGCTGCAAAGGGCATGATTTCATTCCTTTTTCATGGCTGCATAATATTCCATGGTGTACACATATTATATTTTCTTTATTCAATCCACCATTGATGGGCACTTAGATTGATTCCATGTCTTTGCTATTGTGAATAGCACTGCAATGAACATGTGAATGAATGTGTCTTTTTGGTAGAAAGATTTGCTTTCTTTTGGATATATACCCAATAATGGGATAATAGGATTGCTGTTCTTTGAGAAATCTCCAAACTGCTTTCCACAGTGGCTGAACTCATTTACACTCCCACCAACAGTGTATAAGCATTCCCTTTTCTCCACAGCCTCTACAGCATCTGTTGTTTTTTTGACTTTTTAGTAGTAGCTATTCTGACTGGTGCGAGATAGTATCTCATTGTGGCTTTGATTTGCATTTCTCTGATGGTTAGTGATGTGGAGCATTTTGTCATATGTTTGCTAGTTGCTTGTATGTCTTCTTCTGAAAAGTGCAGGACATCTCAATATTTACTTTAACCCAACTCTCTCTCTCTCTCTCTCTCTGTGTGTGTGTGTGTGTGTGTGTGTGTGTATGTGTGTATGCAGGTAGGGAGGAAGACAAGGACAGAAACCAGGAGGCCCAGCCCAGGATTAAAAACACACCATAGCCTTTCCAAAAAGTCAGAGTCACACATGGATCACTTGGAAATAACTGAACTTGCAAATCCAGTTTCCCATGGACCTGCTGAGTTTATGACGTAAGAGAAGGGAAGCGTTCACATAATGAGAGATGATTCTTCTCATTACCATGGATTCCAATTCATGCCTGAGATTTCAGAATACACTTCCTGCCCTTCTTTGAAGATGGAAAGGACCCTTGAAGATGGCTTGCAGTTGTTGGGCCACCCTCAATTTCCCATAAAGGTGGCATAGCCACCCCCAAAACACGCACACCTTATTAAAATCTGTCTCAGTCCCCCTTGAATTCCTTCCTGTACATCCAGCACTCGGGCCTGCAATTATCTTGCTTTTAAATTACTTGCAGAGGAAAGAGGCATGCAGGCAGAAGGTGGCTGGGGCATGTCATGGTCATTATTATGTGCCCAGGTAGACAGTGGGCCCTTTGAGAAAAGGATGGCGTTCTCTTCTTGTCACTCTCCCATCCCTACCACCCCTCACTGAGCATAGTAGAAATTTAATAAAAATTTGTCGATAGATTAATTGCATCATTACCTGGTTCTGTTGTGAAAGAAGAAGCTAATCCCCCTGAGACTTTACTCCCCTGCTTTATTTATTTATTTATTTATTTATTTATTTATTTATTTATTTACAGGGTCTCATTCTGTCACCCAGGCTGGAGTGCAGTGGTGTGATTATAGCTCACTGCAGCCTCAAACTCCTGGGCTCAAGCAGTCCTCCTGCCTCAGCTTCCCAAACAGCTGGGACTACAGGTGCACACCTCCACACGCAGCTAATTTCTTAACATATTTTAGAGATGGGGGTCTCGCTTTGCTGCCCAGGTGATCTCAAACTCCTCTTGATCCTTCCACCTTGGTCTCCCAAAGCACTGAGACTGCAGGTGTGAACCACAGTGCCTGGCTTAGAAGGGACTTCAACTAAGCTAGACAGTGAGAAAGGAGGCCAGAAGCCGAGCCCTCCAAAAACCACCATGAAGCTCCCCCACTGCCATGATCAAGGAGAGCCACGTGTGCCTATTCTCACTTCTGGGTTCCTTGCTGTCTCACATGTCTAACGTCCTTGGTCCACCCCTCTTTTGGACTCTGCTTTTCTCAGCCTCAGGTGACTGTGGCTTTCAGATTCCATCCCCAGTCTCTGCCTTTTCCTGTCCTAACCTTTTGGAGAATGATCATTGGAAGCTAGAGCTCTCTGCTCCACCAGCACAGAGGAAAAGACCCTGGGTCTGCCCCTGAGTCAGAATCCAGGTTCCGGGACTTGCTCCTGTCTAGATATGAATGAGTGTCAGGGTTTATCTAAAATTGTAGGAATTGGACCCCATCTAAACGTTCTTATCTGTACAGGTCACAAGTCACCTGAGATTCCTGCAAATCATTCAGATACCTGGGACCCTCTTGAGGATTTGGAATCAGTGGGCCGGGGAGGAGCCAGGAATCAGTGTAGATAACAGGCACGTCTTACCAGGGAAGTTGGGGGAACACTGGTTTGCATGACTCTGAAGTTGCCATTGGCTTTGACAGAGTCTTGCTCGAATTGTTTAAAAATTGAATTTCCATGTAGTGGTCATTGTGTGCCACCTTCACGATTTTGCCATATTTATACATGCCATGACCTCATTGACTTCATGCTTTTCTTTAAATCATTCTGAATTTTTTTAAAAAACCACCGTCTTTAGCTTATTATCTATAAAATCTCTGTTTTGAGGTTATTTCCTCCTCATATACAGTAATATAAATCCATAATTCAAATTTAAATATTCACCCCAATTCCAACAAAAACCATGTAAAATGCTACCACTAGGATATGCACTGCACTTTGGAGACACTATTTAGATAATGCCACCATCCAAGGCCAAAGGGTAGGGAGCTCTGAGGTCAGGAGGGGCAGGGTGTGGGAGCTGTGAGGTCAGGATGGAGCAGGTGTCCCCTGGGTGTGTGGAGCTGTGAGGTCAGGATGGGGCAGGTGTCCCCTGGGTGTGTGGAGCTGTGAGGTAAGAATGGCCAGGTTCTCCTTGGATATAGAAGCTGTGAGGTCAGGATGGAGCAGCCACAGGAGGCTTTCCCAGGAGCTGACCATGTTTTCTTTCTTGACCCAACTTGTGGTTACCCTGGAGTTGCCTTATTATCATTCTTTATATAATGCATTACATTTTATGCACTCTTCTTTATTTAACTTAATAAAGAAAATAAAAAGAACTTAGAGAGTTAAAAAGACAAAGCCAGGTGTGGTGGCTCAAGCCTGTAATCCCAGCACTTCGGGAGGCCGAGGCGGGCGGGTCACGAGGTCAGGAGATCAAGACCATCCTGGCTAACACGGTGAAACCCCGTCTCTACTAAAAATACAAAAAATTAGCCAGGCATGGTAGCGGGTGCCTGTAGCCCCAGCTACTCAGGAGGCTGAGACAGGAGAATGGCGTGAACCCGGGAGGCGGAGCTTGCAGTGAGCCGAGATTGCGCCACTGCACTCCAGCCTGGGTGACAGAGCGAGACTCCATCTAAAAAAAAAAAAAAAAGACAAATTGTTCTAGCGGCAGTTCATTTGGTGGACATTTAAACCCTGTCTCACCCAGCAATGGGAACACTGCAGACCCATAACCTCGGGCTGGGGTGGGACTCCTGGGGAGCGGTGATGTCTGGGTGGTTTCCAGGAGCTTTGTGCTGTGTGCTTCGGACCCTTATCTCTGGAATTAAGTTGCTGAGTATGAATGAGGCTGACATAGAAAAGCTCTGTTTAATCACAATCCTTAGCCGAATTCTTGGTGGTGTGAGTTTGGGGAAGGAGGAATGCATAAAAGAGATAGCATTGTACACCAGTGTCCTGGTATTGTTGCAGCCCTGACTCCTTCCCGCCACCGCCCCTGCCCCCCCCACCAAACACACACTCAGAGCCATTTTTAAAAGGCATCCCAGTTAAGGTAAGCATAATACCTTAAAAGCAAAGCGTTATCTTCTCTTTCCATCAAGCTCCCTTGAAAGAGCACGCTGTCTGGCTGGTAGTTCTCTAGGAATCTGTTTTCTTTGTGGCAGCTGCTGAACCCAATGAATCAAGCCAATAAACTATTTTGACAGCATCTGCTTCTTTTATTCTTCCTTCTCTCCAATCCTGGCCCCAATCTAAAAGCCTCAGACACCATCCCCTCCTTCCCCCACGCTGAAGCGGACAGCCTCTGTAACTAGTTAATGGTGCCATTCTTCAGCAAATCTGAAGGCCCTGGCAGGGGCCCAGGGGCCGGGGGAAATTGAGTTCTGTTTTCCAACTGACACACTGACGGAGGCATTTGCCTAACTGGGCACCCCCTCCCCAGAGGAGGCTGCCTATATGAGGAGTGTGGCAGGGCCATCTATCCCCAATTGTGTCCTCTAATGAATCGTCACCACCTCTGACTTTCAACCATTTATTATTTTGAGACTTGTTTGAGTCTTTTAGAGTTTTCCATAAAAATCTCTGTCCCCAGAGAAATATAGTAACACCTAAACACCTAGGCAGGGTGAGTCAGTACCTGGCTAGGTCGCAGGGACTAAGGGGATTGGGTTACTGTGTGGGTGGAGTTCTGGACAAGGAGAGCTGTTTAAGGGTGATGGTGAGGAGAGATGAGAGGAGGGTACCGCAGGCCTGTCCAGGCTCCCACTCCAGCTGACCTGGGTTAGACAGCCACAACTTATCAGTGCTACCATGAATGCATAAGGATGGCCTGACATGTGGGAGAAATAATGAGTTTCTAACTTCCCAAGTTTCTGTACTTTCATTTTAAATGTGGAGAAAATGCAAAGGTGCAGTGTGAGGGTGTGAAAATTCATGAGTTAAATTCCTAACCCCTAAGGCGAAGCCTCGATTATGAGGGTGGAACCCTGATGAATGGGATTAGTGCCTTTATAAGAGACCCCACAGAACTAGCTTGCTTCTTCCCCCATGTGAGGACACAGCCAGAAGACACCGTCTATAAACCAGAAAGCAGGTCTTCACCAGACATTGAATCTGCTGACGGCTTGATCTTGGACTTTCCAGGCTCCAGAACTGTGAGAAACAAATTTTAGTTGTTTAAAGGTTCCCATTTTATGGTATTTTGTTACAGTTGCCTGAATAGTCTAAAACATTGGGTTATTTTTACAACGACAGGTGGATTCTTTGATTTCTAGGACAGTCTTTCCACAAGAATCAGACCACTAATACAGAGGCTTTATATTCTATGGAGGAATTTACAGACTGGTAACAGAAAAGACAGGCATATTGTTTTAGTCTATTCATGCTGCTATAACAAAACATCTTAGACTGGGTAATTTATAAAAAGCCTAAACTTATTGCTGACAACTATGGAAACTGGGAAATCAGGGTTATGGAGACTAGGGAAGTCTAAGCTGGGGGATTAGCAGGTTCGGTGTCTGGTGAGACACTGCTTCCACGATGGCGCCTTCAACATGGCATCCTCCTGAGAGGCAAGGAGGAACACTGTGTCCTATATGGTGGAAGGCTGAAAGGACAAAAAAAGGCTGAGTGTTGTGGGAAGCCGCTTTTATAAGGACATACGACAAATCCGGAGAGTTTGGAAGCTGACTGGTTTCTTTTTATGTGCGCCAAGATTATTGGTATTATCTTTACAGGAAAAGGTGGCTGTGGCCATTACCAAGTTATTAAAACCACAGAGATCTTGACTTGTATGCACTGAGATGAGGCTTCCATCAGCATCTCCCATGATAACATAACACTGATGCAGCAGATGAACATGGAAACTGTGACATCCACAAGGTGAGACCTTTTCTTCTTTGCCTTGGGCTCATCTAGACCCCTGTAGCAGGAGATTCTGAAGGATGGAACATTACTGATTCTGAAATGATACACTTATGCCCTGACTAAGCAAGGTCCACCTTTGGTTATAAACATTAGATCCATCATAAAGTTATTAAGCTAAGATCATGTTTTTGGACCCTGGAGAAGACAATAGACCGGGAGGAGAAACAGACCTTGACCCCAGAGACACAACGCAGAGGGAAATATAGCTGATACAAAGCTCGAAGATGATCATCAGTGTACCCGTCGGGACATTTTTAAAGGGACAAGTGGAATGAGTGAAGACTTTGGAGACAGTCTTGTCTGCCAGGCACTCAGATCATCAGGAAGCAGAAAAGGAGATTCAAGATCAGGTTGAGAGGTATTTTGTGCAGGAATACACATTCAGTGTTATAATGTAATTGAAAAAGAGTCTATTTCAGAGGCATCAGCTTCACAGCCACCATGGTTTAACCTCACCTGTGGTGTGAGATGGACAGTGGGTATGGGTGGCCCCTCCTATGGGTGGGAAGCACAGTGATGTGTTGGGCACCTGAGCAGGGCTGCCAAGATTTTCTAGAGCATTCTGTGGACCATTCTGTGAGCCCCTACAAGGGATTCTGAGCTCCTTGCCCTGGGATTTGATCCAACGGACCTATCTAACTGGTATCTCCAATGTCAGAGGTGAGTGAGGGCTTCTGTTTGTTTGAACTCTGCCTGACCTCAGTTTCAGTGCTTATTTTGAACCAGGAACTAAATGTAGAGGAAAAGTATGGAGGACAAAGTGCACAATTATTTTCTCTTGGACAGATCTTCAACGTCCTGCTTTTCCCTGGGGAGCACTTTCCCTGGATGCAGGTAGACACAGCTTCTTTCTCCTAACATGCCCACCCTGGACTCTCCCTTCGCACTGGTCTTTTCTCGTGATTTTGGGAAAGTTCCAGACAGTGTCTCTGACTTGCAGCAGGAAAAACACAGTGCAATATGATATATTGTGTATATTTAGCATGACGTGTAAATATTTTATAGAAGCTAAAGTAAATAATGTATATATTTGTAATGTCAGTGTAAATATTTGATAGGCTGCAGTAGGAATCCAGTATGTTTGGAGCTGGGCACAGCACCAGTGGGAGGCAGGGACAAGGTCAAATCAGAGGGCAACCTGTTCACGACGTATCTGAAAACATCTCTTTTTCTCCTTCTGCCTGGCTGCTGCTTTGAACACTTGACTCTCAACATTCAAATATTCTCACATGAATTATCCACAGCAATTCAAGACCAAGCCCTATAATCTTAGAGGCTGCTGGAAAGACAGCAGCATGTAAGATCCTAAATCACTGACTGAGTTATATTTATTCATTTGTTGACTTGTTTACTGTCTATCTTGTCCATACAATAGAAATTCCTGGAAGGCCCATCTTGCCTATTATCATATCTCTAGTGCATAAAACAGTTCCTGACACATAGTAGATATTGTAAATATTTCTGGACTGAATAAATGGTGAGATTTGATGCCAAACTGAGGAGAAAAAAACTGCAACCCCAGCCCTCCCTGAAAGGGCCAACATTTTAAATCCATTAGTCATGCAAACCTTGAGGGTCAGTTTATTTAAATTAGTGATAAGAACTAGCTGAAGTTAGCTATGTGACTGGCTGATGTTGTTTCATTGGAAGGGGAAGAAGGCATTTGGGGCCCTAGGGCTCCAGCGTGAGGTCCATGCCAGAAGAGTTGTCTAGGAGGCCTTGGAGGTAGTGAGGGGCACAAGGCAGATGGGGATAAAGAAGCAGAAAATCTAAAGCAGATGAGAGGGAAGTGGAAGATAGTAGAATATCTTTACCACCTCCCAAATTTTCCAGGACAGCCTCTTTACATGCATGACTATGAGTAAGTGTTTCAACATTAAATGCAACCTACTGTTAGCTTTCCCGGAACTAGTTGCCCAGAATGTTTTACTTCATCTAGAATGCAACCAATAATAGCATTCATAGAAAATGCTTATGTTGTATTTACCCAGACGCTATTCACATTGTTCTACATGCATGAATGCATTTCACCCTTAGAACCCCCAAGTAGAGGAAAAAGAAATTCAGGAGATTATGTGACTGAATTATCTAGGGATGATCATGAGCTATGTTCCTTTCACCTGTGAGTGTCAAATACTACTGGTGTCAGTAGAGGCAACATGTTCCTCTTTCTAGATGCTCCTCTTCCTGTGTGTGTTGTGTTGGGTTGTGGGGGAGGTCTTAGTGTGAAGTTCCTGGACTTAAGAAAGGTAGAGTAGCTCCCAGGTAAACAGAACCTGCTTGGAAACAGGTCTCGTCGCTTACAAAATCACAGAGCCCAAAGAATGCAAAGGCCCTGAGAGGAACTAAGTCTAACAGCTCCACCGAGAGATGCATGGAGAGTTCCCCGAACAGTCCTTCAGCTTGCTGGCTGCACAGGAAACTGTGTGGTATGTGCTGTACCCACATTTCTCATCTGTCTTCAGAACACAGTAAACATCAGCTGGCTTTGTTCATCGGAGAGGTGTGGGGTATGGAAGGGACAAGAGAAGAGAGAAAGGGAGACGATAGAACAATAACTGATCTCTCCTTTCTGGTATCACTGTTGTAACAGCACAATGGCAATTGAGCAATCAATTCCAAACTTTTAAAGGTCTTTTTCTTTTTTCAACTTAAAATCAAAGCTTGCACCGGGCGTGGTGGCTCACACCTATAATCCCAGCATTTTGGGAGGCCAAGGCGGGTGGATCACCAGGTCAAGAGATCAAGACCATCCTGGCCAACATGAAACCTCGTCTCTACTAAAAATACAAAAAATTGCTGGGCGTGGTGGCACGTGCCTATAATCCCAGCTACTTGGGAAGCTGAGGCAGGAGAATTGCTTGAACCCGGGAGGCAGAGGTTGCAGTGAGCCAAGATCGTGCCCTGAACTCCAGCGTGGTGACAGAGTGAGACTCCATCTCAAAAAAATAAAAATAAAATAAAATCAAAGCTTGAAGTTCTTACACCATGGCACCAGCAAAGACGTGTGCTGTCTTGTCACTGTGCCCAACAGAATGGATGACTTCTTTCCCATATCCCACCCGATGATGTTCTGAGATGGTTTTGAAATGTTGTCTAGAGCACAGTGGGCCTGTCTTACAAATCGCACCTCTGTCAGGGGTGTACCTACACCCGTGTCACTCTATCTGTGGCTCTGAAGTGCTGTGGGTGAGGGCCACAAGTGAGCTAGGTGTCTCAGAAGACAAAGAGGCACCTTGTGGAACAGTGTTTAAATATTCTTGGTGCGGGAGAGGAAGCTGGGACCCAGCAGAGGCCTGAGTTGACATGCTGGGCCTTCTCTAAGGCCAGCTGTTGGGGACCAGGTCCTCATGTCCTGCCATTGAGACAAGGCAAACGGAACACATTTCCTCTTCTTTCCACATTTGTACCAGTAGCCTGGACTAAGCGTCAGGGTAATCTTGGTGCATGTTCAAGTCCCTCATTCTTGACAGGTGCTAACTCAGACCTTGGTGGGGCCCAGGTCCAACACAGCCAGGTGAGCTGACTCCAGAGCCAGATCAGAGCTGGGCTTGGGAACCAAAATCCAAGCAATTTATTGAGTCCTCAAAGAAACACTGAACTTTATTTCACTGAACTACACTTGTAGACCAACGCATTTTAGTGGGACCTTCAGCACCATGGAATCAGACCCAGAGTGTTTCCTTTTGTTTTCTTTTTCTAGTCTTATTTTTTGCTTTGTCTTACTTTGACTAGCTTTGTTTCACCTGTTAGGCAGAAAATTCAAGGAACAAGATGATTCCCTTTAGTTTGATTTGGATAAATAAACATTAAATGAGCGACTACTGCTTGCTAGACTTATGTTGCCTCTGTGGATTGAGATATTAATCAAACATACATTCAACATTTATGTGGCAAGGAATAGAGAAAAAAAGTATACAAGGAGCAATAGGACAAGGACAACAGGTTCCCAACCCAGACAGGAGAAACAGAAAAGCTACCTGGAGAAGTGACATTGACATTGAAGTTGACTGGGTTTCTGCAGTTGTATTTTTAACCTGTAAGACCATCAACAATGCAGAAGAACCCAGATTTCAAGTGAAACAGAGCTAGGTTCAGACAACACCTCCACCACCACTTACTGTCTGCGTCAGTCAGGGTAAGCTACATGCTGTAACAAATAGTCCTCCATAGCTAACCTAGGGCATGCTTATTTCTTGCTCATAACACAGTCCAGTGCAATGCAGTGGGGTTCTGCTTCATATGGGCAGTCATCCTTCTTCTATGCTTTCTCCCATTCTAGGGCCTCATCTTCTTCGCATTAAGTTATAGACAGGGGAAGAGGGAGATGGTAGAGAAGACCCACTTGCTTTTAAGCTGCCTCAGGCAAGAAGTGGCCTACATCTCTCCCACTCATTCTCCAGTGGTGAGAACCAGCCAAGTGGCCCTGCCTAGGTACCAGGGGACTAGAAGCGCAGTCTAACTATGGGCCCAGGAAGGGGATGTTGGTGAGTGTTAGCAACCTCTGCCACACCAGCAATATCAGATCAGTGAGGTTACCAAACCTCTGTGAATACTGAATGCTGTCGCTGAAGCTGAGACCACAGTTTCTATTGGCTAGGTAAAGCAAAGACATGTATTTTTGGCCTCTGCACACTTCTTGGTGACTTGGGAGAACTTCAATCATATGCTGTCACCATCGCAGTCATCATCCAGTCAGCAAGCACATTGCCAAGCATGGTGCTGGTGTGCGAATACAGCTGTGGACCAGAGAGGTTGGGTCCCTGGCCTGGTAGAGCTGAGAGGCATCATATCCTTACACCAGAATATGACATATTGCAGGATTCTTGGTATTCTAACTTTGAGAAATCCTTTAGAGTAAATTTTATGTATATTGAGGGTGTAAAGTACTTATACCTCTCTTTAAGCAGATGAATTCATGGTTGCCTCTAACCTCTGGGTCGCATTGTTTTCTTGGAGCACTGAAATGTTGCTTTTTTTTTTTTTTCTCTCATGCCTGAGGATAACAGAAGACCAGGTCATGAGGCATGACCTCGCCCTGCTGTTTTGCTTCCAGAGTGTAAGGTCGTCTGCTATAAAATACTCCAGATACGTTTCTTGGTACAACATGTCTTGAAAATTATATGCTTTCAACTCAAAGCATAATTGGGTACCAGAAACGAATGTTCATGCTGCTTTATAACATGTTTCTCATAGCCTGTGGCCTTTTGTCCCAACTCCTCCCCCTCCATGAGGGCACAACTGTTTCAGAAAAGAGATTAAACCTCAAAAGAATCCGAGAGTAACCTTGGAGTGGCTACAGATTTTTCAGGAAAGCTCTGTCTCCATCGCAGGCTGGATACTGTTACCCTGCACCACATTTGTCACTGAATCTGGAGTGGCTGTGTTTTTACAGACAATTGGGATTTTTTTTAAAAAAAGGAAACATAAAATTTATGGATGTCCCGTGGTCTTCCCAGTAGCCAGACAGCAATAATCTGACAATGCTAATCTTTAGTGTTAAGGGTTTGGAAACTACAGACTAGCCCTTTGGGAAACTGATAATAAAAACATTTAAAAGAAATCAAAGAGCAAATATCAAACAAGCAATGCCTCTTCCATCATCTGTGCTGTTGTCTATGTAATCCTCCAAACTTTAGTTTGAGAGATCACTTGAAATTCTGGGAGTCTTTCAGGAGATTATCGGTATCAGTTAAGGCTTTGAAGTAGGGGCTGCTGGCATCTCATTACTGACAGAGATCAAAAACCAAAGCTGGAGTGCAGTCCCCGGCTGTAGGCCCTCATTCACACATCACAGACGCACTCAATTATCGAAGTCCAGGACCCTCTTTATGTGATACCTGCTTAACCACAAATGGCCCTTCCTGCCTCCTGTGGCCTTTCGCTCCCTTGTTCTTGCGTCTTTCCCGCTTGTGCTAATTCCCTCTGCTCTTCCTAAATCAAGGAAATCTTAGAGGTCGTAATGGCAGTCCTCTTCTAAGTGAATAATGTATTTTTGACACTTGAAAAAAAGAAACAAAATTCAGCCTCCATGGGGTTGAATAGTTTAAGTGGCAAATGTGCTTTGATGGAAAAATGTTTGAGCAACAGGTCGCCCTGCTGTTCACCGGTGTCATGGTGGGTTTAGCCACGGAGTGAAATCGGTTTACTTATAGTCTGAACTTGGCCTTGAACAAGCCCAAGAGTACCTAAGCTTTACCTTATGGTGCTTGTGAGTTTGGACTGTTAATTAGCACAGAATCAATCTCCTACCCCAAATGCTGTGTCTTGGTGGGAATTTTCCTGGGACGGTAGGAAAAGGAGGGCAGGAAATTTGAGCAGCCATCCTTGATTGCTGCCTAGGTTTTCCAGAAAACTTCCTACCCCTGGGGAGACAATTCAGGGTCAGGTTATCATGTAGCAATGCTGCAGGCTATTGTGAGAAACTTTCCTTTCTGCCTATGCCTGCTACCTTTGGGGAAAGTTACTGCTCTGTTCCTAGGTCACATTTACTTAATAAAATGCCAACCTGGAACCCACCAGCGGGCAAGGTGACTCCATGGGGCAGTTACACTATTCTGGGGTAGGAGAGTTTCAATAAAATGCTGCAGCTGAGACCACAGTTTCCATCTGCTAGGTAAAGCAAGGACATATATTTTTGGCCTCTGTACACTTCTTGGTGACCTGGGAGAACTTCAATCATATGCTGTCACCATCACAACCATCAGCCAGTCAACAAGTACATTGCCAGGCATGGTGCTGGTGTGGGAATACAGCTGTGGACCAGAGAGGCTCATTGTCCTATCACAGTTTTGTTTCTGCTGCCACCATTTAATTGAAACTCTTCCACCCCAGAATAGCAGTGACTGTCTTACCATTGAATCCAGTGGCAATTTTATTCATATTCACATAACTAATAGCCCTTCTTCTTGGAAGACTTTAATTCCCTGGCTTTCTCTGATGCCAAGCTCTCTTCATTTTTCTTTTACCTCTCTAAGTGTTGCTGCAGGAAGTTTCTGCCACATAGCAGGTGCTTAATAGATGCTTGAACAAAGAAATTGCATTCATTCTCTCTTCATTCCTGTCTCCCTTCCTTTTTGCTTTTCTTTTTTATTATCCTCTGCTGTGCAGAAAGCCAGTCAGATACCTACTCTCTGGTGGGAGGGATTAATGATCCTTATTCTATTTTGCATGATGTAAACCCAATGGTCTGATTATCTATAGGAAGCTTAGCCAAGAGAAACAGAGCCCTGGCCCAAGTGCTAACCTGCAATCATGGAACCTTCTAGCAAGAAAGGTAGCCATTGAGAGCAAGTGCTTGAGCTGGGTCATAGTCTTTCAGGAAGTGAAAAGCTATTTTGGCCACGTGTTATTAATATAAACTCAAAAGTAGAGGGCCATATCTTTTCCCTTCTTTGAAGTTCCTCAGAGTACTTATTATTTCTGCAAGATATTTGATGACTGAAAATATTTCCACAAAACCCTTCAACATGTGACTTTATCTGACAATTCTAAAATGCAACTTAAAGTCTAAATTTGAAGATTTAGGAATTCACCCACATTTTTTGGAAAAGTCATCATTTTCTTTCTATTAACGAAACTTGGATATCAGAGGCAAAAAGGAGGCAGGTGGGGAGTTCTGTCCATTTCTACCTCTCTTCTGTACCTTTTCCCTGGCATTTTGGTAGTGCTGTCATTACCCATGGTCATGGGGAAGGAGACGGCACAAATAAGTAAAGTAAAAATGCATTTGGATTATTGGGGGCCAATTTTGTGCCAAGGACTGTACTAGGTACTCTGTATATTTCAGTTCTAATCTTCACACCTATTTTGTGAGATAGCTGTTGTTATTCCTATTTTACAAGTGACAAAACTGAGGATGGACAGGAGCCTTATTCAGGGTCGTGTAGGTGGCTCCCCATGTAGTTGGGGAACCAAGAGCCAGTTCTTCTGGGCCCACAATTAGTGTCTGGCCCCACAAGGCCTGCAAATGCTACCCCCATCAAGGTCAGCAGTGACTAACATGTTCACAGAGCCACTGGGTAACACAGTCAGGCACAATAATATTTAACCAGCAGGATACAGTGGCTCACAGCTGTAATCTCAGTGCTTTAGGAGGCCAAGGAGGGATGACTGCTTGAGGTCGAGTTCAAGATCAGCCTGGGCAGCACAGTGAGAACCCCATCTCTACAAAATATAAAAAAATTAACTGGCATGGTGTTGCACACCCGCAGTCCCAGCTACTTAGGAGGCTGAAGTGGAAGGATGGCTTGAACCCAGGAATTCGAGGCTGTAGTCAGCTATGATAGTGCCATTGTACTCCAGCTTGGGTGACAGAGGGAGATCTCTCTCTCTCTCTGTCTCTGTCTCTCTCTCTCTCTCTATATATATATATATGCATGTATGTATATATGTGTGTATATATATATAAATATATATGTGTATATATAAATATATATACGTGTATATATATATACATGTATATACATATAAATATATATGTATACATGTTTAACCAGCTGACGCATTTATACTAAACAAGCACAAATCTCACCTCCTTGCATTTTATATGTTCCTCTGGTGACGATGCTGAAGAACAACAGAAAGAGCTAAATGGAACGGAACAGGTTTCATTGTAGATGTTCATTTGGTCATTCATCAAAACCACTTGCAAAAGCAAGGCATGTTGCTAGGTACTTGGAGATTCAAAAATGAGTACAATCCTGCTCCCTCCCTTAGGAAGCTTACACTTTAGAAGAGGAGATCGCCAAGTGTGCAGAATCACAAAATTATGAGCAGGAAAGTGATAGATGCCAACGAGAAGTTCAAAGGGCTCTGCTGGTGAGGGGAGCAAGTGATATCAGGAGCAGGGAAACAGCTCTGCCATCAAGGCTGGAGACCGACTATAGAGCATACAATGTTCCCTGCACTCAGCATAATGTAGATCCAGGCAGGAGCAAAACCATAGGAAGGGGATGGAAATAGTAGAACAAGAAAAAAAAAAAGGACAGGAAGAAAAAAATTTTGACCATGGAGTTAAATAGTTTGCAATATTCCTAAAAAGTTTCCTCTCTCTCTCTCTCTGTGTGTGTGTGTGTGTGTGTGTGTGTGTGTGTGTGTGTGTGTGTGTGTGTGTGTGTGCATGAAAAGAGAGGGCTATAAATGAAAGCAGGAAAGAGAGAACACAAAGGTAGAGATCTGAAGTCAACTGGCCTAGCAGAGAGCCCATAGCTCTCCAGTGTTTCACTGCCATCGGGGCAGGGCTATCAGGAATGTGTCACCAGGAGGAAATGGAGCCTGGCTTAAGTAGCTCTAAAGCCAGATTTCAGCTGAGATTGCCGGAGGGTGCCTGGAGAAACAGGAGCAAAAGGAGATGATAAGCAAAATGGCTTTGCATTTTTTCCCTTCCCGTCTCCTATCACTGAGCTGAACAGACAGGCCTTTCTGTGCCAGTGTATACATTTTCCTGAGAGCTAGCGGGGAAGAGTGGGTTTATTAAACTGTGATTGGATCTGAAGTGTATGCAGTTTCTATTGTGAGGTTGTCCGGACAATAAGGGTGAACAAAGAGGACGATAACAGGCATCCGGGATACTTGCTGAAGCATGAAGGGTAGCCCAAAATATCCATATTGATTGCACCCCTGTCGGATTCAAGCCGCTTTCTTATTTCAGTGAGTCACTTCTGCTTATTGAACCATAAACCCCAGACAAAGTGCATGCCCCCACGTCACTAGGGCAGCCTTGTTTCTGCTGCCTAGAGGGATGTTTTAGAGCTGGGACCCCAGATACCTAGCACACCAACAGCAGTAGGAGCAAACACATTTGTCACAAGTTTTGAGGGCTTGATGTGAAGTTTCAAGGACGAGTGAGAAAATATGTGATGAAGAGAAGAGTGTTATTCCCTCAAGAGCTACATTTGAATCTAGAGAAATTTGATTCCTCTAGATCTTCCTACATTCTTAAGGAATTTAATTCCTTATTAAGGAAAAACTCATTTTAGTCCCTGCTAGGTAGAATTTTGAAGAAAATGGTATAGAACAACTGATGTATTTGTCGGCTCTAAGTTGGACACAGCAGATAATGGGCCACTTCCGAAATTGTCCTTTTGCTATCTGGCTCTTTCCCCAAAGACAGCCCTGTTTTTGTTGCTGTCATCTGTTTGTGTGTCAGATATTTATTGCTCTGAGAGAAGCACGCTGCCAAACTTGGTTTTCTGTGCCCAACGCACCTCTCTGGGGGTTCAATGACGTTCATTGAACTGTGAGCTGCTTTATAAACAAGGCTGATCTATGAATGCAGAATTAGATCCTCAAAGCCTTTGCATGAATTGTGGTCAGACTAATGTGAAGGCATTTGGACCCAAGTCCAGTGCCATGCTGAGTGACTGGCATGATCACAGACTTTCCCACATCTCCGACGCACCCTCAGACTCAATCCTGGTTGCATCTCCCAGACTGAGAGGTGGCCGTCCCTCTCTTTCACTGCACCCAGATCCTCTGTAAAGGCTGAATCAGCACTTTCACCAAGGGTAGAAGATCAAGGACTGTGTGTGTCAGGGAGGAAAAATAGATTGTTGGAGGAAAGAAAAAGAGAAGGTGAATACATTTCACCTCAGGCAAAGGGCCATGGTGAGAGGGACCACGTTGTTGCAATGAGGTAAGTTGATCCTGCGTGAGACTCCATAGTTACATGGATAAACCCTTAGTATTTCAGCGTTCTCCAAGACTAAAATATATCTACATGCAGAACATCCAAACTATGCTGGGGCACAAACATCCTTGCACTTCAAAGTGTGTGTGTGTGCATGTGTGCCTCAATGAGCATAATATTGGGTTAATTTCTAAGCAGTATACAATAATTCACTCAGCAAATAGTTGCAGAGTTTCTACAGAGTTCCAGGCACTCCTCTGTGCTATGCAACTATGACAGTAAGCAAAACAAAAATCCTTCCCTTTGGAAGGCAGGAGATGGGAATAGTCAAGTATAATATTGTATGTGTCATCCCATGATCAGTTCTGTGTAGAGAACTAAAACAAGGTCAGGTGTAGACCACTGAGAGTTGGGGGGTGCTTATAATTTTTGATAGAGTGGTTAAGACAGGCATTTGCCAAAGACCTAGGGGAAGGAATAGCTCTTGCCATGCAGCTTTCTGGGGAAAGAGCTTTCCAGATGTTCACTCCTGAAAAAAGTGCATTTTAAAATGCCCAACAAAATTATAAAATTATAATTTTTTTGGCAGTGGCCCTCAATGTGAAGACCTCCCCCATCTCTTTGAGGTCACAGGATTTTGTGGCAGCACTGAGACAGAGGGGCCAGCCTCATCCTGGTAGGGCAGATCCACCTGAATGAAGGAATCTGGAAGTTCCTGAGTGGTGAGGGTCATGACAGGGCAATTGTGTGTCCTCAGGCAAAACCGCAAACACAAAAAGCAACCAAATTAAAGGATGGAGGTAGGGAATGGGCCCCCACCAAACTTTTAGATCCTATTCTTTCCTCCTTGCATTCAATTTTTAATAAAGTTCAATTCCATTTAGATGTAAGGTGCTATGGTTTGGATGTGGTTTGACCCTGCTAAAACTCATGTTGAAATTCAATACCAATGTGGCAGTGTTGGGAAGTGGGGCATAGTGGAAGGTGTTTGGGCCATGGGACCAGATCTCTCATGAATAGAGTAATGCCTCCTCCTCCCCATTCACCAGGAAAGGAGTGAGTTCTGGCTCCCACAGGAATGGATTAGTTCCTGAGAGAGCAGGTTGTTAAAGTCTGGCTTCCTCAGTTACTCTCTGGCCTCCTCTCTTGCTGTGTGATTTCTCTGCACACACCCACTCCCCTTCTGCCTTCTGCCATGAGTTGAAGCAGCCCAAGGCCCTCCCCAGATGAAGCTGCTCACTTTTGAACCTCCTGGCCACCAGAATCGTGAGCCAAATAAACCTCTTTTCTTTATAAATTACCTAGACTCAGGCATTCTATCAATGCAAAACAGGCTGAGATAGAAGTATTAGTAAATACGTGCACAAATGACTAGTGGTATCACAGCAAAGGTCACATCTCTAGGATACTAGAATGCAAAACAGGAGAGAACACATCAGTAGCCCAGGTCTTGTCTCCAAACAGAGGCCAATGGAGTTCAGCTTCGAAATTAGAAGACCTCATCCCCTGCTACAAAAATATATAGGAAGTTTAGTCTCTCTCTCTCTGGCTTTTATCATCCCATGAAGACAGGGAAGAATGACTTCTTTCTGTTGCCAAGGCAGTATTTAGCATAAGAGGAATGATACTCTGGGCATCATGACTGGTCTCAAATGCCTCTAGGATTCACCCTAGTGACCACCAATCAGTTGGATGCTGGCAGCCTCTAGCTACTCAATGCTAGTGACCCACACACAGTTTCCCTAATGTGAAAACTAACGTGAGTCAGAATCCATGGCCTCTGAAAACCCAGACAAGAGCCCCTTTTCCAGTGGAAGCAGTGGTGCTAAATAGTCTGAGGTTGCAGAAACTACTAGGGATATTGTATGTGAAGAATTGTGAGGAGTGAAGTTGGAAGGGGATGAAGTTGGAAGGGGATCTGTGAATACCAGCAGTACAAGATGCTTCAGATTCTAGTCCCCACTCACTCTAGCTGTCACTTTAATAATTTATTGACACTTTGTTTCCATTTCCTCATTTATAAAACAGACTGTGAAAATTAAACCTTACTTCATCAGACTGCATTAAGAATTGAATGAGATAATATCTACAAAGCATTTACAACAGTGCCTGAAATACAGTAAGCACTTAATAATAGCAACTCTTTTTACTATTCCTTGGGAGCAAGAAAGATCTCCACCTCTACTTCTTGGCTTTCTGTGTATTTTCCAGACTTTCTGGAACCTAATCTTAAACTCTGCTAAAGAGTCACTGGCAGATAAAAAAGGAAAGCCTTTGCTCTCCCCATGGAAGACAACCTGAGGGAATTTCTGATCAGGTCATATTTTAGGCATAATTTTCTTTCCCTTCTTCTTTTTATTTTTATTTTCTTTTGAAAATGAGGCTGGGCACAGTGGCTCATGCCTGTAATCCTAGCACTTTGGGAGGCAGAGGTGGGCGGATCACCTGAGGTCAGGAGTTCGAGACCAACCTGGCCAACATGGTGAAGCCCCACCTCTACTAAAAATACAAAAATTAGCTGGATGTGATGGTGGGCACCTGTAATCCCAGCTAATCAGGAGGCTGAGGCAGAAGAATTGCTTGAACCCGGGAGGTGGAGGTTGCAGTGAACCGAGATCATACCACTGTACTCAAGCCTGGGCGACAGAGTGAGACTCTGTCTCAAAAAATAAAAAAATAAAAAATGTATACTGTATACATTTGGGTAAATAACCTCAGCTTTCTGGGATGGCATTCTTCTACATCAGGAAATTCAATAATTTCTTGGCTCAGAACTTTGCAAAGAGAAAATTATAACACATTGAGAACAGAGTTCTTTAAATCATGGAAGTTTATTTATAAATTTAAAAATTTAATTTAAGTTTTTAAATACAGATGGGGACTATGTTGACCAAGCTGGTCTTAAACTCCTGAGCTCAAGCAATCCTCCTTCTTCAGCGTCCCAAAGTGTTAGTATTACAGGTATGAGCCATTGCAACCAGCCTAAACTTATGGAAGTTTAAATTGACTAAAAGTGACAAACATGCCTGCATTAAGCCTGCCTCTAATTCCAGTATGTTTGTCAAGAAACTGTGTCCTGAGATTCAAGCAAGTGCTGATCTCAGTGTTCATGTACCTGAGGACAGAGGAGACCTTCTGTGTCATCAGGGTCCATGCTGGAGGTAGGCACCACACCAGCTTTTTTAGAAGAGAGAATTTAATAGAAGCAATTGTTAGCCAGTTATTGAGGAATTCTAAAGGCAAAAAGGGAATACTAAGGTATCAACTGCTTCGTGGCAGCTACAGCCCCTAAAGCTGGAAGATCAAATAAAAGAGGATGAAATGACTAAAACATAGAAGTTTGGAGGAAGGGTCCATGGAGAGAAAATTTAGACCTGTGAGAAGGGGGCCATGCTGGTGCTTCAGGAACTTTGAGGGGCCCCAGGGGCTGACACTCAGCCTCAGAGGACAGTCCCTGTCAGGTGCTGCTCAGAAGGCATAATAAAGCTTGTTCTGGGAGTGCTGGAAAAGCTGCCGACTAGAATCAGTGGCTGCTATTGGAACTAACTGCTATTGCCCAGAGAAAGACGCAAACAGAAAGTAGCCTTTCTCTTCTCTCTCATCCAGCCTCACAGCCCCTCTCTACCGCCCCCCAATGGCAGAGCCTCAGACAAAGTCAGCTGGCAAAGGATAAACGCCACCCAGCCTCAGGAAGCCGATGACAATAGGATGGGTTTAGACTCCACAGCCTATGTTTTAATAACCAGCACACCATGTTTACCATTTGCACTGAGGTCTAGTTTATTTTATCATGCTGTCACTATGGATTATTGGAGTTTTAAGATAATGAGCTGTGTTTATGCCCCAGGAGTTTATATTGTCTTTATACGAAATGTGAGGCCAGGCGCAGTGGCTCACGCCTCTAATCCCAACACTTTGGGAGGCCAAGAAGGGTGGATCACCTGAGGTCAGGAGTTAGAGACTAGCCTGGCCAACATGGTGAAACCCCGTCTCTACTAAAAATACAAAAATTAGCTGGGCGTGGTGGCAGGCACCTGTAATCCCAGCTACTCGGGAGGCCGAGGCAGGAGAATTGCTTGAATCCAGGAGGTGGAGGTTGCACTGAGTGGAGATTGTGCCACTGTACTCCAGCCTGGGCAACAGAGTGAGACTCCATCTCAAAAAAACAAAAAACAAAGCAATACAAAACAAAAAACAAAGAAAAAGTAATGTGAGTACAATACTATCTAGCAAAAGAAAGTGGACCTTCAGAGGGATCATTGAAAAAGCCACTTTAAGAAGCAAAGGCTTATTTCTTCTGTTCTCCTTTTCAACCTATCTCTATTTTATTCTTTGATGAAATAACCTTAACTTAGATTGTTCAGTGACACTCCATTTCATAATGTACCATCGGACAACAGTTCTTGTCCCATATTCCAACACTAGCAACATCTGAAACGTCAGCTCACTCTCCTGAGGCCCTGGGGCTTTCCATGAGTCATACTCTAACATGAGCCCCTGTCTAAATACAGACAGACTCTGAGAAAGCCTCTCCTAGGTGACCTGTGATTAATCTAGGTATTTATAAACAAATAAAGTTTCTTTAGCTTCAGTTCCCTGAATTTATCTGTCCCTTTGTTTCTTTGTCATTGTGGAAGGACTGGCTTAAATAGTGTCAAAGATCAGATTTCATTATGACAAACTGCAGTGTTGTCTAAATTCTTCTTCTTCTTAAATTAGTATTATTTTTAGAGGTAGGGGTCTCACTGTGTTACATAGGCTGGTCTTAAACTCTTGAGTTCAAGCCATCCTCCAGCCTCAGATGCTTAAGTAGCTGGGACTTCAGAAATGTGCCTCAGTGCCTGGATACATTATTTTTATTATTGTGGAATATGTTATACCAAGTATCATCTGTTGTTAATTAAGCCTTTAATTGATTTTGGAAATCCTTATGTTACCTTGAGACCCAGTGTAACTGATGTTTGTTTCATAATAAAGGAGTTGTTCATGTATAGTGGAGTGCTCAGGGTTATTCAAAACCAGCCAAAGGGACAGAAGCCCTGTGCTTTGGAAATGTACACTTAAAATAATCAGCACAAGCACTAACATTTATAGATATAAACATAGTTTCAGCCAGGCACAGTGACTCACGCCTGTAATCCCAACACTTTGGGTGGCCGGGGTGGGAGGATCGCTTGAGCCCAAGAGTTTGAGAACAGCCTGGGTAACATAGGGAGACCCTGTCTCTAGGAAAACAATAATAATAATAATAACTGGATGTGGTGGTGTGCACCTGTGGCCCCAGCTACTTGGGAGGCTGGCGTGGGAAGATTGCTTGGGCCCAGGAGGTGGAGGCTGCAGTTGGCCATGACTGCACCACTGCACTCCAGCCTGGGTGACAGAGTGAGACTTTAAAAAAAAAAAAAAAAATCCTAAAAACATACTTTCCTATTTACCAATATGAAGCAACCAACCATAAACCAATACCAAAGCAGAAGCATTTTATAAATGAAGCATAGACTTTGCTGTTAGGGAGGGTGATTATAAGGAGAACTTCAAGGCAAGAAATACTTTATACCAGTAGTTGCCTTCTTCAGTTGTAAACAACAGAAACCATCTGCAGTAAGTTTAAGTAAATGAAATTTATTGAAAAATATATATATAACCACTCACAGGTTCCCTGGAAGAGCCAGAAAAACAGTCTTAGAAGCAATGGATCCAGGAAAACTACTCAGAACACAGTGGCCTAGTAGAGGGCACGGACACTGAAAAATGCCCTCTGATGCTGGGTTCTGGACTCTACTCTTGGAAATGCCATTACTTCTGTCTCTGGAACCCCAAGGGTATCTGCTTGCACCATGGGTTCTGGACACATTTGCTTCAGATGCAGTTTTATGGGGCTGCATCTGGTTGCCTAGGTCTGGACTACATCCCTTGAATCCTAGCTGCCAATGAGACTGAAAACAATGTTTCCCTGCAAGGGAGAAAGGGCAAGTCGGAAGGTGCGGACTTGAAAGATAGGGAATTCAAAACACAGGAAGAGTGTTCAAAGTTGCTGGCTAGCCAAAAAGAATGGAAAATGTCGAAGTCATTTCTCAAAGCATGGTGCTAATCATCTGCATCATAATATATCAGGATGCTGAAGAAAAATGCAGATTACTGGGCTTTATCCTCAAATCTTCTTCTTATTATTATTACTTTCTGAGACAGAGTCTCTCACTCTGTCACCCAGGCTGGAGGGCAGTAGTGCAATCACGGCTCACTGCATGGCTCAAGAAATCCCATGGCTCAAACTCCCTGGCTCAAGAAATCCTCCCTCCTCAGCCTCCTCAGTAGCTATGACTACAGGCATGCAACACCACATCCAGCTAATTAAAAATTTTTTTTGCAGAGATGGGGTCTTGCTATGTTACCCAGGCTGGTCTTGAACTCCTGGGCTCAAACAATCCTCCCACCTTACCTCCCAAAGTGCTGGGATTATAGGCGTGAGCCATTGCATCTGGTCATCAACCCCCAAATCTTATGAATTAAAATCTCTGCAGTGAAAGCAGCAGCCTACATTTTCCGCAGCCTCCTTGGGTGATTGTGATGTGTACTAAAGAGTGAGAACACTCCTGCGCAGTTTTGTTTTGTGTTTTATTTATTTAAATAGAGACACCCAAGCTGGGCTTGAACTCCTGGGCTCAAGAAATCCTCCTGCCTTGGTCTCCCAAAGTGCTAGCATTACAAGTGTGAGCCACTGCGCCTGGCCATCCTGCACAGTTTTTATTTTCAAAAGGACTTTAAAATTTTTATTTTGTTTACTTTTGGAATTGAAAGGAAGACAGCTATACCTTTCTCAGTCAGAGATCAAAATCTCTGTAACTCTCAATAAGAAAGTCCTCTGCTATGGACTAGAGAAATGATGAGTGTCTGCCCTTCTCTTCACAGGAGAAGCATCAAAGGAGGAGTGAGTATTAGGGTGTAATTAGCATAGACTCTGAAGTGAGATGACTTGAGTTTGAGTATACCCTATCTCAATTGGCAGTGTGTGGCAGATTTTTCAAAAAATGTCTTTTTCAAAAAATGGCCACAGCAATATTTCCCATTCTGCATGCTCTTGTAGAATCTTCTAGAACCTTGCCACTCTCCCAGCAAGAGACGGAGACAATTTTTTCTCTCTTTGAATCTAGGCTGGCCTTTGTGACAGCTTCCACCAATTTGTGATTTCTGAGTCTAGGTCATAAAAGTGCTATGCACTTCCACCTCGTCCTCTGAGAATACTCCCTCTGAGAATCCAGCCGCCACACTATGAGGAAGCCCAATTTGCCACAGAGGAAAAGCTGACACAGAGAAAACTGAGGTCCCTAGCTCTCAGGAGATCAGAAACCAACTTACCGACCACATCAACCATCTTGAAAGTGGATCCTCTAGCCCCCAGATGAGCTGCTCGTCTTGATACCACAGAAAGCAGGTATAAGTGATTCCTGTGGATCTTTGCCAAAATTGTGGATTAGAGAGAAAAAGAAACAATTGCAATTTTTTTTTTTTTGAGATGGATTCTTGCTCTGTTGCCAGGCTGGAGTGCAGTGGCGCAATCTCGGCTCACTGCAACCTCCGCCTCCCAGGTTCAAGTGATTCTCCTGCCTCAGCCTCCAGAGTAGCTGGGACTACAGGCACCCACCACCACGCCTAGCTAATTTTTTGTATTTTTAGTAGAGATGGGGTTTCACCATGTTGGTCAGGATGGTCTCAATCTCTTGACCTTCTGATCCACCTGCCTGGGCCTCCCAAAGTGCTGGGATTACAGGGGTGAGCCAGCGCACCCTGCTGCAATAGTTTTAACCCACTAAATATGGTTGGTTTGTTATGTAGCAATAGATTACTGATAAGGAGATGAGTCAATTAACTTCTTTGTGCTTCAGTTTCTCTGTATATAAAATTGGGAAAACAATTAAATCAACCTCATGGACTTTTAATGAGAATTAAACAAGTTTTGATATGTAAAGTACTTAGAAAACAGCCTGACTGGCCAGCCACAGTGCCCCAAGGCCCGAAATCCCATTACTTTGAGAGGCTGAGGTGGGAGGATTGCTTGAAACCAGGAGTTCAAGACCAGCCTGGACAACATAGTAAGACCTCATCTTTACAAAAAATAAAATTAGAAAAATTAGCCAGGTGTGGTGGCTTTTTGCTATACAGGAGGTTGAGGTAAGAGGATTGCTTGAGCCCAGGAGTTTGAGGCTGCAGTAAGCTATGATTGCACCACCACACTCCAGCCTGGGAGACCGAATGAGAACCTTTCTCAAAAAAAAAAAAAAAAAAATCCTGACTTCTGACTTACAATAAATGTCATTTCAAAAAAAGAATTAATGGTGAATGAAAAGAAAATCAGAATGATGTAAACAGACAACCCAGAACTCCTTTAGACATGTAGTAGAATTGTGTTAATTTCATATATCTGAGGTGGAGCAATTTAAATTGGTAACCACTGAAATGATAAACTTTTTAAAAACATAAAATGAGTGGTACTACTTTTAATTCTAACTATAATTTCAGGTAGACTAATGTCAATAATATCTGTTTAATTATAATGAATTATTTATTCTTAGCCCCTGAATCATTTATTCCTATCATTGCTGAGTTAGGACTCAGAGGCTGAATACCTGGTTCTGTTTTAAATCTCCCTTTCCCTTAATGAGTGACCTTAGCCAGTTACCTCAGTTCTCTCCAAAGACCTAGAAGTTTCCAAATAAACATTTGGAAAATAAATAAAGCTGTCAGATATGATATAAATGTTGGTTCTTCCAGTTATTCCGGCACATGGTTGTTTACCAGGCAAATGATCTGTTGGAAATAACAGAACTAAGAGTCAGAAACTATGACACTGCAGCTCAAATCTGATAAAAATCTCCCCAGGCACTGAAATATCATGGGGATCAGGAGCCAGGAGATGGGCCTTTGCTCAAGGAGGCATTGGGCAGGATGAAAGGCCTCTAAGAGGGCAGATGACCCTTCCGGAGCCACAGGCACATAAACCAACCTCCATCATCCAGCAGTCGTTACTGGGATGGGGCAGATTGTCTAG
Source organism: Symphalangus syndactylus (assembly GCF_028878055.3). Taxonomy (NCBI): domain Eukaryota; kingdom Metazoa; phylum Chordata; class Mammalia; order Primates; family Hylobatidae; genus Symphalangus; species Symphalangus syndactylus. The sequence continues at coordinate 70,198,818 of NC_072426.2, forward strand.
TAAGACGAGTCCTTTCTATTTTCCACATATCTTTTTTTTTTTTTTTTTTTGAGACAAGTCTCGTTCTGTCGCCCAGGCTGGAGTGCAGTGGCGGGATCTTGGCTCACTGCAAGCTCCACCTCCCGGGTTCATGCCATTCTCCTGGCTCAGCCTCCCAAGTAGCTTGGACTACAAGTGCCTGCCACCACGCCCGGTTAATTTTTTGTACTTTTAGTAGAGACGGATTTTCACCGTGTTAGCCAGGATGGGCTTGATCTCCTGACCTCGTGATCCACCTGTCTCAGCCTCCCAGAGTGCTGGGATTACAGGCATAAGCTACCGCGCCCGGCCTATTTTCCACATATCTTAGAATACCTCAAGCCATTGTATTCACTATCTATTGCTGCATAAAAAATTGTCCCAAAACTTTTTTGAAAAATATTTATTTTTTTCTTTCTTTTTCTTTCTTTTCTTTTTTTTTTTTTGAGACAGGGGTCTCCCTCTGTTGCCCAGGCTGGAGTGCAATGGCACAATCATAGCTCACTGCAGCCTCAATCTCTCAAGCTCAAGCGATCCTCCCAAGTAGCTGGTGCTATAGGCACGTGCCACGACCCCCTGCTAATTTTTTAAATTTTTAGTAGAAATGAGGTCTCTCTGTGCTTCCCAGACTGGTCTTCAATTCCTGAGCTCAAGCAATTCTCCTGCCTCAGCTTCCTAAAGTGCTGGGATTACAGGTGTGAGCCATTGTACCTGGCCCCTTCATTTAAAAAAAAAAAAAAAAAAAAAAGGGCGGGGCGTGGTGGCTTACGCCTGTAATCCCAGCACTTTGGGAGGCCAAGGCAGTCAGATCACCTGAGGTCAGGAGTTCGAGACCAGCCTGGCCAACATGGGGAAACCTCGTCTCTACTAAAAATACAAAAATTAGCTGAGCGTGGTGGTGGCGCCTGTAATCCCAGCTACTAGGGAGGCTGAGGCAGGAGAATTGCTTGAACCCAGGAGGCAGAGGTTGCAGTGAGCCGAGATCGTGTCACTGCACTCCAGCCTGGAGACAGAATGAGACTCTATCTCAAAAAGAAAATAATAAAATAAAATAACAAAAAAACCCCACTTTCCTTCCCATCATATTATTGTCATGTATGTAGCTTTATAGTCTACTTCTTCACCTTTTTCTGAGGATGACTTTAAAACAAGTCATCATATACAAGCAGTCTCTAAATGCATTTGCTGTTTAGGAAAACAGTGTATCTAGATGGTCACCTGGGGGAAGAGCTGCAGGAGGAGGAGCTGGGGTCCTGGCGGCAATGCAGAGTTGCAGGTTCCACTCCAGACCCACTGATTCAGAATCTGCATTTTGACAAGATTCCCTGGTGGTTAGTATGCATGCTAAAGTTGAGAAGCTGTGTTCTAGGACTGTCATTGAAGAGCTGAGAATCACTTGTGTTTCTGAACTTTATGCCTGCATCCAGGCACACATGAGAATAATAAAATGAGATCTGTTTAATTACAATGAATTGCTTATTCATTGCAAATAATGGCCAGTCTTGCAGCTCGACACGGTGTTTGAGAATTTGGAGATCTTTCTTTCTCTGTGTCTCCCTGTCTCTCTGTCTTTCTCTCTCAATCTCTGTCTCTCCCTCGCTCTTTCTCTCTCTCTTCTCCAGCTCGCTCTCTCTTTCCATTTTTTCTCTCTTTCACCTACATTGACTTTATCGTTTTATTTTTCTATGAAAATGTTGAAACACTTGAGACTTGTTTTTGTTTTTCCTCATCACTTGGAGCTGACCCCTTTCATCTTTGATTCAGCCAATTTCCTTCAAAGCTAAATATTAAACAGATCTGTCTTCTGACAGCTGACCCCAAATAGGGACGAGCAGTGGTCCTCGCCCCAGGGGTGGAGAACTGAGCCGACAAAGGTAGAGGAGAGACAGGATGGAGCCCGTTCCTGTCCCCCAGGGAAGCCCAAAAGTTGTGTCTAAGCCTACACACAGCCAAACAGCCAATAACCAAACAACCAATAGCTTCTGGAAGGCATTCTTGCAGAAATTCCTCTTTTGCCAGAGGGTGAAAGGGTTGCTAATTGATTTTGTCTGCCTTTCAGATGGACTCAGAGAGACACAAGAGTTTTAATTCTAACAGAGAGGTAACATTTTTAGATACTTCACCGTAGAAAAATATTCTGTGTCTCTCATGTGATCTGGAATTGCATGTTTGTATTTTTTGTTTCCCCAGCTTGTTATCCTGTTAAGTGAATAGCAGCAGTAAATTTAATTAAGTAGACCCTTTTCTAAACAACATATGTTTCATAAACATATTATTTATTCATAACAAAGGAATAAAAGAGAGCTAACTCTTTCCAAATGCATTAAGAATCGGTGGTCTCGACTCTCACTGAAGAGATGGGTGAAGACTGCAGTCTTGTGATCTCTGGCCAAGAGATGCCACCTCGTGCCCTCTTTACTGCTTCTGGGGCTTATGTCTCAGCACAATGTGCTATTGATCTCAAATCCGATATGCTGTATGTCAACAAGTGAAAACAGGGAAGAGACCAGATAGGGAGGTGTGAAAGGAAAATCTCTTAGGCTCCCCAAATCATTAAGCTAAAAGGAAAATTCAAGCTGGGAACTGCTCAGGGCAAACCTGCCTCCCATTCTAGTCAAGTCATCCCTCTGCTCACTGAGATAGATGCATATTCTGATCGCCTCCTTTGGAAAGGCTTATCAGAAACTCAAAAGAATGCAACCATTTGTCTCTCACCTACCTGTGACTCGAAAGCCCCCTCCTTGCTTCGAGTTGTCCCTGCCTTTGTGGACAGAAGCAATGTACTTCTTACATATATTGATTGATGTCTCGTGTCTCCCTAAAATGTGTAAAACCAAACTGCGCTCTGACCACCTTGGGCACATGTCATCAGGACTTCCTGAGGCTGTGTCACCGGCGCAGGTCCTCAGCCTTGGCAAAATAAACTTTCTTTCTTTCTTTTTTTTTGGAGACAGAGTCTTGCTCTGTCGCCCAGGCTGGAGTGCAGTGGCATGATTTCAGCTCACTGCAACCTCCGCCTCCCAGGTTCAAGCAATTCTCCCGCCTCAGCCTCCTAAGCAGCTGGGATTACAGGTGCGTGCCACCACTCCTAGCTAATTTTTGTATTTTTAGTAGAAACGAGATTTCACCATGTTGGTCAGGCTGGTCTTGAACTCCTGACCTCAGGTGATCCATCCACCTCTGCCTCCCAAAATGCTGGGATTACAGGCATGAGTCACTGCGCCCGGCCCAAAATAAACTGTCTAAATTAACTGGAGACCTGTCTGAAATTTTCAAAGTTCACAGAGGGAAAAAAGAGAAGTGACAGAATACAACTCTAGCCTTACCTTTTCATATCCATAGAGAAAGAGCTCCGTAATGATATGCAAAATGGCAGAAATGCCAGTTTGTGAAAAGAGACAATTGTTTTAACACACACACAAAAAAGCCTCCTAGTCATTGTGAATGACCAGAGTTTTTAAGAGAAAAAAGTCACAGAAGTCAGAAAGTCTGCCTATAATCCTGAATCAAAAAATCTGGAGTCAGAATAAAAAGTTGGTCTGGAAGTATTTGCTTACGTAAAACTGTGAAAAACCTAGGAATTTGGGTTCACAAAGTCTTCTTAAGCCCTGTGATTTCAGTTTTGTTCTTCCTTTCTTGTTATTCTGGATTAGAGTGTTATTCTTGTGATTTTTGAAAAATGAAAAATATGGCTTTATACTCTTGCCTAATACATGATTTCTGGAAATAAGAGGTCAAAAAGTGAGTTCATTTCTTCTTTAGCCCAACCCTAACCAAATGTGAGCTAAGGAATTCTTTATTTTATTTTTATTTATTTATTTTTAAGAGACGGCTTTGCTCTGTTGCCCAGGCTGGAGTGCAGTAGTGGAATCATAGCTCACTGTAACCTCGAACTCCTGGGCTCAAGTGATCCTCGTGCCCTAGCCTCCTGAGTAGCTGGGACTACAGGTATGCACCACCATACCCGGTTAAATTAAAAAAAATTTTTTTTTTGTAGAGACAGAGTCTGGCTACGTTGACCAAGCTGTTCTCAAACTTCTAGCCTCAAAAGATCTTCCCATTTTGGCCTTCCAAAATGCTTACAGATAGCCACACTCCTGGCCAGGAATTCTTAATATGTTTGTAACATAAGGAAGAAAGTAGGGGCATATTGGGTTTTGTTATTATAGTTTGTTTTTTTAACTTAAGCTATGCCATAGAGTTTTGTGGACACTATGAAACTTAGGACCATTAGTATGTACTTAACAGAGTAAGTGTTCTAACGGGCAGTGGAGAATAATATTAATAGTTGTGTGCCTCATTTCTGGGCAAATCTGACAATAAGCTCATTAGATGAGTAGCAAAATCATAATCTCAGAGAGAAATTTCTGAAACAGAAGGGCATACTATCTTTTGTAGAATTAACTTCATTCAGAGCATTCATTTACATTCTTCTTGTGTTTTTACTTTGCCTTTATGTATTCTTTTATAATTTACATATTCCTGTACAATCTTAAAATCTTTCTGAAACAAGCAAGAATATAAACTTATTATTTTGATAAGTGTTAGAAATTAATTTTTACATTTTTTTTAAGAGACGGAGTCTCACTCTGTTGCCCAGGTTGGAGTGCAGTGGCATGATCTCAGCTCACTGCAACCTCTGCCTCCTGGGTTATAGCAATTCTCCTGCCTCAGCCTCCCGAATAGCGTGAGCCTAATTTTTTTTTTTTTTTTTTTAGTTTCATCGTGTTGCCCAGGCTGGTCTCGAACTCCTGAGTTCAGGCGATCCACCTGCCTCGGCCTCCCAGAGTGCTACGATTTCAGGCGTGAGCCACCACACCAGGCCAATTTTTACATAGTTTTAAAGCAGAAAGTTGTTCTTGTAACCATTGGCATTATAACTGTTAGCGAAAAGCAAGGGCTCCTCCTAGTGATACTGCAAGTCAGTGCAGCGTACTAATTCCAGGTGCATTTGTTTTCTTTGTTGTGTAACGAGTTCATTATCCTTAGTAAACACACACTGGAAATCTGTTGAATTCAGGGACCAATAATGAAGATGCGTATTTTAGGGAAACTGCAGTAACTCCTTCAGGCCACTAGGGGCCATTTGACTAAATTCTCTCCCCAGTTCAAAGGAAAGGTCCCCAGTGGACTCCCAGGGAGCAAAAAGAAGGACCTCCTCCCACCCTAAAGTGGGATATTCTAAGGGTAGAATCAGGTGCATCATACTCAGTAAATCAGTATTTCTCTAATTCTATTACTTTTTGAAACCTCTTTAAAAGGAAAAAATACATGTGAATTCCCTAGTATTGACATGGGAAGGGATTACTGTACAATAGTGATGCATGTATAAAATGATTGCTCTGACCATAATTGTCAACAAAAGTGGGTAGAATGAAAATAAGAAAGCTGATGTCCCTTTCACTACTACCTACTGTGATCAAATATTGCTTGCCTACTCTTTATCCTAAAAAAAGAAATGGGGCTAACATCACTACCTCCCACTTCCACCAAACCCTCCATCCAACAGCAATTTGTCCTCTTATGCAAGATGAAAAGAATTGCCCCAGTTGTTCTGGAGAAAGTGTTCTTTTTTTTTTTTTTTTTTTTCCAGACAGAGTCTCGCTCTGTCACCTAGGCTGGAGTGCAGCAGTGTGATCAGGGCTTGCTGCAACCTCTACCTCCCAGGGTTAAACGATTCTTCTGCCTTAGACTCCTGAGTAGCTGGGATTACAGGCGTGAGCCACCACACTTGTCTAATTTTTGTATTTTTAGTAGAGAGGGGATTTCACCCTGTTGGCCAGGCTGATCTTGAACTCCTGACCTCAGGCGATCCACCCGCCTCAGCCTCCCAAAGTGCTGGGATTACAGGCGTGAACCAGTGCACCCAGCTAAAAAAGGTGCTCTTTTCTTTGTCCTTCCCTGCCTTTGTTCGCTTCCTAAGTGGTACCATTCCTGGCCACGTACACCATTGTCTCTTTGAAGGTAATTAAACAGATTGTATAAGATGTCATTAAGTTTCATCACAATTGCACACAAGGACAGACTATTGGACACAACCACCTAAGTACATATGTCCTACATACTTAGGTGGCCATGAAGCACAGGTCAGAGTCAGGCCGAGGTTCAGCTGACTGTAGGAAGGCCTCACCTTCCTTTTGATGCGGTTACAAGATGTTTCATTTGCTACCTCGCAGAAATAGCTTTGAAGAAAAGGTGAAGTAAGCTGCGTGGTTGTAATTGGACTTAAGTACTGTTGAATATAATATAAAAGTGACGCATCCTCCTAATAATTAATGTTGTCATCTCCAGGTTATATTCAACGTTTGAATCATGCTCAAACTTGCAGACTTGACTTAAAGTTTAGATGCTTCATCTCCAAAAGAAGCTGGCCATGGAATACAACAGGGAATCTAGTAGCAATCTGGAGTTTTCCTCTAGAAAGTGCTGTGGTCTCAAAATGCAGTCCTGGGTATCTGGACGCAATCCCACAAAGGGTGACTGCTAAAAAGAAAAGATTTCAGGATTGAGGAACATAGCTCCTTCTTCTAATGCACCCTATGTTGGGATGGTGGGGTGAAGGCCGAAATTTTCCAGGTTGGAGTCTTTTGGTGGTTTCGGATTGCTTATCCTGTGTCTGGAGTTGAGAAGAAACCAAGTTTGAGATTTAGGATGTGGACAGGAGGCAGGAGTTTTGCCCATAAATTACAACAGAGTCTGAACCCATGGGGACTGCCAAGAAGACAAAGTGGTCACAATTGGCTTGGGCCCGAAGCCAGGGCCCCTGCAGAGCATGAGCCCAGTTGGGGCCTCCTCCCAGGGCCACTGCAGCTCTGCCTGTGCATGAATGATAAGCTCTGTGCTGCTTCCTCTGAATCATGAAAACAAACAGGCCGGGCCAGGATGGAATAAATGAAGCTGCAGATGAAAGACATTTTAAAGACGAACATGAATTAGAGGGTTGGAGGGATCTGATTTTGACTTTCGCATTCATCTGCCTTCTTCTTTCAGCAGTGGGGCCAAGGTGGCCGGCAAAGCCACTGGGATTTCTACAAGGGCCTCTGCAGGCAGGAGGCTAGTGAAGACTTAGAGCCTGTAGAGTGGACTCACGCTCAGGAGAGCCATGAGAGCAGGGCCTCGTATGCAGGTTTCTTCATTCACGCTGAGAAACTTTGTCCTTCCTGCCACCCATAATTTTCCTGGAGAACTGAAAATAACAAAACCAGAGGGACATCCACAGAGTCCATAGGTTCCTAGGTTAGTTCTACACAGTCCCCTTCTCCTCCCAGAAACACGAGATGTCAGATTCCTCAAGATTCCTTTGAGCTCACCCTAAACTGCTCAGGGCAAGAACATCAGTCTGTTTGTCTCTTGAGACAGTCTCTGGCATGTTTATGAAAAGATCACTGGAGACTCCAGTTTCACAATCAACAATGTACCTAAAAATAGAAAAAAATCTGTTCCAGGATAATTTTGTCTCTGAACAGCAAGATCAACAAAAGATGCCTTCAGGGAACAAGTGGTCCTGCACTGAAGTCTAATGAGACTCTGAGCTGCCTCTCAGAGCAAGGGGAGGGTGTGGCTCCTACACGTCCTCTTCCCATCAGCTCACACTGACTGGCAGTACGGATGAAGCTGTGAACAGTAAATGGTGACTGTGAACCATTCTGACGCCGTCACCTGGGGCTAGGTGGCACTATTTAATGAACCATCTCTGCGCAAGGCAAGGCCCGCGGTCTGATTGGTTGGAAAGCTTTGTATGAAACCCAGAATGCTAGTTGCCAAGACTCTCTTCCCCTAAATTTTTAAATCCCTAGGTAATTCCCTGGAAATGTAATCCGGATGTTCCTGACTCATGTGTATTTAAGCCCATCCCACTGTTTCCAAAAGACATTTGATGGATATTCCGGGTGAGTGTTTTGTCTTTATCCAATCAAGGAATCCCATTAATTAGACTTACAAAAGTCCACAGGGACTGCTGTGAAATCTAATTCTGTCTTATGTTTGCTAACTTTTTTTTCCCCTTTTTTCTTTTTCCTCTTTTTTTTTTTTAATTTACTGGCCTTGTTTTTTTTTTTTTTTTTTTTTTGAGACGGAGTCTCGCTCTGTCACCCAGGCCAGAGTGCAGTGGCGCAATCTCGGCTCATTGCAAGCTCCGCCTCCTGGGTTCATGCCATTCTCCGCCTCCTGGGTTCATGCCATTCTCCTGCCTCAGCCTCTCCGAGTAGCTGGGACTACAGGCGCCCGCCACCACGCCCGGCTAATTTTTTTTTTTTTTTTTTTGAGACGGAGTCTTGCTGTGTCACCCAGGCTGGAGTGCAGTGGCGCGATCTCGGCTCACTGCAAGCTCCGCCTCCCGGGTTCAGGCCATTCTCCTGTCTCAGCCTCCCGAGGAGCTGGGACTACAGGCGCCCGCCAACACGCCCGGCTAATTTTTTGTATTTTTAGTAGAGACAGGGTTTCACCGTGTTAGCCAGGATGGTCTCGATCTCCTGACCTCGTGATCCGCCCGCCTCGGCCTCCCAAAGTGCTGGGATTACAGGCTTGAGCCACCGCGCCCGGCCTCCGGCTAATTTTTTTTTTTGTATTTTTAGTAGAGACAGGGTTTCACTGTGGTCTCAATCTCCTGACCTCGTGAACCACCTGCCTCGGCCTCCCAAAGTGCTGGGATTACAAGTGTGAGCCACCGCGCCCAGCCTACTGGCCTTGTTAAATGGTCTAAGAAAACAAGAGAAAGAGTGTAACATAACATAGAGCATCCTGGACCTTACTACCTTCAGGCTGAACCTTGCTTTCTCTGAGCTGGCAAACTGGGATCCCATCAATAAGCAGTGTCAAAATACGGAGTTTCCAGCAAGTCAGCTTAGGAAAGGGAGTAGAAGAGAATAAAGTAGGAATCAATATCCATTCCTAGGTTCTTACTGCATTGTAGGAAGCACTTTCTGTTTGTTTGTTTGTTTGTTTTGAGATGGAGTCTCACTCTGTCACCCAGGCTGGAGTGCAGAAGCACAATCTTAGCTCACTGCAACCACCACCTCCCAGGTTCGAGTGATTCTCCTGCCTCAGCCTCTTGAGTAGCTGGGATTACAGGTGCCCACCACCACACCCGGCTAATTTTTTGTATTTTTAGTGGAGACGGGGTTTCACCATGTTGGCCAGGCTGGTCTTGAACTCCTGAGCTCAAGTCATCCTCCTGCCTCAGCCTCCCAAGGTACTGGGATTACAGGCATGAGCTACCATGCCTGGCCATAGGAAGCACTTTCTATTCCAGTTGGTAGATACAGAGATAGCTTATCCTTGCTGTTATATCAGCACACAATCGATCCCAAAACACAGTGCAGATTCATCACGGGGTTTTGAAGTCACAGAGACTTGAATCAAAGTTCTGTCCCCCTCCTCCCATTCCTAAACTATGTATGCAGGACTTGGATGAGCTACTGGAACTCTCTGAACCCTGTTGCCTCATGTTTCAATTGGAGGCAATAATATTTAACTCATCACTTTTAACTAATGTTTATTGAGCACTTACTATGTGCCAGATATTGTGCTAAGAGCTTTCCATGCATCATTTTATTTTACCCTTATGATTTCCTTATTCTATAGGCATGAGAACTGACACTCACAGCCTTCACACAGCATGCCAAGTGGCAAATCTGGAACACAAACATCGCTTTTTATGACTCCAGAGTTACCATCCTGCTGCTGTGAGTATGAAATGACATAAGACATGTACAGGGTAGGGCTCATAGTAGCTAGGGAAAAGAACCAACACTAAGAACCTGTCTACTGTGTGCCATACCCTAGATGTGTTTTCCTTTCCAAGGCTGTCATTTTGCTTGTGCATGCAAGGCTTTTGTGGATGTGACAGTTCTAGCAGAGGATCACAGGGACATGTGCACCTCTGACTAAGGTTGTCCTCCTCCACCATGAACACAGCTTTCAGAGGATGTAAGTAGAATAGTAAGTGAGGAAGGAGGCACCCACTCATTAGAGAAATATTTTCCAAATCAGTCCTTGAAATGGGGCCAGGCACAGTGGCTCACACCTGTAATCCCAGCACTTAGGAGGCCAAGGAAGGAGGATTGCTTGAGGCCAGGAGTTTGAGATCAGCCTGGCAACATAGGGAGACTCTGTCTCTATAAAAAAAAACTTTAAAAAATTAGCTGGGCATGATGGTACATGCCTGTAGTCCTGGCTACTCAGGAGGCTGATGCAGGAGGATCACTTCAGCCTAGGTGTTCAAGGCTGCAGTGAGCTATGATGGCACTACTAAACTCCAATCTGGGTGACAGAGTGAGACCCTCTCTAAAAAAAAAAAAAACTTTTAAATGAATGGAGCAAAAGATATCTCAGACAGACCCCATACTCTTCCTAAAGGGATTTAGGTATGCCCCATTTCAGCACGAACATACGTCTAGAAAATACAAAAGGAGGAAGAATGTTCTGTCCAATGTTTTATTTGTGCAAATGACGGGATTTCTAAAGCTTTTCAACAACACAGCAGTTGGCTCTGTTCAAAATCAGCTGATAGTAAGCAGGTACTTTGTCCTCTAAAGGTTTCTAGAAGGCTACATGGTCTGTATTTGGTCATCCTGATTTAATTCCCTATTTTTCTGATAGAGAAGGAATGTCGCTCTCTGTAGAAATATGTGTCCTAAAAGTCCCTTGGCTACGCCGATTGAAAAAAGAAACATGTGTGCAGGACTAAACTAAGATGTTGAGATAAGAATGAACACAGTAGTCACAACAGATAAATAGGAGGAAGAAAGGAGCTGATGAAAATGGGAATGCTTTCTTTTTTTTTCTCTTTACAGTTGCCTTGCAGAGGTGCTAAACCCCATAACTATGTTTATATTCTGATGATGTAAGACATTGCTTCCAAAGAGATAGCAGTTTCCATAGAGCTGAATCTATGGGAGCACATATTATTCTCTTTTTTATTTTAGGAGGAAGAGAATCACATCACAGAAAAGTAGTGAAATGATTGAAATGTTCTTTTCTGTTCTCTCAAAGCATCATTAAATGTATGTTTAACTTCCTAATGTAATCTGATTAACATATATGCTTGACATGATTCGTTATAATAATGACAATGGGAATTTCCAAAGAACATTTATTCTGTGCCAGGAACAGTGCTAGCCACTTGACATGAATTATTTCACTTAATCTTCTCAGTAATTTAGTTGAGAAAATTGAGACTGATTTTCAGTGATTTTTCTAAGGCCGTGTACATAATGCATAGGTTTGAATTCCATGTGTCTTTGACTGCAGAATCCATGCTAGTCCACACCTCCCAGCTCTAAAACAGCAATAATATATCATAAGAAAGGGACCAGGAGATGAAAGGGGGCGGGAATTGGCATCTGCCCAGTACGTGGTCTATATCAGGTACATTACACGTTTTCGCATGCCCAACTTTACATAATTAATAAGTAGGTGAGCTGAGATTTAACACCAAATGGATCTGCTTTCATAGTTCACTCACGTTCCCTCAAGTGGACTCTCTGCCTGATTACTTTATGTGAGTTTAAGAAAATAAAAATAGGTATTAAAGTTAAATTTAGGGACCACCTAATCCTGAAGCTAACCAAAAACAATATTGGGAATTAAACTTAAGACATTGATATCCTGATTATCTATTGCTGCATAGCAAGTTACCCCAAAGTGTCGTGGCTTTCATATAATAATTTTTGTTATTATAATCATAATTCTGTGGATGAAAAACTCAGGTGGAACACAGTACAACAGCATGCTTCTTTTCTTCTCCTTTGCTATTATTTATTTATTTTTTAACTGACACGTAGTAACTATACATATTTATGTGGTAAAGTGTGATGTTTCAATACATGCATGCATTGTGCAATGATCAAATCGGGGTATTTAACATAGTCATCACCGCATACATTTATCTTTTCTTTGTGATGAGAACATTTCAAAATCCTCTCTTCTAGCTATTTTGAAATATACAACACAATATTATCAACCACAGTCTCCCTACTGTTCTGTGCAATAGAACACCAGAACTTATTCGTCCTGTCTAACTGTAACTTTGTACCCACTGACCAACATCTCTGCATGCCTCAGGATGACTTGCTTCTGCTCAGCAATGCCTGGAGTCTCAGATGGGAAGACTTGAATGGTTGGGGGCTGAAACAGCTGAAGGCTGGATGGGTATCTCCCTCTTACTCTGTCTTTCTCTCTCTCTCTCTCTCTCTCTCTCTCTCTCACTGTCTCTCTCTCTCCAAAATAGCAAGCTTGGGCTTCCTCACAATATGGCAATCTCAGGTTAGGTGGACATCTTAAATGGAAGTAGAGCTTTGGAGTGTTCCAAGTATTTCAAGGAAAGGAAGTGACATCTACCAGTCTCTTAAGGCCCGGACCAAGAAACGGATACAGTATCATATTTACCATAGTCTGTTGTTCAAACTAACCAAGGGCCTACCTCAATTCAAAGGGAGGGAACAGAGACCGCACCTCTTCATGGGAGAAGTATTGAAGAATACGGAGCCATTTTTAATCCACCACTGCTAAACTTCAAAATCGCCTAAATATATTAATGTCAGCTGACTCACTAACATCAATATTACAGGCTACACGTTGAACTGTTTTTTTACCCAGGCATTAACCAAGCTTGTCAGTAACTATTAATATTAGCCTTATTATAGACATAAATCATCATTTGGGCTTTATTTTTTTTTAACCTATATGTGAAGATCTTAAGGAAGGAATAAAGTAGTATTTATTAATAGTTTACCTACTGTCCAAAAACAGTGTGTTTATAATATTTCATTTAATTCTCATAATTATCTTAATGTATTATACCCATTTTATAGATGCGGAAGTCAAGGCTTAAAGAGATCCAAAGTGGTTTCTAAATATCAGCATCCTTGATGCCTCAAGTCGTTTAAACTTTCAAGGTGAATCTTCTTTTAAAGTTTTTGAAAATTAAAAAAATTATACATATATATTTTGGGTCGATACATAATGTTTTGCATATTTGATGGTTACATGTAATTTAAATGCAACGTACTCTAGTCCATCTAAAACTCGATGGATCCAACACCTACGGATTCTTGAATGTGTGTTTCTAAGTTGTGCATTGTTCGAGTTTCCTGTTTCCATTTAATTCTTGATCCATCAGATCTTGTCTCTAGTTACAGGTCACCGCTTTGCACCTCACCCCACCCTAAATGTCCCAGCCCCCTTGTTCATTAATTCCATAAAACTCCTGTTAATACAGGGCTGTCTTGAATATACAGATCTAAGTTCTGAAGGTCAGAGGGTAACAGGAAGATCACATTCCACTTGACAGAGAAATGATTTTCAAATAAATGTTAGACAATGCTGTTTTTAAAAACACCTACGCCATTTCTGTTGCTGGGAATTTCTAACTGGCTGTTCACTCCCACCACGTGTTATAGGCCCCTGATATTGCCTCCAGCCTTTTAGTCTCTGGAACTACTTATAGCTTCACCTCACTCTTCTCCTGGCTGCTGCTATAAACTAATATTCTAACAACACTTTTGTGCACAGCAATTAGGGTCCCTCTTTGCCTTGCCATGGGCCATTGCAGAAACAGCCTTCACCATCCAAAGAGGTTACTAAAATATTTTTATGCACAATGACACTTCTCTTCCTTTCTACTGTTATCTACTAGGGAGAAGGTGATACTGCAAGAGTTCACGTAATAGATATGCTTTTGAGTTTAGTTTCAATTACAACGAATACTTTTTAAATCTAAAATTCACTTAGCAGATAAAATATGCCCTGCACATAATAGATATTTAATAAATAGGTGAAGTGTGAATTAAATCAGTGCTAATCAGGAGCCATTATGTTGAGTAGTAAAGAAAGCCTCAGTACTTAGTTTCACAGTTTGACCACTAAACTAGCAAAACAATGAATGAAATTCAATGAGGAAAAACGTGAAATTGCATTAGAATACACAAGGAATGGTTCAGGGAGCCCAATGAAGAATAGGCAATGGCCGTAGAATGAGATACAAAAAAAGAGGGCAAGGTCCCCCAAAATTAGTATTAGTTGGATATTTTTAAGTTTATTTAATAAACACTTGAAAGAAGAAATGCTTTAATTATTTATTTATTTATTTATAGAGACAGAGTCTCACTCTGTCACCCAGGCTGGAGTGCAGTGCTGTGATCATAGCTCGCTGCAGCCTCCAACTCTTGGGCTCAAGCAATCCTCCTGCCTGAGACTCCCAAGTAGCTAGGACTACAAGCACATGCCAGCATGCCTGACTAATTTTTAAAATTTTTGTAGAAATTAAGTCTTGCTATGTTGCCCAGGCTGGTCTCAACCTCCTGGCCTCAAGTGATCCTCCCACTTCAGCCTCCCAAAGTTCTGAGATTACAGGTGTGAACCACTGTGCCTGGCCATAAGACATGCTTTAATAAATCCTTCAATAACTTGCAAAGTACTGTAACTGTTGGAAAGTTATCATGACCTAAGAGATTATCTAAAGAACTAAAAGAATGACTGTTCTGGGAATTCAAAGAAATATTAAAATAAGGCAGCTTTGAATGAAGACAGAACAGCCCCAAAAGAAAAACAATGGAATCCTTTAAATATATATAAGTTAAAAGCTAACCCCTCTTTTAATGAATCTTATTTTCCTCAGCATTCTGTCCTGGTGTGATGTGGCTGTGTTGGCTTTTGCTGAGTGAGTTTGTTGCCCAAGATGGCGGATCATGGAAACTGTGGTAGAAAGCCATGCCCCATCTTTAGCTCCCTCAACAAGAGTCCTCGGTTTACAAAGGGTACACAGTGTGGGCTGCTTTGTGGAAAAGAAGTTTTCCCACAATGCCAATTAAGTTAAATTTGGAGGGCCGAGTCACTTTTTCCCCTACAGCTAAGCTTGAGCCCACGGGAAACCATCTTGATCCTTCGATATAGTGCCTTCAGAATAGAAATCCAAATTGGTTCTGCTACAACATGAAGTACTGCTGAGATAACTAAACTCCTCTGACCACTCATAAATTTAGCCTTCCCCTTTTCTATGTCAACAAACCCTGGATAATGGTGCTCATTATTTCACTGCATTCTCAAAAATAAAGGAGCCCCAACAAAAAATAGTTCTGTGACAAGCTATACTATAGGAGAAAACTCATTTCCATATCATATTAAGCACACATGGGGGCCTCATGTTTTGTTATGTGCTATCATGACTACTTTGGGTTACCTTTATTATAGAATTCTTAGTTTTCTCAGAATTTTTAAAAATACGCATTCAGAAAGTGAGTGCCATTATTTTTGCCATTATTTTTATTCGAAGTAAATGAAAAAGAGTATTTGTATATACTTAGAAAGTGCTATCAGGGACATTTTTCTTATAGGAAATCTAGAATATGTACTCCCTAGTGCCTTGAGATGATTTTTAAAGAACACATTAATCTCATTAGTCCCACCCTTATGGGTGGCAATGTTTTACTTTCCTTGGGTTTATTTTTAGTATTGTGCTTCCAAATTTTGTTTGGGGATGAAAAAAGTCATATGAAGGCCTTTTTTTGTATTTTCTGTAAAGCATATAACGGCTCATTGGCTACAACCCTCTTAAAAATCAGTGGCAGAAAAAAAGCAAGTATCTTCTGAAGCGGTGAAATGCTTCCTTTCACTGGAGGCAGAAAACAATGTAACCCATTGTTTTCACTCTTTCCCTAAACTGCAAGGAAGCTCAGAATTAAATTTAATGTTCAGTTGCAGTAACTATCTTAAACTTCCCCTTTTATATGCTTTTTGATTTTCTGTCTATTTTAACAAACTTACTGTGTATGTAACATTTTATTGAAACCTGCCTAAAATATTTTCTGGCAGAAGGAAGAATATAAGTTATTCTTTAAAAACAAAAACAAAAACAAGACCCAACTCCAATTACACTGAAATGTGCAGGTTATTTTAGATGTGAGCCCACAGAACAATCATCCGTTAGGTTACTTGGGAGAATTGCCTCTACATAGTCACTCTGTCCTTGTGCATAAACACTCCAAATTGAGAAAAGTAGAAAGGCCATTTTGAATTTGACTTTAAAAAAAAAATCCAAAAAAACAGAGTCTCATTCTGTCACCCAAGCTGGAGTGCAGTGGCATGATCTCGGCTCACTGCAACCTCTGCCTCCCAGGTTCAAGCAAGTCTCGTGCCTCAGCCTCCCAAGTGGCTGGGATTACAGGCATGAACCACCACGCCCTGTTCATTTTTGTATATTTTAGTAGAGATGAGGTTTCGCTATGTTCGCCAGGCTGGTCTCGAACTCCTGACGTTAAGTGATCCACCTGACTCAGCCTCCCAAAGTGTTGGGATTACAGTCATAAGCCACGAATTTGATTTCTTGATTAAAATCTACTTTCTGATTTGATTCTCCAATGAACTTGTCCCTTGGGCTTGGAGAGCAAAAAACTTCTACTTCGTTCTCAATTTTTTTTTTTTTTCTAAAAGATTCCCAAATGATGAGTTAAGTCCAGGAGAAATTTTTGCCTCTGACTAGCACCCAGTATGGGTCCCTGCCTTGCCATATGTGGTTCTGTGTATGAATAACTGGGCAAAAAACTTAAGTCCTCCTTACCAAGGGATGTTTGTTCTATCTGGCTTCTAGTGAGGTAGAAAATGTCATCAAGTTGGACTTTTCAGTTCTGGTATTAGTACTGTTATATCTGATATTGCAAATTCCAAAGGGCTAAAAAAATACAGTCAAAGAAAGCCAACCAAATTGCTTTAAAGCTTTAAAAACAAACATTTGCATTTCAATCATGGGTAAAGGCCTGGGAAAGAGGGAAGAAACTGTGCAAGTATTTAAATTAAATCAGTTTGCCCACCTCCTATCACATTATTAGACCAGTGGTACATATTGGTGGGGTTCTTAAACTTTTTGTAATTGTGTGGTAAGTAATAACATGTTCAAATATCTCATGAATTACGATTAGAATCGGATGCTGAAGCTTAACATCTCTTTTGAAAAAAATATAGTCAGTGAATCATTTTTATAACAAAGAGCTTGGGAAAAAAAAATTAAGAACAGTCACAAGAGAATTTGGGATATTGGTAACCAATCAGAAGGTTTCAGGAAAAAAACAGTTTGCATTTGGTAAAACTTAGAGACTATTTTGGAAATTTAATAAGCCTTGAACAAAGTTATTTGAAACTCCAATAATGAATACAATGGTTAAATTCCACTCATTCCTGCATCATGGCAGAAATACCCTTATCTCTGAACACAAACCAAAATACACAAAGTCCTGATGCCTATCTGCCAGCCCTGGAGGGCAGCCTGGCAGTGTGAGAAGGAAGAAATCTCTTAAGGGCCTTCTCTTTTACCATATGTGCTTTCTACTAACTCTGTCATCTTTTACTTCTATCCAAACTGGAAATGAAGGACCAGGCCTTCTCAGATGGCAGAGGCTACTGATGTTGGCAGTAAATATATAAATGAAATAAAAACAGAAATAACCAAAAAAAACCAACAAATTAAAACAAGCTCCTGAAATGCACAGCTCCCTTCTACCCTCTCTAAATTAATAACAGACTTACTAGTTCAAAGGTAACCTGCGAGAGGTTAGAGTTTCTTTTAAAAAACCTAAACATAGATTAATATATTCCCCCATCCCTATATTAATATTTTTTTTTTTTTTTTTTTTTTTTTTTTGAGACGGAGTCTCGCTCTGTCGCCCAGGCTGGAGTGCAGTGGCGCTATCTCGGCTCACTGCAAGCTCCGCCTCCCGGGTTCACGCCATTCTCCTGCCTCAGCCTCTCCGAGTAGCTGGGACTACAGGCGCCCGCCACCACGCCCGGCTAATTTTTTGTATTTTTAGTAGAGACGGGGTTTCACCATGGTCTCGATCTCCTGACCTCGTGACAAATAAACACATTTGGTCTAGCGTAAGGAATATTTAAATATAAACAGTAGTTTTCTCACACAACTGTATGTTTTTACAATACTAAATCAACCTCACACCAACAAGAGTTGCAGCACTTGACCATGTTTTTATTGCAATCTACATCCATGATTTCTCCTTGCCATTAGAAGTGATGTGGAAGTGCTGGGAAGGGAAGAGCGTGGTCCCTTTAAATGATAGGGAACCGAGGAAGGGAAGTGCTGAGTAGGGCAGGGCGAGGTCTCTGGCTAGGGCTCCACCCCCACGGACCTAGGTGAGGACAGGCACTCCTGCTTTCGCCCGCCCCCTAAATATTGCATTTTCCAAGACCACTGTGGCCCACCATGCCCCCGTCCTGGGCGTATAAAAACCAGAGACCCTAGCACAACAGAGAGACAAGCCGCTGGACGTGGAGAGGAGCACACTGGCGGAAGAAGACGCAAGCGGCTAGATTGTGGAGAGGGCCTCCAGAGGAGAGCGCGGGCAGAAGAGCAGGACGGGCACCGGCTCGCTGGGAGGCCATTGACTGGCAGAACGACGCGGAGTTTGGCTGGAGCAGTCGGAGGAGAGCTCAGACCGCCCCGCAGCCCGACTCCAGGACAAAACCATCTCTCTTCTGGCTCCCCCATCTGCATCCTTGCTGAGAGTTACTTCTACTCAACAAAGCCTTACACTCATTCTCCCAGCCCACGTGTGATCCGATTCTTCTGGTACACCAAAGCAAGAAACCCCAGGATACTGAAATCCCTCTGTCCTTCTGATAAGGAAGGGGGTCTCATTGAGCTGGTTCGCACAGGCCGCCTGTAGACGGCAAGCTAAAAGAGCACCCTGTAACACATGCCCATTGGGGCTTCAGCTATAAACATTCACCCTAGACACTGTCGTGGGGTCGGAGCCCCACAGCCTGCCCATCTGTATGCTCCCCTAGAGGTGTGAGCAGCGGGGCACACCCTCATCGCACGCCCTGGGAGGGGGACAAGGGAAACTTTTCCATTTCAGAAGAGGGGTGGTAGCTCTTAAAATTGTGATCTGGGTCACTGTTCTCTGCAGCCAGCACAGATGTGTACAGGGATGAAGGCACGTTGTCTGTAGTGACACTCGGGCTCTAGGTAAATGATGAGGACATTTACAAATGGTATTCGATAGGTAAATTCATAAGTGCCAACGGATAACCAGAATTCTATGTCCCAGAAACTGGTGGTGCGCTGAACTTGATCTCCATTCTCCTTCCAGATCCCCTGTCGGCATTTCTGTCTTGTTTTCTGAGCTCAGGAAGCTGACCTCTGCAGATTGCATCAAGTGGGTCTGAGACCCCTTTCCTTTGGCTTTCTTGTGGTTTCAGCCAATGACAACCACTATAGCAGAGCAGAGGGGGACTCATTCTGCTGAAAGCCACAGCTGCTATCCGGTGGTCTTAGAGCTTGGTGGGTCCTGTAACTACCTGCATCCTTGCTTGTAGGTTTAAGGGTGGCAGTCACTTCCCTTTTGCTAGCCCCAGAGGGGCTTTACGGAGCCTTGTTGGTTTCCTTGCCCTTACTTTCATATAACCTCCTTTTATTTAAAACAACTCTTTAATTATCACATTTGAGTGTCTTCTTTTTCTGGCACATGCAGCTATGTAGATTAAAGGGGGTAACTGTACTTTTAAAAAATCAATAAATCAGACTTTTCATTGCTTTGTCTAGTCTCTTCCTTATCCCTTTGGTCCAATGTATTATGCAATATTGAAATATGGTGGTAATTCATGAGGGCTAATAGTCTCATGTATTGAGTACTTAGGTACTAGATATTTGGCATGCATTGTCTCATTTAATCTTTATTATTACCCACCTGGAAGGTAAGTATTATTATCTCAATTTTCCACACAAGAAAACTGAAGCACAGATGTGTGAAGGAACTTGCCCAAGAGCCCACATCCGGCAGCCTGTGTGGTACTGGAGCCTGCATTCTTTATTCTCTGTGCAAAATCAAACAGTGAATTCCTGGGGTCAGAGCAGTTGTCTTAAAGTGGGTCACCTTCCCTGCTTCTACTGGTTGTTTCTCCCTTTCCTGACTGCCTTCTCTCTTCCTTCTCATTTTCTTGTTTTCAACTTTGACTTCACCTCATCACTCTTCACCCTTTGTCCTTTACTCAGCCTTCTACTCTCTCATGAGCTGGATTTTCTCCTCCAGCGCAACACACAGCAAAATATCAAGAGCTACAAATTGTTTTAAGAGTCAGTTGCAGCCATTACAAATTAAGCTTATGGAAAGTTCTTAATGGTATGGAAAAGGCGAGATTGTGAACTCCCTAAAGCAGCACTGTCTTGTTCATTGAGCTTTCCAGCAGTACAATGCAGGCACTCAGATGATACTCAATACATAATTTTTTTTTTTTTTTTTTTTGAGACGGAGTCTCGCTCTGTCACCCAGGCTGGAGTGCAGTGGTACGATGTAGGCTCACTGCAAGCTCTGCCTCCCGCCTCCGGGGTTCACGCCATTTTCCTGTCTCAGCCTCCCGAGTAGCTGGGACTACAGGCACCCGCCGCTGTGCCCGGCTAATTTTTTGTATTTTTAGTAGAGACGGGGTTTCACCATGTTAGCTAGGATGGTCTTGATCTCCTGACGTCGTGATCTGCCCGCCTCGGCCTCCCAAAGTGCTGGGATTACAGGCGTGAGCCACTGCGCCTGACCTCTACACAATTTTTTAAAGAAAGCAATAGTAAGCTCAGAAAGCAAGACACACAGTTCCATGCACAGTGCAGTCTCAGGAAGAAATCACATGTGTAAAGTGAAGCCAGGGCAGAAATGTGCTTACCTAGCATCCGTAGTTGTGTTAAGATAATGGCTTTTCAGGTGCTTATTTGAATTGTTTAACTTTTCTCTGGTTTTCAGATTTTTCACACTGGGCATGTTTTACTTTTTAGACATAAATGTAACAACAACAACAAAAACCCCAAAGTGATATGGTTTGGCTGTGTCCCCACCCAAATCTCAAATTTTGTATTTCCCATAATTCTCATGCATCGTGGGAGGGACTCCGTGGGAGGTAATCAAATCATGGGGTCAGGTCTTTCCCATGCTGCTCTCATGGTAGTGAATAAGTCTCATGAGATCTGATGGTTTTCTAAGATCCATCAGATCGCATGAGACTTAAGACCTATGGTTTTATAAAGGTGCCACCATGTAAGACATGACTTTGCTCCTCCTTTGCCTTCTGCCACAATTGTGAGGCCCCCCCAGCCATGTGGAACTATGAGTTCATTAAATCTCTTTCCTTTATAAATTACCCAGTCTTGGGTTTATCTTTATTAGCAGCATGAGAACAGACTAATACACAAAGCAAAATGGGAAAAGTTCCACATCATGAGATGGTAAGCCTGATTCTCCCCTGGCATGCTGGACCCTGGCCTGTCATTCTCTCTGCTCAACAGGGCCAAACAGGACCCCAGGCAGCTTACCTACACCTAACAGGAAGCAGTATTATGGAATTGCAGGCATTGAGTCTCAAAGGACCTGGGAAGTTATCTAGTCTGATACCATTCTTCTTACCACCTTAGAAACTGTGACCCAGCACTGACTTGCTCTACATCAGGTAGTGGGTTCCAGAGAAACACAAGCTAAGACTCCTGATCACTGGGCTTCTCATCCAGGGTTCTCACCATTTCTCTTTGCAGCTGTCTAGAAGAATCATTTTTAAGCCTTGGCATAAGCATTTTCATTTTAACAGGTGTTTGGCTGTGCCTCCCATTCTCGAGGTCAGGCACTGTTGAAAAGACACAAAAGTGTTGGATCCCCAAGGTGTTAAAGTAAATGAAGCACTTCATAACACAGTAAGACCTCCTTCCCTGGAGAGATGGAAAATAGCACACCAGTGAGGTGGAAACATTTTCCCTGAAAAAACTTTTTTATTTAAATCTAGAGACAGTGTCTGGCTGGGGTGCAATGGCTCGATCATAGCTCACTGCAGCCTTGAACTCCTGGGCTAAACTGATTCTCTAATCTCAGCCTGCTAAGTAGCTGGAAATACAGGCTCACACCACTACATCTGGCTAGTTTTTATTTTTTTATTTTTTGTAGAGATGGAGTCTCATTATGTTGCCCCAGCTGGTCTTAAGGTCTTGACCTCAATGATCTTCCCACCTTTGCCTCCCAAAGTGCTAGGATTATAGGCATGAGCCACTGTGCCTGACCCTGAAAAGTTTCTTTTGGAAATCGCCAATAAAAGCCAAGAATATCATACTCCAGGGCAGTCTTGGGGTGGTCTGACTTGACCTAAAAAAAGTCCCTCCAGGAACGAACAAACCACATGTCTGAATAATCTTCCCTTTCTGTTTATGCATTGAATGACTTCCCCAGGTGAAGCATATGCATGCTGCAAATACAGCAGTGAGCAAACGCACTGACATTCGTGTGTGAATATATAATTACAAAGGGTGTAAATGTCATAAAGGAAGATACAGGCAGCATGGAGAGTGCTCAGCAGGGAATCTGCCCCAGGGTGAAATTCTAGGAATTTCTTCCCATGGACTTTCACTTTTAGCTCAATTTTAAAGGATGTGTAAAATATGGGGAACAGCATCAAGGCAGAGGGAATAACATGTGCAAAGGCTCAGAGGTAAGAAGAATTTGATATGTTGGAGAAAGTTACAGAAGACAAAAGACTCAGATCATTCCTTTGGAATGCCTGATTCTGAGCATCAGGGCCTTCTGCTGTTTTGCCTGGGTGTTTTTGTTTATTTTCTTTCTTTTTTTTTTTTTTACAGAGTTTGGCTGTGTTTCTCAGGCTGGAGTGCTGTCATGCTGTCATAGCCCACTAAAGCCTTGATTTCCTAGCCTTAAGTGATCCCCCCACCTTGGCCTCCCAAAGCATTGGGATTACAAGCATGAGCCACTGCATCTGTCTGTGTGTTTTCACTGCAAAATGTACCTCTGGCAATTGAAAGTGCTGGCTTGATGGCATTTGGAGATTACATATAAAGGATAATGATTTTTAACTTTGTCATCATTAACATTAGTCAGTATTTCAGGCAATAATTGAGTCACTTTAAAGATCACTCCAGGTTCATGCTCACAAAATGTATCAATAGCACATGGAAAGGCATCTTTT
Organism: Symphalangus syndactylus; assembly: GCF_028878055.3. Lineage (NCBI taxonomy): Eukaryota > Metazoa > Chordata > Mammalia > Primates > Hylobatidae > Symphalangus > Symphalangus syndactylus. Next base: position 70,221,786 of record NC_072426.2, read on the forward strand.
TTTCCTCTAGTAAGTGATCATGCATGCAGTTAATCTGGAAGAGTTTTAAATCCTTAGAGTAAGAATAATAAGAAATCAAAACTCAAATGTTTTACACTACTTGGAAATATTTTGCCTCTCCTGAGTTTAATTCAGTTGATCTTGTTTCTTGGGGTAGAATTAAAATATAGGTTTTGCAAGAGCTTTCATATTCAATTCATATAGTTAGGTCATAGACCCCAGAATCCCCGGAGAAGATAGGGCTAACTAAAGGTTAACGATAGATACAAGTGATCTCAATTTTAAGGCAGATTTATCTATGAAAGTGTAAGATACAGAGGTAGTTAATGAAAACTGACTCCTCGCTTAAGTATCTCATTAACTTTTCAGGAATGTCAAAGAAACTACTGAATTTTTGGAAATGGGACAAATAGCCAACACATCTCTCATTCAACATATATCCCATCCTTCCCAGCTTCACGTTACCTGCAAATGTAGTGAGAATGCCTTGTACATATTCACCTAAGTCACTGATAACAGTTAAACAGGGTAAAACCTAAAACTAAGAATATATCACTAAAGTAACTATCCTGCAACTGGGCACGTTGGCTCACACCTGTAATCCCAGCACTTTGCAAGGCCAATGTGGGCAGATCACCTGAGGCCAGAAGTTCGAGACCAGCCTGGCCAACATGGCAAAACCGTGTCTCTACTAAAAATACAAAAATTAGCCAGGCATGGTGGTGGGTGCCTGCAATCCCAGATACTCGGAAGGCTGAGGCAGGAGAATTGCTTGAACCTGGGAAGCAGAAGCTGCAGCGAGCCGAGATCGCGCCATTGCACTCCAGCCTGGGCATCAAGAATGAAATTCCGTCTCAAAAAATAAAAAGTAACTATTCTGCAAGAAGACAGCAGTCAGCATCATTCATGTCCTTTGTTCTCCATCAGCCACTAATGCACTTAATTATTTTAGCTTTCAATCTGTATTTCTCTATCTTGTCTGCAGAATAACCCAAAATATATTGTCACATGCCTTGCTGAAGGTCAGACTTACCTGTTTCCTGACCACCTGTCCGGTCAGCTTGTCCAAAATGGAAATTAAAGTGATTGGACTTACTCATCCTTTGTGAATGCTAATTGATTTTTCTTCATTTTGTAAGATCCACCCTTTTCTTTAGTAATCCATTTTGAATCCTGCCCTCAGTGTCTGGGTTAAAGACAACCTTAACTTAAATCTAGAGTCTACTTATATTTTTATGTGGAATTAGAAAGTGCAGTTTGTTGACATATTGGTTTTTATTGGCTTTCTATTTGACCCTTGACAGTTTTAATCAGAGTTATTTCAAACTCTCTATAAATTGATTCAAAAAATATTATTATGCAAAGTTGTGCATATCTAATATAAATATAATCACAAGTTTGTAATTCAAGGACATTTATGGTTTTCCCAAATAGGTTGTGACAAAGGCATGAATATATACACATGTCCTTTGGTAAGTTAAATAAATTTTGCCCTGTATATTCCCATATCTCCTCCCTTACTCTTCTGCAAGACCTTTCCTTGGATTTCCCAACTTTCTTTGGAAGCTCTCGAATACCTAGGTTTTGAAATCTATTTCAAGCCTTCGTTGAAATCATTATGTTGACCTAACTGAGGAATTTTCTATGCATGCATAATCATTCAGCATTAATGTCTCAATCAAGACTTCTTATCTACTAGTTTTTATGGGCCAGAAGCATAAACCAGCTCTTTTTTTCTTGTTTTTTGACACAGGGCCTTGCTCTGTCACCCAGGCTGGAGTGCAGTGGTGCGATCTCAGCTCACTGCAGCCTCTGTCTTCTGGGTTCAAATGATTCTCATGCCTCAGCCTCCCAAGTAGCTGGGACTACAGGCATGCGCCACCACGCAAGGCTAGCTTTTGTATTTTTAGTAGAGATGGGGTTTCACCATGTTGCCCAGGCTGGTCTCGAACTCCTGACATCAGGTGATCTGCCATCCTCAGTCTCCCAAAGTGCTGGGATTACAGGCGTGAGCCATTGCGCCTGCCCAACCAGTTCTTTCTTTTCTTTTCTAAGAATCAAAGAACAGTAACTGCTGAATTTTTATTCCTATTGCAAAGGGCTTTACTATTACTTTGTCCCTTATGAAAGTAGGTGTGAGATTTTGATTGCGTTTGGGTTCTGAGAGATGACACTTCTGCCAGATTCTTATAAATATTGTCTATTATTATGTGAAGTTATTATAAGGACTGACTAAGGTAGAAAATTGTGGGTTTCTTTGTTTTTCTGAGTTTGCAACATAAATCTCAACAGGAGAATCACAAAACAACAAATCCAAAAGAGATTAAAAAAAAAATCAGTCTGCTAAGTCTGCTCAGAGTTAATGTGTCCTGGCTCTTGATGGTACCCAAAGCAGCAGGGTCCAATCAGCAAGAAGCAGAAAATACCAAGACATCCCCATCTGTATAGGCTTGGAAAATGTCACCGCATGTACCTGACCTTCCACTATTAAGGTAGCTGATTTATCCCGTAGCTAAAGTTGCTCTCTCTTCCTAAAAGATCTTGCTTGTTTTAACTTTGTAGCATTCATGTTGCTGTTCCAGTCCAATCCCAGGATAAATTTCTGAGGTTGCAATGCCAGTTTGGAGAGCAGGACAGCAGCAGATTCCAAGGGAAGCCCTGGGGTTATCGCAAGCTCCAGCCGCCTGAGTTATGTCAAGTTGCCAACTTCAACAGAGCTTGACCTCAAGCTGAACTCCGCATTGCCAGGCTGCAGAGCGCTAAGCCAAGCAGCTATAACAAGTACAGGCCTTCCCAGCCAAGCAGGAGCCCACCTAAAATAAACCTGTAACCTTTCCCTAGAAAATGTTGTGTTTGTTTATAAATAGCCTAACTGCGTAGCCCCTAGAGTTCACTCATGGGAGCAGGAAGTCAACTGGTGTTAAACCCTCAGAGCTTCTCAGGTAGCCCCCAAACTCCAGGCCTGTACTCACCAAAAATGGATCATTCTCTTCTTGGACTTCCTAGAATCCCGAGACCCAGGGCAGAAAGGAGAATAGCCTCAATTTTCTAGCGGCTAGGAGGAATCTAACTCTATTTTCCCTATGGGTAACAAAGTGCCTAAGTTAAAGTTCGAGATTTGGTATAAAAATGATAGCCACCCTTACCACGTGTCAGGTACTAGCCCATGCATTGCACATAATAACACAGTAGCAAACATCAACTCATTTAATCCTCAGAACAACCTTGTAGGAACACTTCTTAAGGCTATTTACAGTCAGTTCTATTCCCAGTTGGGAGAATTCCGGCACAGAAAGGGTGAGTAGCTTTCTCAGCTAACAGGCACTGGAGGCAAGAACTGATCCAGGTATTCCAAACACATAATTTACACCATTATATTCATTCTTTGCAAGCCTGGGTGATGGAGCAGAAGGGAACTGGTGTCTGGATCCTAAGTCAGATGTGCCAAGCCCAGGCATCTCCAAATCTTGAAGTCTACAGCAATGGGAGAAAATAGCAAAACGCACTATAGGATGGATGGGGGTCTCAGCAGAATGAAGGCTAACAGAGCTTAGGAGGGGAGGATCTCCCCCTTCTTCCCCATCCTACAGCCACCCACAGCCTGCAGGCAGAATTTGATTGTAAAGGAATTCCCATTCAGAGGCTTAGCCTTAATTAGGTTAAATTCCTGGTGACCAGCAATTCCAACCAATCTGACCAGAGAAACCAGCCCTTTCAGTGTGAAGAATACTCTCATCCTTTCCTACTGGCAGGCTGTGAGTACTGGCCTCCCCGCCAGGCACCCACCACCCACCCACAGGCTCTTTCACAGCAATGCACTAAGCTGTCTCTGCCTGGGCATTCCAGCAGCTGGGATGTTCTACTGGTTGGCGCTTTTCACATCTTCTGTACAAAGAGAACTGATGTTCCTCAGATGACTTCAATGCCCTGCAAGATCCAATGAATGCCCAATGACCATCACAGATTCCATTTTCAATGTAATTTTCAGTTTGTGAGGTCATTTATTATATTTTAGATCTTCCAAAATTGGCATCGCATATGACATAAACTAAATGCAGTAGCCAGATTATTTCTTTAGCCACTCACCCACTAAAGAGCTCACTCAAGTAGGAATAGCCCCCACTCAGGAATTAAAGCCTGAAGGATACTGCTTATCAAATGCCGGGACAATGATTCCAAGTATCACCGGGATCAACCAGCATTAGGTACCCATAGATAACAGTGCCTTAACACAGAGTTTCTCATACTTGAAGGTGTACACGAGTAACCTGTGGACTTGTTATTTTATTGCTGTGTTTTGTCGAGAGTTCTTTGTATGTGATTATTATTTGAAACAGGATCTCACTCTGTTGCCCAGGCTGGAACACAGTAGCACGATCATAGCTCATGGTAACTAAGGGCCTTGTTAAAATTCAGCTTCAGATTCAGTGGGTCTGGGGTGGGGCTGAGAATCTGTATTTCTTACAAGTCCCTGGGTGATGCTACATGGGGAAACTAGACTTTAAGGAGCAAGGCCTTGAAAGGTTCATTTATCTTGAGACTCTATGCTCCTGACTGATGTTGTACAAATTGATGCAACCCAGAAACTTCTGGAGGGTGTGCTCCTCATTACGGACACCCGTGAAAGAAAGTGAACTTGTCCTGGGCTCTTTGGATGGGACAATCTTTTCAGATCTCAATGGTTTTAAGTTTTTTGACTCTGTGCTTTCCCTTTGCTCAGAAAATATTTCCTATGGGACTGTTTTTCTGTCTTAATATAAGCATCTCTACCTCAAAGGAACTCCTTGTCTCTGAGCTGAAGCTCAATAAAACTTTTTTCAGGGCCCTGTGGTTTGGTTATTTCATGTCTTTACATGTGGGTTAAAGGATTATGCTGAAAAGGGGGAGGTGAAACAAATGTCTACTCTATTGAAATTGGAACAACGATTGGAACAAGAATTTTAAGGTTTTTGAGGATGGCCACCTCGTCTAACCCCAAATGAACAAACGATGTGAGAGGCAATACAGCAGAGAAGCAAGACTTCAGGCTTTGCAGAAAGAGACACCCTCATTCAAGTCCGAGTTCTGGAAGCCACAGGAGTTGTCCCATGGGGCGAGTTTCCTAAACTTAGTTTCCTTACCCATAAGATAGGTGAGGCTGTCATGAGCAAAAGAGCACTGGTGAGACACATGGCAAGACAGAGAAGGCAAAACTCATGTTTCCTCTTGACAAGCCCTGGATGGATTCCATCAAAGCATCCTGAAACTAAAGGTTGTTAACTGCTGATGACAAGAATCTGACTGCTGGTGTCCTCCAGAAAGCTCCTTTATAGAAAGAAAGCAGAGACTCAGTTGTGGGCTCACTGAGCAGAATTGCATTTGGGTTTTCTCTGCCAGGCATCTCCATCCCTTTTTAGAATCACAGACAATCTGATACTGGTTGCATTCTGCAACATCCACTAGTAGGGATGGTTTATTGCACTGCATAGGAAAAACATTTAGAAGATACCTTTCAAATTTTGTTTTTTGGGAAAAAAAAACCCAACATAGTTTTCTCTGTTTAAGTTTCTTGGCTGAGTGCTTATTACTTAGGATATGTTTCCTACTTGACTTTTTTTTTTGCATCTTTCAGTATAAGTGTCTCTGCCTCAAGAAGATTGAGGCAGCTTCCTGTGTCCACTCCTTCCTATAATACCTCTCATCCAGCCATGAAGCAGGATGCTGGTGAAATTTTCACTCATCTTCCAGTGCCACCCATCACATCCCATAATGGGAGTAAAAATGGTTGTGCCTTAAGAGCCTTTCTGCCCCAAAGTACACTCCAGATGACACTGAGCAGAAAGGTCTCCAAACGAAGGCCACCAGATCCTCTTACTTCGAAGGCAATTCTCAGCTCATGTTTCATGACCACTGTTGCGCCTTATTCTTGAAGCATCTTGATTTTAGGGGGCGGAAACATGAAACAGATACTTCCTGCTAGAATCCACTGAATAAGCGCTTTCTCAAACATTATTAGGTTGGTGCAAAAGTAATTGTGATTTTTGCCATTACTTTCAGTGGAATAAAACAGTATATCAGCAAACCACTGCGGAGTCCTGTCTTTGTTTGGGCTGTTATAAAAAAATACCATCAACTGGGTGCCTTGTAAACACCAGAAATGTCTTTCTCATACTTCTGGAGGCTGGAGTCTGAATCAGGATGCCATCACGGCTGAGCTCTGGTGAGGATCTCCTTCTGGGTTGCAGACTGCTGACTTCTCGTACCCTCACATGGTGGGGAACAGAGAGAGGAGTCAAGCTCTCTCATGACCTTTATAAAAGCAATAATTCCATTCACAAGGGCTCATCCTTACAACCTCATTGAATCCTAATTACCTCCAAAGGTCTCCACCTCCTAATACCATCACATTGGGTGGTAGGGTTTCAACACAGAAATTTTGGGAGGACACAACGTTCCGTCCTTTTAAAAGACACAAGTCCTTTTAAAATGCACATTCTGATTCAGTAGATCTGGGGCAAGGCCTGACATACTAAATTTGCAATCAACTCCCAGATGATACTGATGCTCTGGTCCACAGTCCAGCACGCTGCGAGTAGCAGCACACCAGCACTCTCTCTTGCCCAGTTTAATTGCAAACACTCTAAGGCATCGCTCAAGACCTCTGTGCTTGTGCGTCTCCAACTAGCCAGAAACTTGTTGCACAGTTGTCAACTTTGATCTCCACTTCCTCTAGGTGCCTTGGGCCAGCCTGTTCTGAGTGTCTGAAGGCAGGTTCATAACGACTTCACTGTAGTCACCCCAGTAAGAAGACGCAGAAACAGGCTGTCCTCGGCACAGCTCCCAGGACCAGCTGGATGCTTTGAATTCTAGAGGAGGAAGCCTGATCTCCACAAACCTGAGGATCGTAGAATTTTAAAATGGAGAATAATCTTAGAAGTAGTGTTATACAAAACCATTTTATAGGAAACCAGTTACAATAATAAGAATAATGAACACTTACTCAACACTCACTCTATGTTCTTTAATCTTCACAGCAGCCTCATGAGATAGGTATAATTATTATGCCCACTTTAAAGGGGATAAAACTGACCCTTGGAGTGGTTAAGTATCTTGCTCGGGATCACTCATCGTATAAGTGATGCAAACCCAGCTTTGTTTGATTCCACCTTTGTGCTCCTAACTACAATTGAGCAAGGCTTTTAACCAAGCGAAATGGAGCAATTCCCTCTGCAGATACACTGTAACATCCGGGATTGGATCTGTGTCACTGGACTCATAGTTCTTTCCCTTCTACAGTAAGATGGGTTTATCTTTTTTTTTTTTTTTTGAAACAGAGTTTCCCTCTTGTCTCCAGGCTGGAGTGCAGTGGCTCGATCTCGGCTCACTGCAACCTCTGCCTTCCTGGTTCAAGCAATTCTCCAGCCTCAGCCTCCCAAGTAGCTGGGATTACAGGCGCATGCCACCACGCCAGGCTAATTTCTGTATTTTTAGTAGACACAGGGCTTCACCTTGTTGGCCAGGCTGGTCTCAAACTCCTGACCTCAGGTGATCCACCTGCCTCAGCCTCGCAAAGTGCTGGGATTAAAGCAGACTCATCACCTTGCAGAAACTTTAGTTCCAAGAAGGAGAAAAAAAGGAGAGATTTTGATAGTATAGTTAAGGAGTTTTTTTTTTTTTTTCCCATTCACCATCCCTGTACACCCTACCAGTCTCTAAGCCCTAATAAAGTGACTGTCATGATATTCCAATAGGTTTGCGATACTCAGAAAGAGATGTGCTGTTGTACAATGTTGGTTGACAATTTTTTGTTCCAGACTGTCTGGTGTGAGCCACCGCGCCGGCCCGATGGGTTTATCTTAAAGCAAGCGTTAAGTGTCACGTGTTTCTGGCCCTGAGTACTGAATTCAAGCACAATTACAATAATGAGAAAGATTCATTATCTCACAAAGCATTATAACTGAATATGCAAAAGCATAGAAGTACTATGTAAATCACATCCTAGCAGAGATAAAAGGTTTAGTTCCACCTGTTCCTTTTCCAAAGGGCGTATTAGATTTCCTATCGTGCCTGAAATTTGTGTATTTGGTACCCAGTACTGAACACACGATGCCTTAATGACACAGCATTTTTGACAGCTATTCTCAAAAGTAGGCTGTGTCTACCTAACTTCCAAGGAATTAGTTGAAAATTGTTTTCAAGCCAATCAATCTGTTGTTTGATGTTACATATGACAAAGAGCTTCCTGAAACTAACCATTCGTTTGATAAAATAGGCTGGCTTTTAGAGTCGTAAATATTGCTACAGTGTCAAATTGTTCCTTAGGAAGTAAAATTTTAAAGTTATGGGTGTTAGACTAGCTATTGATTTGTTCAGGTTAGTAAAGGGACAAGAGTTGAATGGGCTGGAGGTAGAGGCTATTAGGGAAAAGAATTAGTAAGAGATTACCTGGACTTGTCAGACAATCCAGAACAAAAAACTGTTGACCAACATTGTACAACAGCACATCTTTTTCTCAGCATCCCAAACTTACTAGAATATCATGACAGTCACTTTAGCAGAACTTAGAGGCTGGCAGGGGGTAGAGGATTGGTGAATGGGAATCCAAAAAAAAAAACTCGCTAACTATACTATCAAAATCTCTCCTTTTTTCTCTGTCTTGGAACTAAAGTTTCTGCAAGGTGAGGGGATCTAATTAAATTTCTCACTTCCCTAAGACTATAGTCTTTTAACTCTGCTATGATCTGCTCCCACAATGGTCTGGCTTAACTTGTTTTTTTTTTTTTTTTTTGTGGGGGGAGACAGAGTTTCGCTGTAGTTGCCCAGCCTGGAGTGCAATGTGCAATGGTGCGCAGTCTTGGCTCACTGCAACCTCCATCTCTTATGTTCAAGTGATTTTACTGCTTCAATCTCCCAAGTAGCTGGGATTACAGGCGCCTGCCACCTTGCCCAGCTAATTTTTTGTATTTTTAGTAGAGACGGGGTTTCACCATGCTGGCCAGGCTCGTCTCGAACTCCCGATCTCAGGTGATCCACCCACCTCAGCCTCCCAAAGTGCTAGTATTACAGGCATGAGCCACCGTGCCCAGCCGACACCTGTGAGTATTACAACTACAGAACTCTCTAAAATCTTAGACTGTTAGAAGGGGGCATGGCCTTTGAGATTGTTTAATCCAGAAGGTTTCAAGCTATAACATGGTAGTGCTTTTTAAGCAGTAAAATCCTTTATTTAAGATAAATCCCACTCAGCCACAATCTATAAGAGAGTTCAGGTTGGAGATGGCCTGGTTGAAATTAGGGGGTAGCTGGGTCAAGTCTCACTGGTCCTCTGTCTTGATTCCCACATCCTTGAAATTCTTTCAAAAATCCAACAACTCACCAGAAAACCGTTTGCAAATTTAGGGTTGAAAACCTCAACTTCAAGATCAGAGAGTGCCTTACAAGATCTGGGAGTGCATTTGTGTCAGAGGCTGAATAGGGCCTGTCTTGGCTTCATCCAGTCCAGAACGTGTAGCTATTGAACTTCTAGCTCTCCTAAAGAAACTCCTCACTTCTTCCCGAAGTCGAACTGTCCATGTTAGCTACTTAGCAACTCTCACTCAGTACAGCACCCAGGAATGTATGGAAGTCTCCTGTCGAGAGCAGAGGCCTTTCCCTTACCATGCAATTTACCTAAAGAGCCTACTTTGGTCTTTCATGCCAAGACTATTGGGCTGAGAACTAGCTGTTACACTCTGGCGCCCAAGTGTAATTACTGTATTCACTTGGATGATGAAATAAAAACAAAGACAAGAATCTGCTAGATCCACAGTGTGGTAGATTAATTTGAACTCTATCAGCATGTATGGAGATTCAGGAACTTCATTGTTTGCTACAGAGATCTTTGCAGAGCTTGCATCTGTTGGTCATCTGTGGTGCTGTGTGCAGCCATAAGCTAGGCATCTAGGCAGGTGTTGGACAATGCCAGCCTATGTATCTTGGCCATCATTTGTGCCATGAGGAGGAAATGCATGGCACTAATGTTCATAGCAGTGGCTGAAACCCCACAACAGACACCCTGGATGCTGCCTGGGAGTAGCCCAGGCAGTGGTGGAAGAACAGGACATACCAGGGCCCTGGAACACAGGAAGCCATTGTACTTTAAGCCCCAGAGTTCTCTTCCAAAAGGTCCCCACACAGAAGGCATTGTTTCAACGTCCTGAACACGTCTACAGCCCATTCCAGCTCATGATAATAAGCTAATTAAAGCTTTAAAGCTTAGCAAAAAAATGCTTCAGAGTCTCTATGTCTCAATAAAAGACCATGCTACAGGACTCTGGGTGTGAACACATGCACTGTCTACTCAAAGCTGCTTCTACTCAGAGCCTGCATGTCCTTCCCTCCTGGAGAGCAAAAGGCATCCCAGCTGCTTGCTTTAATGCACAGATCCATCCCTAGCATATCTAAGACAGCTGATGTCCTCAATCAAATGTGACAACTGAGGATGTAGCCAAAAGAACGCACTGACTCAGGTGACCCCCCTGGGCAGTGTGGACCCCATCATAGAGAGCTAAATGGGCTTTATGCACTGGGCTCAACAGGACTTGTAGAAGCTTGTTTAAGATTCCCAGGAAGGAGACTGAAGGCTTGCAAATGGAAAATGGGATGGAGAAACAGGAGCCACATAGACATGGGTGTACACTTCTTAAATCTGCAATAAGTAATAACTTCTCTATCTACACTGCCAGGCCCCAGAAAATTCCAAGTCTCCTGAATGTCCCAGGGGCCTCTCCTTCCAACCTTCAGGAAGCTTTTACACCAAGATGATTCAGTTCTCCCTTTATGAAGGCAGCACAAACTCAGCTTCTTCTTAGGAAGAGGCAGGAAATTGGGGATTCTCTAAGGGCACTTTTAGAAAATTGAACATAGAACCTTTTATTAGCAAATGCATAGTCGGCTTTAGCTCTCACATTCATCAGAAGCACTTCAGGGAGAGAAAATTAATGATAATCCTAAGTACATAATGACTTGCTGGAGACTAGAAGCCTCCACTCTGATGGGTCTGACTGGAGCTTTGCCCCCACAGTAATGAAAGATGCCGCCTGTGAGCTTGACCTTGGCTTGGTTCATGCTTCAGAGTAAAGTTGGTAGGGACTGCTTAATCTCTTTCCTGGTGACCGAAATCAACTTAGATTGGGACCATTGGGAATAGTGCTGTACTTGGTTATTTAAAAAAAGACAGAAAGAAACTCTTTGCTTTCAATATTTCTTTCCAGTGTAAACATAGAAGCTCACAGAGCCCCTAGGAGAGTAGTACACAGGGCACAGAAAAGCAAGTTATTGTGCAAAAAAAAAAAAAAAAAATAGAAAAGGGTGCAGCCTTCCTATTAAAAGCACCTTGGTTCAGTAGTACAGCTAAAGACAGAAATCAACCATACCCAGCCTACTGTGTCAGTGAAATTGATGCTTTGTATTTTTCAGAACATGAATTGTGCAGCTATTACCCAGCAAGACACTTAGAAGTGGCTTTGCAATGTCATGCCTTTCTCCTTGAAGCTGACATGGGGAGTGATTGCTTTAATTCACTCCTGGGTACCTAGAACTTGGTTGGGTGGCTATTGTTCCTAGTAGAAGGTGTCCAGGTTCTTGGCTTCTTAAACAAAGAATTGATTTGGACAAAATGTACAAACAAAGCAAGGAAAGCAAGAGTAGGGATTTATTGAGAACGAAAGTACACTCCACAGTGTGGGAGCGGGCCCAAGCATAGGGGCTCAAGAGCCCAGTTACAGAATTTTCTGAGTTTCAGTACTCTAGAGGTTTCTGGTTAGTTACTTGGCGAATTTATTTATTTATTTATTTTTTCAGACAGAGTCTCATTCTGTCTCCCCGGCTGGAGTGCAGTGGTGTGATCTCAGCTCACTGCAACCTCTACCTCTCACGTTCAAGCAATTCTCGTGTCTCAGCCTCCAGAGTAGCTGGGACTACAGGCAGGTGCCACCATGCCTGGCTAATTTTTGTATTTTTAGTAGAGATGGGGTTTCACTAGGTTGGCCAGGCTGGTCTTGAACTCCTGACCTCAGGTGATGTGCCTGCCTCGGCCTCCCAAAGTGCTGGGATTACTGGTGTGAGCCACCGACCTGGCTGCTTGGTGAATATTCTATGTAAATGAAAAGAATAAAGTGAAGTCACAGAGTCATTTACTCAGAATGTGCCCTGTTGTAAATGGAGAGGCTGTTACTTGGAGTGTGTAGTGTATGTAAATGGAGAGGATGAATGTGAAGTTACAAAGTGTAAATGGCGTGAATGGAGAGGAGGAAGTGAAGTTACAAAGCCATTCACATTCCTGTCATTGCTGAAGTGCTTTCATTTGATTTAGTTCTAGGAAGTAAAGGTGTGGATGGGCCTTATGTTCCCTGCCTCCAGGCCCTCTTCTCCTGCCTCAGTTATCACACATTTGACTTTCAGTAAGTTGTTGTTTTTCTTTTTTTAATTCTCACTAAGGTGTAAATGTCTGAAATCAGAGTTTGTTTCTAAAACTGGAGAGGAAAAGGGGGAAGATGCCTGTGTCTCACCAGGCCCCTGAAATAGGAGCAAGAGCTTGGTGGAGTCCTTGGAAATTGTTTAAAGAGGAAACTGGAGGCAGGTAGAAGGCTTCACAGTTCTGTTAAAGTGGCCCTCACTGAGGTGTCATGCTACTAAGAAAAGACCTTGGGCATAACAAAGCCACATCCCAGAAAGCCTGTAGCACACTCCTGTTGCCAGAGCCGGTGACTCACTATGACTCTCCTTCCAGTTTCTGCTGGGCAGCTGGGCTGTGCCATTTAATGTTCATCATTAATTACTGTTGTCTGTATTCTTGTCATTAGAGTATCAACAGGTTTATAATGAGCCTGAGTTTTTTATGCTGAGATCAAAGGCAAACCAGTTGGGAGATGGTGGGCAGAGGGGTAGGAGAGAGGAGGGCCCAGTACAGGGTGTTTCTGGGATTTCCACTGCTCTGGGGCAGGGTTGACCCCACTGTGGCACAGAGACACTGATGGGTTGTTCAGCAGCTGAGGCACCAGCTTCCTCAGAGTCACTCTTGCCAAGAGTCAGGGGATGGCTTTATCCGGAGCCTCACAATGCTGGTCACTTACTCCTTCCGAGGGCATGAGGCCTCTGAGGTTAGAGAACATTTCACAGGAGGGAAGGTGAGGGGAATGATGGAGACTTCACCTCCTCAGGGCAGAGTCCAGTGGCCAGATGACTGGGCAGTCCTCTGATCCACAGCTCCTTGCCCTCACCTCTTCTGGTTTCTAGAAGAGCACAAGTAGAGCTGGCCTGTCCCTCTTGAGTCATGACAGGGACAAGAGAACCTTTTGCTAAGGTTGTCCACTGTAGGTGCCCCATTCATGCCTCTGTACTGTGCCCACTTCTCCTTTCAGGAACTCAGGTGCTCTTGGACATGACTCTTTCTTGGCCTGGTGTCCTTAAATCCCACTCCCCCAAAAGCTTGTAAAGCGCTTTTGATGAGAATCAGGGGTCACCAAGCTGGCTCAAGAGTATAACTGGAGCAAGGGGGCTGCGTGAGGATGGGAGCAGGCTGTCAAATGCAAAAGCCATGCCATTTGAAAGGTAGCCATCTGGGTGCCATAGCACCTGCATTCTTTTAAAATATATATTTTAGGCTGGGTGTAGTGGCTCATGCCTGTAATCCCAGCACTTTGGGAGGGCAAGGCAGGTGGATCACGAGGTCAAGAGATCAAGACCATCCTGGTCAATAAGGTGAAACCCTGTCTCTACTAAAAGTACAAAAATTAGCTGGGCTTGGTGGTGCACGCCTGTAGTCCCAGCTACTCAGAAGGCTGAGGCAGGAGAATTGCTTGAACCTGGGAGGCAGAGATTGCAGTGAGCCAAGATCATGCCACTGCACTCCAGCCTGGTGACAGAGCGAGACTGCATCTCAAAATATATATATATGTGTGTGTGTGTGTGTGTGTGTGAGTGTGTGTGTGTGTATGTATGTATGTATACATAATATTTTGGGCTGGAATCAGTGGCTCATGCCTCTAATCTCAATGCTTTGGAGGCTAAAGTGGGAGAATCACTTGAGGCCAGGAGTTCAAGACCAGCCTGGGCAACACAGCCAGACCCACATTTCTAAAATAAGTTTTTAAAAAATTAGCTGGACACAGTGGCATGTGCCTGTCATTCTAGATACTTGGGAAGCTGAGGCAAGAGGATCACTTGAGCCCAGGAGTTTGAGGCCACAATGACCTAGGATCACACCACTGCACTCCAGCCTGGGCGACAGAGCAAGACCTCATCTCTAAAAATATACAAATAAATACACAAATAAAAAAAATTTTATTGATGTATAGCTTTATGCATAAAATAGATAGATTTTAAGTGTAGAGTTCTATAGTTCTGACAAATGTATCCAAATTACCAATACTCTGGCCGGGCATGGTGGCTCACGCTTGTAATCCTAGCACTTTGGGAGGCCCAGGTGGGCGGATCATGAGGTCAGGAGATCGAGACCACGGTGAAACCCCGTCTCTACTAAAAGTACAAAAAAATTAGCCGGGCGTGGTGGCGGGCACCTGTATTCCCAGCTACTGGGAGAGGCTGAGGCAGGAGAATGGTGTGAACCTGGGAGGCGGAGCTTGCAGCGAGCTGAGATCGCGCCACTGCACTCCAGCCTGGGTGAGAGAGCGAGACTCCGTCTCAAAAAAAAAAAAAAAAAAAAAAAAAAAAAAAAACCAATTACCAATACTCCAAAGAAGATCTAGGACATTTCCACCCCAGGAGTTTCCACCTGTCCTTCCCAGCTCCCCCATCCCATCCCAGAGATGATCATTGTTCTGATTTCTGTTCTCCACAGTCTTTGTCTACCCAGGTAGACACTAGTGGTGGAACGCTTGCATCCCATGCCCTCACATCATGGAACTAGCCCTCCACCCTCCCCCTTCTCTGCCAGGCCCACTTTGATACAGCTCTGAAGAGTGGAGGAACACAAGGTTCTTCGTCTGGAGTCAAATTAGATAAAACGACATGGACACACTGGAGTGGTTTTAAGAAGCAGAGAGTTTAATTGGCAAGAAAGAAGGAGAAAGAAAGAAAGAAGAGGTCCCCTGTACAGAGACAGACGGAGGAGGGTTCCAAAGTTGAGAGAGGCAACCCCAAGTGTGGTGGATACCAGCCAGGTATATGCAGAGGCTGGAGGAGGCAGTGTCTGATTTGCATAGGGCTTAGGGTATTGGTTTGATCAGGCATGACATTCACATAGCCCTCGAAAAAGCTGGCCCTCCCACCCTAGCCATTTAACATGCAGATGCAGGCGCCGTGATGTTCTACACACATGGGGATATGTGGGGGGGGCCATGTTGCCAGGAACATGTGGATCAAAGTCAAGAAGGCCGGGAATCACCATGTTTGGATGGACCCAGTTTCTAATGGCTGGCATTTGAATAGCAAAGGTTGCTGACCTGGCTTTAAGAGCTGCTTTAAGAATGAAAACTCCCCAAGGACCCCTTTTTCCTGTCTATCTGCCTAAAATAATTTCTTAATAACTCCTACAACAGCATTTTCCTGAATACACCTGTTGTGAGGGCAGAGTATATAGCCGAGGTGATAAAAGAGGAGGAGAAGAAGCTCAGAGATGAGGATGGTAGCTAAAGTGCCATTGATCTGCTTTGGGCAGGCATTAAGCTGGATTCCGAGTAACCAGGATAGGAGAGGAATCTTGCTGGATTAAGGAGTGTTTTGTGCAGAGGAGGAGAGAAGAAGGAGGAGAAAAATTTGCCCCTAAGACAGGAGGCAGCCTGGCCTCAGAGGAAGACTCTGGGGTTGACAGCCCTGGCATTGCAGACACACTCACTAGCTCTGCCATCTTGGGATGCTTTCAGCTTTTGTGTTGTTGAATTGAGGTAATCATTTGGACTGTTAATTAGGGGTGTTATGAAGTTTAAGTGGGATAATGCAAATAAAACACCTATTGTAGGGCCTGACACATAATAAGTATTTCATATGTGATAGTAGCTGTATTACTGCTGCCAGGTAATCCCAGTTCTTAGTAAATGGTTTTCTTTTCTTTCTTTCTTTTTTTTTTTTTTTAATTGAGACAGAGTCTCACTCTAGTGCCCAGGCTGGAGTGCAGTGGCAAGATCTTGGCTCACTGCAATCTCTGCCTCCTGGGTTCAAGTGATTCTCCTACATTAACCATAGTACAGTTCCATTTGGCCAATAAAATGACAAATTATTCAGAAATTTACAGGTCCTGTTTTTAATTATGTAAAAAGTCATTATTAAAGAGTGTTTTGCTATAACTAGGAGCTGGGCTTCCTTTAAACTTTTATTGCCACAGTAGGCTACCAAGTGAAAAACAAAACAAAACCAAAATAAATGGACATAGCTCAAATCACAGCAACAACAAAAAACAATAAATAAAACCCCAAACCCAAGTTAAGCACTTAGTCACTTCATCATCAAATAAGACCAGGGATACTGAATTCAGATGGATTGAGCCACTTTGGATAAAAAGATGACACTGACCAAGTCCCAGTCCAAAGTGTGGGCTAAACCAGACACAACTGCTTGGACACATAGTAAGTTTTCTAGATATTGTTTTGATTTTATGTTCAAAATTCAGAGGGAGAAAAAAAAGTTGAGCCCACAGTAGGGTGGGAATCACCAGGTTACCTGCAGCCAGACACAGAGAAGATGACACATGGACACTAAAACACACAGACAGAAAGGTAGCTGGGTGTGAGAGAGCCCAAGGAAGAAGTTTCCAAGTAAGAAACATCCTGGAAAGGATGACCCCAGAGTTTCCTTCCAAATCTGGAAATCCCCAGGTCTCTGTCCAGCCCTCCCAGCCCTCAGGGGAGTCAGGCAAACACAGTGAGAGATGGAATGTCATCTATGACAGAGACATCTGTAAGAAAGAGGCACTTTTCATTTTTGATGAGGCAGAGGGTTACAAGGAAGGGTTAGGGGACCTTTGTTTCTGGTTATGATGTAGAAAGTCAAAAGAAGCTGTCTGCCACTCTTGCCCTAAAAACCAAATCAAGAAGAATCAGTGGGACAGGAGAAATCTACTTTAGATGGTAGGGAGAAACCCTTCAAACTTGTAAGAAAGTTGTAATGGCTAAGTGTGAGATAATGTGAAAAATTAGAATGTCAGGGAGTTCTATCCACAGAGCAAATCTGTGTCTACTTATCAGCTTTTTAATGTAGGTTTTCACCAAGTTCATGGGTGGTTATGTTAAACACTGGGACCAGATAGCTTAGAGAGATCCTCACGAAGTATGATGGGTCTTCCCCAAGTGCAAGGCAGCCAATGTCTAAAGGTGGAGGACAGACCAGGAGAGCAGAGAGAAAAGCATCTAAGGCACTATGGGCTTTTAATGACCAAAGATTAAGGGAGGGGCAGGCACACCTTGCTTTCAGATTTCAGAGGAACAGAAATTTGAGGACAGGCACAGAGAGCAAAGAGAGGTCATCAGTGATCTTTGCAGCCAGGCTGTAAGGCAGAGGGAGACCTCCTACGGTTTGTTGGAAAAACTGGCAGCGTAGTGTATAACATAAACAAATCTGTGGACTCTCAAATTCTCAGATTCTAGAACCTGCTGAAGGGGAAAATCTTACCTCTCTCTCAAAACATTGGAAGCCAGTGGGAAACTGAATCAAACTAAAACTGAAACAAAGCTCAGACCCAAACTGACACCTATCAGATAGAATTAGCCCTCCAGTCTTGAAGCCTGGGAAAAGAAAGGGCATGACATTTCTTAGGAGTATTATTTATTTCCCTTTCTAGTGTCCTCTTATATAAAATATCTGTTAGGCAATAAAATTTGTGAGAACTTCGAGATGAAAATAAATGTTAACCATAGTCAAGAGAAGAGTCAATAAAACACACCTAGAGATAGTGTAGACAGTAATTTTAAAATAACAATAAATATGCTTAAAGGATGTAGTGGAAAAGGTAAACATTGCAGGAAAACAGATGAGAGTTTTAGTATAGAAATAGAAACTATGAAAAAGAAGTAAAAGAAATGCTAGTGAGATTTTGCTTCTGATTGAGATGGAGTAATCATGACTTGATTAACTCTTCTGTGTGAAACAAATGAAAAAAATCAAACAATAGGAAACAATGATTTCCAAGACAATAGACATTAAACAACAAGAGCAATGATGCCTAAGACACAGATAATAAAATTGATGAATCCTACAAATGTTCCAGTTTATTGCCTTGTAACAGATTCCATGCTGTGACATAGAGAAAGAGACCCAGCTGCAGCCCAGAAGACTCCTGAGTTGAAGAGATAGAGTGGAAAGTCTGGGATACCAACTTGGCTAGAGTGTGTAGGACAGAATACTAGAGAGGGAAATTGAATAAATAAATAACTCCGGAGAGCTACAGAGAGTCTCCATTAAGTATCAAGGAGAATACTGATCAGTGCATGTCTGTGCATTCTCCTGAGGCTTGGAGGAAAAAAAATCACCCCAAAATATTGGAAGGAATAGTAGTTGGTGCTCATGTAGGGATAAAAATGATGTTTTCCCCCCATGGCCTAGAGAAGAAAACCTTATACATCACACTTGGTAGTGTACTTATATATTAGTGACCTTGGGCTATGATAACAAAATGCCACAGACTGATTGGTTTAAACAACAGAAATGTATATTCTCACAGTTCTGGAAGCTGGAAAGTCCAAGATTCAGGTTCCGGCAAGGCTGAATTTCTAGTGAGGGCTCTCTTCTTTGGCTTCTAGAAAGGCGCCTTCTTGCTGTGTCCTCATATGACACCAACCTCTGGTGTCTCTTCCTTTTTTATAAGCACAAGTTCTATTGGATCAGGGCTCTACTTTTATGACCTTATTTAAACTTAATCACTTCCTTAAATGCCCTATCTCCAGTACAGTCACGTGGGGGTTAGCACTTTGCCATATGAATTTGGGGGAGACACAAGTCAGTCCATAGCAAATTGGAAGAGTCTTGTCTCAGAAGTAGGTGATAAGTAGGTCTGGTTCTGAGTAACAAAATTTAGAAGTAAGAACCAAAAAGTTCAAACTGTTTCTGAATAACATAGTTGTATGCTAGAAGTAAGGTCAGGAATATTACAGATATACAAAAATATACAGAATCCAATGAGGTAAAATTCATAGTTCTCACAATAAAAAGTTACCAGGCATGTACAAAAGCAGAAAAATATAACACATAGTGAAGAGATAAATCAATCAATCAAAACTGACCAGAACAGATACAAGTGTTACAGCTAGCAGAAAATGACATTAAAACAGTCATTTCATCTGTATTCCATAGATCAACCAATAAAGTAGAGGCATAGAAAGTATTAAAAAGACCTGAATTAGGCTTTTAGAGATGAAAACTACAATGTCTGTGATGAAAATATGTAGGGTGATATTAACAACAGATTAGATATGTCAGAAGAAAAGTTAGCAGGCTTGAGGACATGCCACTAGAAATCATCCAAAAAGGAATACAAAGAGATAAAATAATTTAAGATTAACAGTGCACCAGTGAGTGGTAGGAAAATAGCAAGAAAACTAAGATAGTTGTAATTGTAGTCTATGAAGAGGAAGAGAAAATGAAGGACAGAAAAATATTTTTTAAAAAATGTCAAAAAATTTCCAAGTTGGATGAAAGCTATAAACCCACAGATCCAAGAAACTCAACAAACTCTAAGAACCAAAAACTTAAGGAAAACTACAAATAACATCCTAATTAAGCTGCATAAAACCAAGGAAATCTGAAAAGCAGGCAGAAAAAAAGAAGAGAGAAGTTATATACAGAGAACAATGGTAAGGATGACAGCAGATTTCTTGTCAGAAACAATGCAAGTGGTACGAAACTGGAGTGACACTTCTAATTTATAGAAAAGAAAAACAAAACAGTCTAAAATTCTATATCCAGTAAGAAAAATCATTCAAATGTGATGGTAAAGACTTTTTCATGCTTACAAATTGAAAAGAATTTAGTTCTTTTAGTTATCACCTCCAGACTTACATTACAAGATATTAAAGATTACTATATATATAATAAAGACCAAAGAAAAATTATACCAGAGGGAAATATGTTCTACACAAAGGAATGAACAATACTGGAAATGGTAAATACATAGGAAATATAAAATGTTTTTCTTTTTATTTAAATCTCATTAAAAGATAATTTACTGTTTAATGAAAATAATAAGGTGAGGTTTTATACATATGGATGTAAAATACATAACAATAGCACAAAGGCCAGTAGGGAAGGAAATAAAACACACTATTGTAAGGTATACTATACATGAAGTGATATAATATTGCTTGAAGCTATACTATGATAAGTTAGAGATGTATACCAACACCCTAAGGCAGTCTTTAAAATAATGAGACATTTGTGATGGCATTTAGGGTGCACCAAGATAATTCAGGATAATCTCCTTATTTCAAGTTTCTTAACTTAATTGCATCTGCAAAGATCCTTTTTCCAAATAAGGTAATGTTCACAGGTCCCAGTTGTGAGGATATGGACATATCTTTGGGGCCACCATTCAGCCTGTAACAGCAAGGTTCCTCATTTGGAGGCTCGACTGGAGAAAAATCTGCTTACAAACACAGATTTTTAGTTGAAGTCAGTTCTTTATGGCTGTAAAATTGAAGGCTTTTATTTCTTGATGACTACTGAGTAGAGGCTTTTTTATTACCTCCTAGAGGCTACCCACAGTTCCTAACCATCTGGGGTTCCCCAAAAGGGCCATTTTCTTCTTCTTCTTCTTTTTTTTTTTTGAGACAAAGTCTCACTTCTTCACCCAGGCTGGAGTGCAGTGGTACAATCTTGGCTCACTGCAACCTCTGCCTCCCAGATTCAATCGATTCTCATGCCTCCGCCTCCTGAGTAGGTAGGATTACAGGCACACACCACCATGCCTGGCTAATTTTTGTATTTTTAGTAGAGGTGAAATTTCACCATGTTGGCCAGGCTGGTCTCAAACTCCTGACCTCAGGTGATCCGCCTGCCTCAGCCTCCCAGAGTGCTAAGATTACAGACAAGAGCCACCATGCCTGGCCCATTTTATTCTTTAAAGCCAACAAGGTAATGAAAGACTCCAGCAAGACAAGTGCTAAACTCTTATGGAAAGCAGTCATACACATGCAATCACATATAGTGCCCAATCACCCATTGCCTTTGCCATGTTCAATTGGTTAGAAGCAAGTCCCACTTTCTACCTACCTTCAAGGGGCAGGAATTATGCAAGGGCATGGATACTAAATGGTGGTGGTTGTAGTCTGTCCTCTGTTCCTCAATGATTCATGGCTCTCCTACATGCAAAATACTTTCACCCCCCCCACCAAGATCCCCAAGAATGTAATCTAATAACTGCATTTGCTCCAAGACCAGAGTTTCATTATCTAAATCAGGCCAGGTGTGGGTGAGGCTCCATGGACACATAGTTCCTCTCAACTGATGAATCTGTAAATGAAAGAGACAAATTATCTTCCCCCAACATCCAAGATACAATTCTGGGAGAGATATAGGAAAGAAGCTGCAGACATTTTTCTTTAAAAAAGGGGAAATGGAAGATAAAAAGGAATCATTTGTCCATAATAATTCCAAAATACAACTGAGAAAATGTTCAGATTTCTTTAATTAAATTTCAAACTTTGGAAATAATTCTCCGTGGCTCTAGAATCTGCTTCCTGGGATCTTAGTTCTACCATCTGAGTCATTCTTCCTTTTCTAAACGAAAGTCAGCTCATGTTTGGAGTCATTTTATCAACCTGCTTCCTATTAGTAGAATTGGAGTTACAAGGGTCTCTATTCATTTGATCCTATCTCTGTCCCTCTTAGTCCAAGCTGGCAGTGTTTCTTCTGAAAGAATTTTCTCAAGAACTTTGTGGGCCTTCCATGAACTTCCCTGGGGTTTACTCCATTAGAACACATCTTCACCCACAGATGTTTTTTAGAAAAGTCCTTCCCTACCTTGGGCTTCTGCCGAGGTTGCTGAGGGACAATGCATTTCATTTTCCTAGAGGCCCTGTGGTTTGATTGAGAAGATCTGTGAGGCATACCCTTAATCTTTTGAAAGAGCCCTTTGTGTGGCTGAACTCTCTGGCCTTTTGCTCTTTCTGAGATTTTAGGAAAAGATCATATAGGCATAGCCTTGACTTTTTCTCATGTGTGTGGTTTTCTGGAGTGCTAGGAAGCTGTCTCTCCATTTTAGCACATTTTGCCATTTGGAAAGGCTGAGAATTTTCAAAATCAAGTCTTGCTTCCTATTAGTTCAGTTGCTTTTTTCCCCTCAATCTGTCTCTCTCTTTACACAATGTATTATGAGCAGCAAGGATACGCCAAATGGTAACTTCGAGCATTTTGCTTGGAATTATCTTTAGATAACTAAGTTTATCATTTTCAATTTCTACTTTTCATACATTTCAAGAGACAATTGTGCTATGCTTTCTGTCACTTATCTAAGAAGGACCCCTCTTCCTCCAGTTTCCAATCACATGCTGCTCCCTTCCAAGTCCTCACTGGCAGCATCCTCAATGCCCACATTTCTGTTAACGGCTTGTCCAAGGCAAGTCAGGCTTTCGATGTTCTTCAAATATTTCTGGCCTCTGCCCACTGCCCAGTTCCAAAGCCACTTCCATTTTAGGTATTTATTATATCAGCCCTCCACTTCCAGTACAAAATCTGTATTATTTACTTTCTGCAGCATAACAATGTTGCCAGAAACTTAGCAGCTTAAAACACAACACACATTTATCATATTACAATTTCTGTGGGTCAGGAGTTTGGGCATGGTTAGTTGGTCCCTCTGCAATTAAAGGGTCAGTTGGGGCAAAGTTTTCACCTGGGGAATAATACACTTCCAAAATCATACATTCATTGGCAGAATTCAGTCCTTTGTGGCTACAGAACTGAGAAATTCTGTTTCTTTATGGCTGCTGGCTGGAGCTCAGCCTCAGCTCCTAGAGGCCAATTGTCATTCCTTGTCATGTGGGGAAGCAACATGGCCATTTGCTTCTTGAAAGGTAAAAAGGAAGCAAGAGACTCCTGGACAAGTGCTACAATTTTATCTAATATAATCACATAATGATATATGCCATCATTTTTGCTGTATTTTATTGGTTAGAAGCAAGTCACAGTTCATGTCTACAATCAAGAGGAAGGGATAATACACATATGTGACTACCAAGAGACAGGAATCCTGGAGGCCACCTTGAGATATGTCTACAATGACTGAGTAGGATTTATCTCCAGAATTCAAGGATGGTTTGATATTAAAAAATCAATCAATGTGACTCATTAAAAAACTATTAAATGTACAAGAAAAACCATAAGTTCATCTTCATAAATACAGATTTTTAAAAATGAAACCTCACTCCCTTTCCTAGTAGAAACAGTCATCTGGGAATAGAAATGCATTTCTTTAATCTGATAAAAGACATCTGTGAAAAGCCTCCAGCTAACTTTATGCTTAATGGTGAAAGAGTGATTTTTTTTCTAAGTGTTAGGAGAGGGGAAGAGAGAGTGTGAGTGATAAAGAAAGAAGGACAGAGGAGGAAACAGAAAGAGAGAACAGTGCCTTTGAGATCCGTGAGACAATATCAACAATTTTTTTTTTTTTTTGAGATGGAGTCTTGCTCTCTTGCCCAGGCTGGAGTGCAGTGGTGCAATCTCGGCTCACTGCAACCTCCACCTCCCAGGTTCACGCCATACTCCTGCCTCAGCCTTCTCAGTAGCTGGGATTACAGACGCCCACCACCACACCTGGCTAATTTTTTTGTATTTTTTAGTGGAGATGGGGTTTCACCATGTTAGCCCAGATAGTCTCAATCTCCTGACCTCATGATCCACCCACCTCGGCCTCCCAAAGTGCTGGGATTACAGGCGTGAGCCACTGCACCCGGCCAATACCGACAATCTTATATACAGTTATGCATTGTTTAACAACAGGAATATGTTCTGAGAAATGTGTCATTAAGTGATTTTGTCATTGTGTAAACATAATAGGGTGTACTTACACCAACCTAGATGGTATCCCCTCCTACACACCTAGGTTACAAACCTATACAGCATGTTATTGTACTGAATACTGTAGGGAATTGGAACACAATGGTAAGTATGTGTGTGTCTAAACACACACAAAAATTTAGTAAAAATACAGTATAAAAGATAAACAACGGTACACCTGTATAGGGCACCTACCATGAATGGAGCCTGCAGAACTGGAATTTGCTCTGGGTGTTTGGTAAGTGAGTGTGAGTGAATGTAAAGGCCTAGGATATTTTTGTACATTACTGTATATTACTACATTACTGTAGACTTTATACACACTGTACACTTAAGCTACACAAATTTATAAAAATATTTTTCGTTTTTTCAGTAATAAATTAAACTTACTGATTCAGCTCTGATGAGTGGAGGAACACCATGGCTCTTGTCTCGAGTTGAATTACATAAAATGACACGGACACACATGGAGTGGTTTTAAGGAGCTGAGAGTTTAATAGGCAAGAAAGAAGGAAGAAGCTCCGTCATACAGAGACAGAGGGAGGGGGGCTCCAAAGCCAAGAGAGGAGACCCTATATGCCACTGATACCAGCCAGGTATATGAAGATGCTGGAGGAGGTGGTGTTTGATTTGCATAGGGCTCATGGGATTGGTTTGACCAGGCATGTCATTCATGTAGCCTGCAAAACACTGGCTCTCCCACCCTAGCCTTTTAATTTGCAAATGCAGGGCACCATGATGTTCTACACACGTGGGGTTATGTGGGGGCAGCCGTGTTGCCAGGCACGTATGGGGCAAGGGCAAGAAAGCCACGGGAATCACCATGTTTGGGTGGATCCAGTTTCTAATGGCTGGCATTTGCGTATCAAAGGTTGCCAGCCTGGCTCTAAGAGCCAGGGCTTTCCAACTAGACAAGAAATGTTTCTGGAGCTGCTTTAAAAATGAAAAGTTTCCAAGGACCCCTTTCCTCTCTATCTGCCTAGAATGATTTGTTAATAACTCCTACCATATTACCTTCTGTAAATATTTCACTTTATAATCTTTTTTTAAACTTATTGGTTCTTTGTCACAACATTTAGCTTAAAGCACAAACACACTGTACAGCTGTACAAAGATATTCTTTCTTTATAACCTTATTCTATACACTTTTCTCTTTTTAACTTAATTTTGTTGTTGTTGTTAGGAACACACACACATACATTAGCCTAGGCCTATACAGGGTCAGGATCATCAATATCAATGCCTTCTACCTTTACATCTTGTCCCACTGGAAAGTCTTCTGGGGCAATAACATGCATGGAGCTGTCACCTCCTATGATAACAATGCTTTCTTCTAGAATATCACCTGAAGAAGCTGTCTGAGGCTGTTTTACAGTTAAGTTTTTAAAATGTATATTTTTTTATTTAAGTAGAAGGAGTACACTCTACAATACCAATAAAAAATGTAGTGTAGGCTGGGCGCGGTGGCTCAAGCCTGTAATCCCAGCACTTTGGGAGGCCAAGGCAGGCGGATCACCAGGTCAGGAGATCGAGACCATCCTGGCTAACACAGTGAAACCCTGTCTCTACTAAAAATACAAAAAATTAGCCATGCGTGTTGGCAGGCGCCTGTAGTCCCAGCTACTCGGGAGGCTGAGGCAGGAGAATGGCGTGAACCCAGGAGGCGGAGCTTGCAGTAAGCCGAGATCGCGCCACTGCACTCCAGCCTGGGGGACAGAGAAAGACTCTGTCTCAAAAAAAAAATATATATATATATATACATACAGTGTAGTAAATACACAAACCAGTAACGTCATTTATTATCATTTTATCAAGTAGTATGCACTGTACATAGTTGCATGTACTAAAACTAGCAGTGTGTAGGTCTGTTTACACCAGCATCCTCACAAACACATGAGTAATGCATTGTGCTGTGATGTTATAATGACTACAGTGTCACCAGGTGATAGGGAATTTTCAGCTTTATTATAATCTTATGACTACTATCGTATAATTGGTTGGTCATTGACTAAAAAGTTGTTATGTGGCACATGACTAAACAAATTGGAATTCATAAAGGAAAAAACAGAGAAAATGGGGCATAAGAACTATTTGAAGAGATACAGCAGAAATGTTTGAAAACTGATAAAAGACATTGTATTAGTCCATTTTCATACTGTTATGAAGAACTACCCAAGACTGTATAATTTATAAAGAAAAAGAGCTTTAATGAACTCACTTTTCCATATGGCTAGGGAGGCCTCACAATCATGGCAGAAGGCAAAGGAGGAACAAAGGCATGTCTTACATGGCAGCAGGCAAGAGAGCGTGTACAGGGGAACTGCCCTTTATAAAACCATCAGGTCTTGTGAGACTCATTCACTATCATGAGAGCAGCATGGAAAAAACCCACCCCCATTTCAGTTTTAACCCTAATTTCAGCCTTTTCTGGCTATGTCCTTAGGCAAGTTATCTCTGTTCCTCAGTGTCTTCGTTTGTAATATGAGGGATAAGATAATACCTACCTTATAGAATGATTTTGTGTATTAGTCTATCTAGCACTTAGAATAGTGCCTGGTACATTGTAAGTGCTCCATTATTAGCCATTAGCATGTGATTACACACAATACCTGCATCATAACAAGCATTTGAAAACTGATAGTGATTATTACATCACTGTAGTGCCCAGTATAGAAGAAACTCTTGGGTTATTTAGGATATGTATGTAACATATACAGATATGTTGTAGCAGATAGACCCAAATATGCAATGGCTTGAAGAAGTTTGCTTTTCACTCATGTAACAGTCCAGATAAATGAAGACTTGTGTATGCACAAAAACCCTGTGCATGAATGTTTGTAGCAGCTTTATTTATAATGGCCCTAAACTGAAAACAACTAAGATAACTTTCAATGATAAGTGGTTAAACAAACTGTGGTAAACCATGCCATGGCTTGCTATGCAGTAATAAAAAGGAGTGAACTGTTGATATGTATAGTAACCTGGTTGAATTTACAGAGAATTATTTTGAGTGAAAAAGGCAGTCCCCCAAAGATTCTATTCAGTATGATTTCATTTATATAACATTCTTGAAATGACAAAATTATAAAAATGAGGAACTGATTGGTGGTAAGGGAAACTGAGGAAGGTATACTCTGGATCTCTTTATATTATTTTTTACAACTGTGTGTGAATCTACAATTATCTCCAAATAAAAAGTTTAAAAGATCTCCAGATTCATTTCCTAAAACATACATAAGCATGGAAGACATAACTTATATTTTTAACTTCCACTTGATTTCAAAAGACAGTGCAAAACTCCTTCCTATGAAAACTTTTTCTCCCTGGAAAGCCTATCCTCACTGGAAATGTTACCAGTTGAGGGTAGTTGTCCAGGTTCTTGGCATTTTGAACAAAGAATTGGACAAAATGCACACACAAAGCAAGGCAGCTAAAGCAGGGATTTATTTTAAATGAAAGCACAGTCCACAGGGTGAGAGCAGGATCAAGCAAGGGACTCAAGAGCCTCAGTTACAGCTTTTGCTGGGGTTTAAATACCCTCTAGAGGTTTCCATTGGTTCAGTCTGTGCAAATGAAGTAGTGGCCCACAACCAGCCTGATTGGTTGTGGGAGGGGACCAATCAGGTACTTTCATTTTCCAACTGCCACACAGAAAAAGGCAGAGTTGAAGAGGGAGTAGCCTCTGCTATCCAGTCAGCATGAATCAGCCTTAGGTTCCCTGTCTCCAGACACTATTCTCCTGCCTCACTTTCTCTCCTACCTGCTGCCCTCCATAGTTGCATGGGTCCTTCTTGTGATACCTCTTCCCCCTCATTCCTACCCTTGACATCCATTTTAACCAGGTTCTTCTGCCTCTTTTAAGAGTAATGCTTCATTCAAAACATAGTCGTTGAGCACCTATATTGTGCCTGGCATTGTGATTCAGTGGTTAACAAGGCAGTCCTTACCTTCACCCCATTGTCATCTTCCTTATCTCGTACTTTATATTTTCCTTAATATAGACCTTGTTTTTTTGTTTTGTTTTTGAGACAGAGTCTTGCTATGTCACCCAGGCTGGAGTGCAGTGGTGTAATCTCTGCCTACTGCAACCTCCACCTCCCAGTTCAAGTGATTCTCCTGCCTCAGCCTCCCGAGTAGCTGTGATTACAGGCGTGTCCCACCATGCTCAGCTAATTTTTGTATTTTTAGTACAGATGGGGTTTCTCCATGTTGGCCAGGCTGGTCTTGAAAACCTGACCTCAGGTGATCCACCCGCCTCGGCCTCCCAAAGTACTGGGATTACAGGCGTGAACCACCGCACCTGGTCCCCTTGTAATTTTTGAGTGCCTTCTGCTAGCAAGGCATTATGAATCATGTTCACTGACCTTTTGAAGGCAACACTATCTCATCTTTATTGTACAGACAAAGGAACATGGGCCTAGGACTGGTAATGGTGCCCAAGTTCACAAAGGAACTGCCTACTACTGTGACACCTGTATGTCTCCTGGCTCTGGTCACTGCTCTCCTGGACTTTGACCTAGGAAGCCTCAGTGAGCTTTCCCAAACCCATTAGGTTAGACATAAGTCTCAGTTCTTGACCTTGCGTCTCCTTTGCTACAACTGCTGCTGCTCGAACCTGAACCCTGTGTGGGTGATTCCAGTCTTACTATTTGACTTTAACTTCAGACTCATCCTTTCACTTGAAGGTTCAGCGTATTGTTCTAAATCATCAGTCAGCAAGCGAAGAAAAATTTGTAAGATGGCATGAGGACTGTTCTCACCAGTCTTTGCAAATCCATCATGTAGAAAAACCTGTAAAAAAATCATAGCCCTCTGCACACCAATTCCATATTGACAACAGTGAATAAAATGTCCCTGACTCTACTGTCTCCACTGCTCACCTGCCAGCATCATCATTCTTTCCTTCCCCTCCCTGAGAAAATAATCATCCTTCACTCCATCTCCCAGTTAATCCTCTGAGATAATTACTATTCATATCTTTTTTTTTTTTTTGGAGACAGAGTCTCGCTCTGTTGTCCAGGCTGCGGATTCAAGCAGTTCTCATGCCTCAGCCTCCCAAGTAGCTGGGATTACAGGTGCGTACCCCCATCCCTGGCTAAGTTTTGTATTTTTAGTAGAAATGAGGCTTCACCATGTTGTCCAGGCTGGTCTCAAACTCCTGACCTCAGATGATCTGCCCCCCTCTGCCTCCCAAAGTGCTGGGATTACAGGCATGAGCCACCACATCTGGCTACTATTCATATCTTTATTTAACATATAAAGAAGCAGGCTCAGAAAGATGATATAATCTCTCCAGGATTGCACAGCTGGAATAGGCAGGATTTACACCCTGTCTGCTGGTGCCTCTCCTTTGCTGCACTAAGATATCTGCAGAAAAATGGCATTCCCTGACCCACTGCAGTGCCAAGCTCTATCCTAGGCAGCACCTTGGCTCTGCTTAGCCTTGTGAAC
Source organism: Symphalangus syndactylus (assembly GCF_028878055.3). Classification (NCBI taxonomy): domain Eukaryota; kingdom Metazoa; phylum Chordata; class Mammalia; order Primates; family Hylobatidae; genus Symphalangus; species Symphalangus syndactylus. Next base: position 70,251,195 of record NC_072426.2, read on the forward strand.
TAGAGGGTCAGCAGGAAAGATTGCTGAGCAATTTGTATGCAATTGTTAACTGAAAAACCCTTATGATAGCTGCTAGCTAATGTTAAAAAGTAATGATCATATCATAGAAACAGAGCACAATATTTAAAAGCTTGCCATTACTGGGTATACACCCAAAGGAGTATAAATCGTTCTATTATAAAGACACATGCACGCATATGTTTATTGCAGCACTATTCACAATAGCGAAGACATGGAATCAACCCAAATGCCCATCAGTGATAGACTAGATAAAGAAAATGTGGTACATATACACCATGGAATACTATGCAGCCATAAAAAGGAACGAGATCATGTTCTTTGCAGGGACGTGAATGAAGCTGGAAGCCATCATCTTCAGCAAACTAACAGGAACAGAAAACCAAACAACATGTGTTCTCACTCATAAGTGGGAGCTGAACAATGACAACACATGGACACAGGGAGGGGAACATCACACACAGGGGCCTGTTGGCGAGGGAGCGGGTGGGAGACTATCAGGATAAATAGCTAATGCATGTGGGGCTTAATACCTAGGTTGATAGGTGCGGCAAACCACATGGCACACATTTAACTATGTAACAAACCTGCATCTTCTGCACATGTATCCCAGAACTTAAAACAAAATAATGATAAAAAATTAAAATATGTATATGTTTTAAATATACAAATATTTATACTTAAATAAATAAATATGCATATGTTTTAATAATATATATATTTAAAAGCTTGGGCTCTGGGCTTCAGTCAAGCACATTTGAATGCCTACTCCACTGCTGCAGTTCTATGACATTTAGCAGGCTGCTTAGCTTTTCTGCATCTCAGTTTCCTGCTCTGCAAAATAGGGTTAATTATAGTACCCACCTCCAAAAGTGGCATAAGAAATTTATACTTGGATTTAAGTCTACCATTCCTTTAGTTCATGGAGCGTTTCCTTGTTGAGTTTTTTGAAAGGTCAAAAATGGATCATTTAGTTTTCACAAGCATTCTCAAAACCCTAAGTAGCTTTTAATCACACTCCTTTTAACGAGTCTCCTTTCCAGACTAAACTGTCCTAATCTTGGAAATCTTGCTTCCTTTGGAGCTGGAATCACATGTACCGAAGTAGAAACAAAAACACTCTCTTCAGCATTTATGAGGGAAAGTCCTGCAAAGGGCTCATTCGCAGCAGTCTTTCCTGTGGAAAGACTGAAAAATTAAAGCAGAGAAGTTCAAAGACGGGGCTGCAGAATAAAAACAAAATCCCTTAAAATTACACTGATGGTTCTTCCAGATAAGCAAGTAATTCTTCGAGATAATTTGGAGAGAATTCAACAGTGTTTATTGCAGGTTCACTTAAGACAGCTAAACATTTAGCTCTAAAAGCCATTTCAAAGTGAAACTCTAAACAGTATTTTAGAATAAGAAGAAATTACATGCACACTCTTACCTCCCAGGGGTTTTGAAGAGTTAATGAGGGAAGTAGATGCTCTGGGGAGAAAATTGCCTGAAGAATTACAGGAAATATAAGAAATTCACCATAAATAGGACAGGCTGACAGGGTGTAATGTCCATTAAAGTGATTTTTAGTAGACAATAAATAAATGCCTGTAGGTAGAGTGACTTTCTGTTCAATGATAATAGTGAACATTCCAGGAGGCACGGCTAAGAGGAACTAGGATTGCTGCAAAAATTTAAAACTAGTTCAAGCACTTATCACCTTTTTTTCCTTCTTTGACACAAAGTGTCCAAGAAGCATTAGTATTCACTTGAAAAAGAATATCTTAATAATTTCTTAAGGAGCAAGTCAGACTACTTTATTTGCTGGAAAAATGACACATAAAATATCAGTTTGCTATTGCAATACATCACAGTGAGTGTCCTTAATGGGGATAAAAGCCACGTTATTCTCCAGTGAGGTTAGAAATATTAAATGTTCAGCATTCTTAATAAGGATGAATAGACAATGATTGAAAACAAGGCCTTTTAATAAAATGTGCTTATGTTATTCTAAACCTTCATGTGAACTCTTTTGGAAAAAATGGCAAAAAGTGTTGGGCTTCTTCCTCTGAACCACTCTGGGAAAATCACCCCCATTAATAACTTTCTCACATCCCTCACAGTCCTCCCTCAACGACTGTTTCGAGGTTTCCACCTCTCAATCTTACTTTTGTGGTGGTTTTTCTCAGAAAATCATGTCCTTCTAAACATAGTTAAACATTGTGGTTCCATGCATACTCTTTTTACCAAGAGCAGTTATGTGTCCCAGCATGGGTTAAAGCCATGCACTCAAAGATCTGAAGCTCCACTGCCTTCGAAGTCAGAATTTCTGGAATCAATATAGCAAAGTTCTGAACACCCAGACGTTTGAATCAAAGAGATCTGGACTTGAATCCTGCCTCAATCCTTCCTAGCTAAACAGCTTTAGCTGAGTTACTTAGCTTCTCTGTTCTCCAGTTTTCTCCCTGTACAATGGGAAAAGTAAAACTTACATACCAAGATCATTGTGGTGGATATGTGACATTATTGGTCTAAAACACCTCTCTTGATTTGTTAAAGAACTAAAGGTAGATCTACTATTCAATCCAGCAATCCCACTACTGAATATCTACCCAAAGGAAAAGAAGTCATATAAAAAAACACCTGCACCCATATGTTTATGGCAGCACAATTCACAATCGCAAAGATATGGAACCAATCTAAGTGCCAATTGACCAATAAGTAGATAAAGAAAATGTGGTGTATATACACCATGGAATACTACTCAGCCATAAAAAGAGAATAAAATAATGTCTTTTGCAGCAACTTGGATGAACCCGGAGGCCATGATCCTAAGCGAAGCAACTCAGGAATACAAAACCACATACTGCATGTACTCACTTATAAATGGGAGCTAAGCTATGGGTATGCAAAGGCATACAGATTGGTATAATGAACACCAGAGACACAGAAGTGAGAAGGGTTGCACGGGTGAGGTATAAAACACTACAATTGGGTACAATGTATACTACTTGAGTGATGGGTGCACTAAAATCTCAGGCTTCACCACTGTACAATTCATCCATCTAACCAAAAACCACTTGTACCCCCAAATGCTATTGATGGAAAACATATTAAGTTTTTTAAAAAGCTTCATTCCTGGTATCCATTTCACTGTTGATATGGCTGTTGTCAACATGCCAGCCTGGAGCACTGAGTCTATTGAGGTGCTGCAAAGACCCTATTGGCCTTGAGCGATAGGTTTGGTGGCAATGTTGTACTAGAGTTAGCGTTTTCTCCCAGAAGCAGAAGTTCTTTTTTTTTGGTGCCAGACCTACTTGTTCCTTACTTACTGACCACTCAATATATGAAAGCCTTTGTTTAATAGTCTTCGTTTTGAAATCTGTCCAGGTTCAACTTGCCAACGATGGCCACTGAATATGAGGACCCTAAGACATCAAGACTCTAGGGTTTGTTTTAATTATATACTTGAGAGGTTTTCAGAAAGGCACACTTAATATATATGTCTAGACATTTAGAATGTTACAATATGAGATGCCTCTTCTTTTTTAAGTGCCTGCTAGATTTCTTCAACGATTTTTAAAAATTGGCCTGGTTGACATAAAGCATTCCTCTATCTAAGTGTTGTGCTCAATTGTATGAATGATAGTGTAGAACCATATTCTCTCTCTGTGGAAAGAATGCTGGGGGTCCTGGCTCCACACTTCACTAGAAGGGAAAATGCTCCTCTTGTATTTATGATGGTTTTTCTTTCCACTTGATTAAGTAAGAAGAAAGTGTAATTAAGAAGGTACCTCTTGAAGCACAGTCAATTTGGGAACGAGATTCTCAGGAATGAAAAATCTGTGACTGTTCTCAGCATGAAAGGTTGAGAGAAGAATACTTGATCATTATGTGCTTATTTGAAAGTCCTTTTCCTCCCGTGCCTCAGCATCTCACTTTGTTACAATGCACACTGAATGCATGGAATCTCTGTCTTTTACAAAAGACAAAGTTGTATTGTTAAAGGAATAATATTACCTTTCAGTTCAGTACTGAATGGTTACTCTATAAAGAGATTAAAAAAGAAAGTCAAGGGAGGGTAAGGAAGGCAACAGGTGGCTTCCAACCTCATGGGGTCTGCTAGCATTATTTCATGCCCAGGCTGGTCTCCAGCTCCTGAGCTCAAGCGATCCACCTGCCCTGGACTCTCAAACTGCTGGAATTAGAGGCATGAGCCACCACTTCCTGCCCATTCAAAAATACATTTTAAAAATTTTATTCACTAATTTGTAAACATTTACTATGTACCTGCTATTTACAAGGCACCGTGAGGAGCGCACTGACAAGGCCAAAGATAAAAGAGTTGACAATTCATGTGGCATAAAGCACCCTTGGATAGCCAAGTCATCTCCTTCATTGAAATGTAACACACCATCCGATGACAAACAGATCTGCTCAGGGTAGAGCAAGTGTACATTTAGCCTTCACGCTTCCAGCCACTTTCTCATCAGTTGAAACCTTGGGAAAGCTCTAGAATGGAAAAGAGATGCTCTGCCTGCCTTTCACCACTTTTTAAGAAGTTTTATATGAAGTTCCCAGTGCCAATTCTGTTCATTGATTCTCTTTCTCCAAGACAACAACTGAGGGTTACAGTTCCTGGACACCGGAAAATAGACATGATCTCTCCTGGCACAATCCATCATCGTTTCTAATATTATTTATTGTTACAATCTAGACTTTTACTTGAGTTTTCTTTCTTTTTTTTTTTTTTTTTGTAAGAGGATCTCACTCTTTTCTCAGACTGGAGTGCAGTGGCACAATCATAGCTCACTGCAGCCTCAATCTCCTGGGCTCCAGCCATCCTCCTACCTCAGCCTCCTGAGTAGCTGGGATTACAGGCGCATGTCAACACACCTGGCTAAACTTTTACTTTTTTCCTTTTTTTGTAGAGGCAGGGTCTTACTTTGTTGCCCAGGCTGTTCTCAAATTCCTGTCCTCAAGTGATCCTCCTGCTTCGGCCTCCCAAAGCACGGGGATTGCAAGTGTGAGTCATTGCACCCAACCTACTTGACTTCTGTGTGTCCTTCTGGTCTCCCTAATAGATAAGTTCTGTAAGAGCAGAAGTTAATTCTCATCCTTCTTTGCAGCCAAACAAGTTTCATTAACAATGAATATGTACAAAAATGATTTCTGCCTGGATGCCCCTTTCAGAGGGACCTAACTTACACACAGAACAAATATATGATCATTAGCTGAAGGGCTTATAGGGGCACAATCTTATTTTTGCCCCGCTTTTGATTCTTTCCTTCCCTTCTGGCTCTTCTTGAGTTTAGATTAATTTTTCCTGCCCCTTCCTTTTTTCTCTATAAAAACACGTATTCCTTTCTGTGGTGCCTGCCTGAACTCACACTCTGTGTCTGCAGTAACCCTGTGCATGGAGCAATGGGTACCACAGCCTCCCCCAAGAAGGAAGTGAATAGAGAATATCTCCCATCCAGGGAAAGCGTCCACAGCCCTGTCCAGAAGCGCCAATGTAGGCTGACTCCTTTGTTCTTTCTCTCTGTGCTTTTCAGAGTTTTTCTATTTAAACATAGGGACACAAGTCTACTATGATAACAGGAGGTATTTTATTGTATAAATAGCTTTATCCACGTTGGGAATGCGTTTCCTGTTTTGACTTGTTCTCTAAATATATATATGTATATAATTTTTAAATTATAGGTTTACGTCAGGAGGACAGTTTAGTCAAGTATGACTTTCTTCCCCAAACATGTCCCAGTTGCCACACATAAACTGTGGAATGTGAGGAGGCTCAGAGAACGCACGAAGGGAGGCATCCTCCTCCTCGCCCTCCAGTTACAACATTTTAAAATCATCTCTCTCTACTCTTTTTCTGTAGCAACTAAGTCTACAGAGGAGCTGCCCTCTAAGCAAAGGTTGTAAAGACCAGAACATTAGTTGATACCAACTGAATAGAAAAATATTCAAAATCCTGCCGTAGAGGGAGAAAGTTCCTGTAGGAGGGGGACTTTCCTTAGGTCCAGCGTGGCTAGCAGGGCACAGGCATTTCTTCTGCAATCCCTCAGACCACTTGCTTATTGGGGGCCGAAGTTCCCAGGCAATAGCAGAGAAGGAAGCTGACATCTCTGGAGAGCTGGGCTGTGTCATTTGTCATGTAGCTGCACAGAGGAGCAACCCAAGAAGGTTTCTTTTTCTGCATCCTACTCTATTTCTGGAGTGTCCATTTTCGAAGAAAAAAAAAAAAAAACTTTCTTTTTTCCTGTTTTATTTTTATGTTTAATTACAATTTTTATTTTTTATTTTTATGTTTTATAATTTTTTATTTTTATGTTTTAATTGTAATTTTTATTTTTGATTTGGGGGAACATGGGCAGGTTTGTTACAAAGGTATACTGCGTGATGCTGAGGTTTGGACTTCTATTGATTCTGTCACCCAGATCATGAGCCTAGAATCCAATAGGAAGTTTTTCGCCCCCCTCTCTCTTTCTTTCCTTTGGGAGTTTCTAGTATCTACTGTTCTCATCTTTATGCCCCTGTACACCCAACATTAAGATCCCCCTTGTAAGCGAAAACATGCAGTACCTGGTGTTCTATTCCTGAGTTATTTCTCTTAGAATAATGGCCTCTACCTGCATCCATGTTGCTGCAAAGGCCAGAATTTTGTTCTTTTTTATGGCTGCGTAGTATTCATGGTGTATATGTACCATGTTTTCTTTATCTAATCTCCCATTGATGGGCACCTAGGTTGATTCCATATTTTTGCTATTGTGAGTAGTGCTGTGATGAACATATAAGTAGAGGTGTCTTTTTGGTATAATGCATTACTTTCCTTTGCATATATATATATAAAACCAGTAATGGGAGTGCTGGATCAAATGTTAGTTCTGTTTGTAGTTCTTTGAGAAATCTCCAAAATGCTTTCCACAATGGCTGAACTAATTTACATTCCCACCAGCAGGCATAAGCCTTTCCAAAGGAAGAGTTTTTGACATGGAATCCAAGGGCATAGTTTTTAAAACTGAGAGCGCTCACCTCAAATTGGAAAACAACCAAATAACTTAAATGGATTTGTTATTACACAAAATTAAAGCAGACATATAATCAGGTTGACCTACATACAACACAGGTGAAGGATAGGCTTCCGCTCTGTCATGGCTTGGGTTGCCTGGGAAACAGTTCTGAGATGGAGATTTGTATGCAAATGGTTTATTTGAGAGAGTGCTCTAGGGACCATACCAAGGCCTATAAGAGATTGAGAGGAGCAGGACTGGGTGGGAGAAAGTGGGCTGTGATGTGGTGGTGACAGAGGACTCGGCTGTGTCAACAGGAAGTGCTGGACCTGGGGGGGCCCTTTAGTGTTGTCACAAATTGGGGTTTCAGGGCAAGACTTATAAACCCCTCCCCATCTTCCTCATTCCCTTTGCCACTGGGCTGCTCTCATCACAGGGAAGAAAGGGAGAAATCCTGGACACACAACTCCTTTTAGGCTGAGGGCGATTCCCTGAGGGGAACTCAGCTGTGAGCCAAAGGCAGCCACACTCACAGCAGCGGAGAGAAGGATTCGTTCAGACCTGGAGTGGGCATCGGGACAGCACCCATAGCATCCACTGCACCCTTGAATTCACAGTGAGAAAGACACAAGCAGACAAACATCCAGGATTTGAAGTAGATACAGGGTAGATGTTTACATATCTGAAGATTTAATTATTGTCTATAATTTTTCAAAATTAATATATACAAAATAGATAAAAATAATTATCATTGTCAATTATTTTTGAGTAATCCATCATTACTCACAAGTGAATGAAAATGAAGCAGAAAATTTCAGCAAATGTAGCTTTCTGTTGAACAGAGGCAGATCTGACACCATCTATTGCAATCTGGGGACAACTTCAATGGTGGGACTTTGCAAACAATAATGGATGAAGGCAATGATTTCTGAATAATGTGTGTGTGTGTATGTGTGTATGTGTGTTTCCATGTGTGTGTCCTAGGCAACAGTCATCAGGAAGACACATTTTTTTCTTACTTAGTTTTGGAGCCATCAGAGACATGTTGATGACATTTCAGTATCCTCAGACTCTTTTATAGAGAAGCTTTACAGGCATCTGACTGAAGGCATGAGTAGGTACATTTATACACTCAGAAGTTTCAGAATTTGCAGTGATTTGTACCACACAATTAGAAACAGAAAAACCTCAGCAATAACAGAGTTGATGAAGTCTGTGTCATAGAAACTTCTCAGAGCTTATATCAATTGCATAAAAATTATAATTGCTTCCAATATACAGTTGATGAGGCAATAAAAGACCTGATGAAGTCTGTGTCATTGGACAGAATGCTTCCAGAAGCATTACACAGATGTAACTCTCAGCACCTGCAGACAGTTCAACTTAGAACTCTGAAATCAGGAAATCAACAAGACACGCACCAGAGTAAGAAGCAAAAGGTGATTAGTGCCACAGATCAAGGATGATGAAGGAAGAGTGTCTGGACCCATCCGAAACAGGCACCTTCAGAAGCAATACCAGACAAAGTAGAAATTGGTAGTTTCTACCAGAAGTGATTTAGCTCTTGTCATTTTTATCATATATATTTAGCATACTATATAATTCATTTCACAGAGTGTGTGCAATTCTTTTCAATGAAGCTTCTAATGTTTCTTCTAAGGTCCCAAGTCAAAAGAAGGAGAGGGGGCTGCTAAGGAGTAGGTAAATTCACCCAAAATTTGTCTCTCTTCTAGTGTGTTAAAAGAAAACTTCAGACAAATCCAATTTAATGGAGTTTAATTGAGCAAGAAAAAGAAAACAATCTGTGAATCGAGCAGCCCCCAGAATCACAGCAGACTCAGAGAGACCCCAAGGGTGCCTTGTACTCAGAACAAATTTATAGACAAAAAAAGGAAAGTGATGTATGGAAATCAGATGTGAGGCACAAACAGCTGAATTGCTTACAGCTCAGCGGTTGCCTTATTTGAACACAGTTTGAACACTCAGCAGTGTATGAGTGGCTGATGTATCGTTGCTGGGATTGGCCAAGACTCAGCTACTGTTACAGGTGCATACTCCCAAGTTAGGTTTTCATCTTGTTTACCTATTAAGTTAGGTTACAATTAGTTATTAGTTCACAAGGACTCAAATATAGAAGTATGAAGTTCTTCTCAGGCCATATTTAGTTGGCTTTAACAGGTACCCCAAGTGGGAAGACCAGAAAAGCAACATCCTTTAGAAAATGGTGCCTACCTAGGCTATTCCTTTGTGAGTATGCATCCATTTCTTTCATAATGTTTTCACCATTCCAAAGAGAGAAAGAAAAGGAGGCCGGGCACAGTGGCTCAAGCCTGTAATCCCAGCACTTTGGGAGGCCGAGGCGGGCGGATCACGAGGTCAGGAGATCGAGACCACGGTGAAACCCTGTCTCAACTAAAAATACAAAAAAAAAAATTAGCCAGGTGTAGTGGCGGGCTCCTGTAGTCCCAGCTACTCAGAGAGGCTGAGTTAGTAGAATGGCGTGAACCCGGGAGGCAGAGCTTGCAGTGAGCCGAGATCGCGCCACTGCACTCCAGCCTGGGCAACAGAGCAAGACACCGTCTCAAAAAAAAAAAAAAGGAAAGAAAGAAAGAAAGAGAGGGAGGGTTTGTTGGAAGCAATTATCAGTCTTACACAGTTGATATAAGCTCTGAGAAGTTTCTATGACCACATTCTAGTACATTTCTTTTCTTTCGCTGAAAATGTGTTTGTACATTGGCCTATAAGCTGCAAAACAACAAATACAGCTTTAGTCTTTCAAATAGATTAAACAATGACAAGTACTCTCCTAAGGAAAAAAAAGCATTTCAGAGTGTTTCACTGGGGGGTCAAAGATTAGACACAAGAGGCTTGAAATGAGATTTGTCTTTTTTAGTCTTTCTTAGAGGCAAGAAAAAAAATGCAACTGCCGCAACACTTGGCTTCTCTATTTGGATGTAAGATCTCCTAATCTTCTCCCATGTGAATATTGTCCCATCCCTGCCCTTGGACTGAGATGGTCCATCCACTTGAACTTGAACAGACTAAGAGGGATACTGACTTCAAAATCAAGGTCATGGTGGACAGTTGCCTGAGACCTGGAGTCAGGAGACCTGCCTTGGGGTTCTAGCTCTATGACTTGCTCCCTGTGCGTCCGCTGGTGTCCACTGGTTCCCAGTGTCTGCCCATTCAAGCAGATGTTATGCTAGCCTTGTGATATTTGCAAGGATGAAATGAAGATGAAAATTTGAGAAGGGCTTAGTAAACTGCAGAGCCCAATACCAAAATGTTAGGTGTCACTATAAATCTTTATCTTTGTTTCTGTGGATGTTTGCTGAATGAGGCACAATAGATATTGAAAAATTACACAAAAGAGTGGTATGAAGGGGTAAGAAGGTCCCTGTAGTCCTCCATGTCACCCTAGATGTTTCTCCCTGACCCAGCACTTGTAATATAGAACAATGCGATGTTAGCTCCTGGGGCTTGCGTTCCAACGCTTGACAAGTGGTGATTTCCCTATCAAGATGATTTATTTCCAGCTTTCTGCTTCACACTTGGGCTCCTGACACTGAATGGGCATCTGAAGTGCTATGGGGCCCCTGGCTTTCTCTCTCTCCCTATAAGAAGAGGCCCCTGCATAGGCACATTTATACACCCAGGGGAGAGGGCACAGAGGCACAGAAAAAGGACAGAAAAGAAGAATGGAGACCCCAAAGACAAACTCACACTTTAATCTGGGTCCTCAGAGCTTTGAGGCAGGAGATCTAGTCCTATTATCCCATGCACAGGGTGAAATTCCAGGAAGCAGAGAAGGCAAAGGAATTCTCTGCAAGTTTCCCATTCTGACCAAGCACAAAGGGTGATAACCCTCACTCTGCAATATGTGTGCCTCTTAACCCCTATCACTTCACATTTATAAAATCTAGTCACTCACCAGCTTCCTTTCCCAGCATTGCTTAAAAACAAAACCTTATCCCAACATGATTTTTTTTTTCTGGACATCTCTCCCCTCCAGTATAGAATAGACCCCTGAACTGCATGTTGTATTTAAGAAAGCAGGTTCTGGATTGAAACCCTCATTTTGATACTTACTAGCTTTGGTAATTTGGGCATACTAATTGATGAGTACTTCTCTTTCCTCACCTATAATCAAACATAACTAGGAGTAATAAAGTATTTAAGAGAATGCCTGGCAGGTAGTAGATGCTCACTAAATGCAGGCTATTATTATTAATTATACACTACTCTTAGCTATATTAAGCATATACACTCTCTCAGGCTGGCCAGGTACCCCAGAGGTATTAGAACTAGAAAAATAGATTTCTTCTCTAATCAAACAGAGAAGCAAGGCCTGTCCCTTACGAGCTCCCTTTCCCAGATGCACCCTGAACTGTCTAAGTTAACTCCACGCACGGTGACTAGGTGAACCACAGAAAGAGTCCAGGCCTAGATTTCGGTCCTGCGTTTAATCGCGGTTCTGTCTTAGCCCTATGGCCTTAGGCCTCTTCTCTTCTGCTTGGTTTTCTCTGCAGTAGAAAATATCGGGTTAGATCTCAACATTAGTTCTCAAATTTGGGTGCCTGTGAAATTCTCCTGGGGTCACTTTTAATATTCCTGATGCCCAGCACATCCCTGACAAATTAAATCAGAAGATCGAAGGGTGAGATTTAGGCAAGAGGACTTCTTACAGCTCCCCAAGTGATTTCAATGTTCAGCCAAGGTTGAGAACTGCTAGTTTAGAACATTGGTAGTTCTCAACTCTGGTACATGAGAACCATCTAAGGAGCTTTAAAAAATTACAGAAGCCAGAGTCTTAGCTTAGGATAATTAAAATAGAAATCCCTGGGGGTTGGTCCCAGACATGATATCTTTCAAAGATCCCTGTGTGATTCTAATGTGTAGCCAGATTGCGGACCCTCAGGTTTAATGATCTTCAAGGATCCTCCTTCATCTACGTAAGGCTCTAAGCTTGTATGAGTCTGCACCTGTGGAGCTGTGAGCATGTGTATCACCTTCACCGGAAGCTGGCTACACCAACACTCTCTGACTCTGAGAAATGAAATGATTATTCCCATTCCTAACATTCATCTTCTCTGGGCTTCGGGTATTAACAACCAGGAAGGACTCCGCTATTTACAGTCCATAGAAAGGTCACCCTAGACTTGAACTCAGTCCCATTATAACTCAGCAAGTCAGCGTTCTTAATCTTTTTGGTTACACAGACCCCTTTAGAAATTTCATGGAAGCTATAAGTCGTCTCATAAGGAGGATCTTACATGTACATCAAATTGAGCATACAATTTTCACGGATCCCTGAACTCCCGACACAAAGATAATTCTATTCTATTTCATTATAATATAAAAGTCAAAAACTTACATAACGCAGAAAAGGAGAAATTGCAACATAGTAGAAATAGACCAGAGTGAGAGTTAGTTCTAATCCTAGTTCCACTACTCATCAATCAACATTTAGGAGTCACTGAATCACTTGATGCCCGAGTTTACTCAGATGTCCAATTAAGAATTACACAATCATGCCACCACATAACAATGTTTTGGTCAACTACAGGTCACATATATGATGATGGTTCTGTAAGATTATAATACTGTGTTTTTACTGTACCTTTTCTATATAGACATGTTAAGACACACAAATACTTACCATTGTGTTACTATTGCCTACAATATTCAGTATAATAACCTGCTGTACAGATCTACAGCCCAAGAGCAATAGGCTATATCATACAGCCTAGGTGTGTCATAGGCTCTACCATCTTGGTTTGTGAAAGTACACTCTGTGATGTTCATGCACGATGAAATTGCCTAATGATGCATTGCTCAGAATGTGTCTCCATCATTAAGTGATACATGACTGGTACCTGCACTATCAATCTTACCTATTTCAGAAATAAAGTAAAATTAATAATATAAAATCGCTTTGACCAAGTTACAAGCATTACATTGTCATTGAAAGTGGAAGAACTAGACCAGGAGACCCTGGTGTGGCCCTGGAGTAGGTGAAACTGTCCGTGCATCTGGCTTCCTTATCTTCCATTCTCATAAAGAATTGGCGCATTTCCCACATACACCCTGGCCAAACTGTGTCTTTGGGACTGCAGCACTAAGGTATGTTTTTGTTTGTTAACTTATTCCCAGTGCCTGTGTTGACCAAGAGGCTTTGGGAATAAAGGTACATAAAGGACTTAGAGCCTGGATGAGCCTGGGGTGAAGAGACGGTAAGCAATGTCCTTGAATTTGGAGTGTGACTCGAACTCTGCCCTTGGGAGGGGCAAGTGCAGAGCCCATGAACTCACCACGCACCAGTCCCAGTCCTTGGTGGGGAAAGGCTGAAACTGGAACCAGATGTCTGAGAAGCAATCTCCTAGACTTCACAGTAGCTGCCAGATTGGCCACAAGTTTGGCAGAAACCATCCTACTGGTGAGTGCCAAGTGGTTTGGAGTGAGCAGGAGCACAGCCTGGACTCCAGGCCTATGCCTCCGGGGAGAACCTAGGTTCCCAGACTCACTGGGCATTCAAGCCTTCCGAGTGCTGTCTTAGTCTGCTGGGGCTGCTATAGCAAAGTACCATAGACTGGGTGGCCTGAACAACAAATGTTTATTTCTCATAGTTTGGAGGCTGGGAAGCCCTAGATCAAAGCACTAGCAGACTGGGTGTTGGTAAGGGTCTGCTTCCTTTGGGTGTCTTCTTGCTGAGCCCTCAGACAGTAGAAAGGAATAAGACAGTTCTCTAGGGTCCCTTTTATTTATTTTATTTTATTTTATTTTATGTATTTTATTTTATTTACTTATTTTTGAGACAGGATCTTCCTGTATAGCTCAGGTTGGAATACAGCAGTGCGATCATAGCTCACTGTAGCCTCAACTTCCCGGGTTCATGTGATCCTCCCACCTCAGCCTCCTGAGTAGCTAGGACTACAGGCACACACCAGCATGCCCAGCTAATTTAAAATTTTTTTTGTAGAGATGGGGGTCTGGCTATGCTGCCCAGGCTGGTCTTGAACTCCTGGCCTCAAGCAATCGTCCTGCCTCAGCCTCCCAAAATGTCCTTTATAAGGGCACCAGTCCCTTTAATTTAATTTTATTTTATTTACTTATTTTTGAGACAGGATCTTGCTCAAGGGCACTAGTCCCATTCACAAGGGCCCCACCCTCATGACCTAATCATTTCCCGAAATTCCCACCTTCTCAAACCATCACCCTGCAGGTTAGGTTTCAACATAATGAATTTTGTGGTGGGGGATGCAAGCATTCAGTCCACAGCACTGTCTAGCCTGACAAGGGTGGCACCCTCATCTCCGTAGAAGGGTAGGTATGGTGGCTATGGGGGTCCCCAGATTAGCTGCATCACCAAGAGAGCACAGAGTTGTTCTACCAGAAGTCTTGGGCAGAAATTAACCAGGATAGACATGAGAATGTGCTCCTGGTCACTCCCAGAGCCGATTCTGCCTCCAGCCTACCTTCCCCGACCTCTAGGAAAGCCCTATGGAAGCACGAGTGAGGTGAGAAGAGAAAGGTAGAAGTTTCTGCCTGGGGCCCTAGGCTTCTGCTCAGAGAGAAGGGAGAGGAGCCCTCAGTGTTCCAGGAGAGCATCTCCCCCTAAACAGTGTCAGAGAAAACAGTAAGAAGGGCCTCAAATTAAAAGTAAAGATGTGGGTCCAGACAGGGTGACTCTGGGAATTCTCAGAGAGCTTGAGGAACAGACCTCAGGGAAATAGGAATCATAAGAAGAATCATTTTGTTGCTTAGTTTTGTTGTAGATTCTTTGGGATTTCTAGATGGATCATCATGATATCTGCAAACAGGGGCCGTTTTACCTCTTCCTTTCCAATCCATATGCCTTTTATTTCCCTTTCTAGTCTTAGAAAAGTATTATGATTACAATAATAATAATAAGGAGGAAACTAGCCTGGCATTCTGACAGAGCTGTTTGTCTCTCTGTAACTCAAATGCACATGTGGATGCAGACACATACATGCAGACACACATACACAGGCACACACACGAACACGTTCTCTTTGTTTTTCTGAGAAACCCAGAAGGACTGACCACAGGCTCAGTCCTTGAGCTACAGAGGGGTGCTTTTGTGTTTAGAGGAGCTCCCACCATACGAAGGTGTCTAGTGAGAGGTGATTTTGTGTTTGGATGTGGTCTCACCATATGGATGTGTCCACCAGGGGGTACTTCTGTGTTTGGATGTGGTCACTCCATATGGATGTATCTACTGAGGGGTGATTTTGTGTTTAGATGAGGTCTCGCCATATGGATGTTTCTACTGGCTGAACGCAGATTCTCTAGGAGCTGCCAGATTGCTCTGCACAAGGTTTCCCCCTCCTTGCAACTCTGAAAATTATCATGGGGTGGGAGTTGTCCAGGGAAGAAAAACACCAGTCTCCACGTTCTACACCCCGAGGCGGTCTCTGGTCTTTCTAGCCCAGGACCCTCAGTGATGTGGTCCCCGATGGACGTCTGCTCGTTGCAGTCAGATGGGAGATGTTGGAAGGGTGACAGCCTCTGGAGCCACAGCTTCCCAGCCCTGGTGACTCCAGGCTTTAAGGAACGACACACTTGCAGGTTCACATCCCTCAAGTGTGTGCTTTCTTCTCCTTTTGTCCTCCTGGAAAGGAATAACTTGAGGACATTGGCCGCGCCGCAAAGGAGCTCTGTGGCTTCCTTTTCATTTCCTCTCCATTCCTCGGTGGCTGCTCATGGACTATTTCGCAACTACTGTTTCCAGCTGGGGCAGAGCAATATACACAAGCAGTATATTCTTTTAAATATTTACTTATTGAAAATAAAGATAGGTATCTCATCGTTTCTTCCCATAAACCAAGTGATACGTGTTCCAAAGCTGGGGCATTTCTTATTGTCTTTATAGATCTGGCAGATGAATGATTTTCTACCATAGATTTTTTTTTTTTATTTTCACTTTTTTTTTTTTTATGGAGGGGGAAGCCTTCATATGTTCTACACAAAGATGCTTTCCTGTATATTAGACTCAGAGAGAGAAGATACAAATAGCTGTTGATAAGATGGTGGAAGCTGGATATTTCTACTGGGAGGCAGCTTTGGGTTGCCCTGTCTTGTGGACTCTGTAACTCTCTCTGTAACTCAAATGCACATGTGGATGCACACACATACATGCAGACACACATACACAGGCACACACACGAACACATTCTCTTTCTTTTTCTGAGAAACCAAGAAGGACTGACCACAGGCTCAGTCCTTGAGCTACTGAGGGGTGCTTTTGTGTTTAGAGGAGCTCTCACCATATGAAGGTGTCTACTGAGAGGAGATTTTGTGTTTGGGTGTGGTCTACTGGTGAAGTCCAAATGAGACCACTGGCCAAAAGAGTCCAGGGAAACCACGTTGAGACCCAAGAACTCACAGGCTTCTTGTTTCCTTGTCTGCAGCACCTCAACCTCACAAATCTGTTTTGATGGAGTGAAATACATTGTCACCTTTGATGATGACACCTCACCATGAGGCTGTTTGCAAACCTCAGAAGAAACGACCAAAGTACCCACACACTCCCACCGAGGAAACTGCCATGTGAGGCAGCTGGAGCGAGGTGGGTCATGGACTTCCCTGAGTCCCCTCACTGTGGCAAGGAGATTATGCCTCATTCCTGTATCAGCCAGCAGTCATCCAGGATCCAGGAAGCATGCCAGTTAGTGTAAGAGGGAATTTGCTGTAAAGAATCCTTGGCCGGGTATGGTGGCTCATGCCTGTAATCCCAGCACTTTGTGGGACTGAAGCGGGAGGATCCTTTAAGTTCAGGAGTTCAAAACCAACCTGGGCAACATAGTGAGACCCCTGTCTCTGCAAGAAATACAAAAATTAGCAGGGTGTGATGTGTATGCTTATGGTCCCACCTACTTGGGAGGCTGAGGTGGAAGGATCACTTGAGCCCAGGAAGTTGAGGCTGCAAAGAGCCATGAATGTGTCACTGCACTCTAATGTGTG
The DNA here is from genome assembly GCF_028878055.3 of Symphalangus syndactylus. Classification (NCBI taxonomy): domain Eukaryota; kingdom Metazoa; phylum Chordata; class Mammalia; order Primates; family Hylobatidae; genus Symphalangus; species Symphalangus syndactylus. Next base: position 70,268,189 of record NC_072426.2, read on the forward strand.
TGACAAAGTGAGACCCTGTCTCAAAAAATGGAATTTTTAACTCCATTAAAGAACTGAAAAGGCAACCATGAAGCACTAGGGTATCAAGGAGATGAAAACTGAAGGAAGCAGCTACTTTGCCCTCAGGCTGAGGAAGCAAAGGAAGAGGTTGGAATTATTACACCTTAAAGTTTGGAGGAGGGCTCCTTGGACTGAAACTCTGACCTCTGCAAAGGGGACCCTGTCCTGCTGTGAAAGCTACCTCTCAGGGGATGCAAAGAGGCAGTGTCTGTGGGTATTGAAAAAACTGCAAAGGGGACTCAACTGCTGCTACTGGGACAGCCAGTCGTGGCCAGGGCAAAGCAGCATTGCCGGGGGATCTTGATGGGAACAGGAAGTGCAGGAGTGAAAGAATGTGGCAGGAGTGTGGACTCTTCTCCTCAAGCCTCTCCCCAGTGTCCTTTGTTAGCAGCACCTAGCAGGAAACAACTGGTATTGAACAAACGTGATTTGCCGGTCCCAGCTCCAGCATCAAAAGCAGAGAAAAATCACTTAATAACAAATACAGTTGGATAAGTTCTCCATTGCTTCACTACCGTAAACCTAGTTTTTGCTTTTTCCTGATCCGTCATTATAAACTGTGGGACTATCCCTTTTTGTTTCCTTGCAATGACTAAGCTTAAACCTGAAGAAGATTTGGGGGCTCACACCCATCATTCCAGCACTTTGGAAGCCTGAGGTAGGAGGGTTGCTTGAGACCAGGAGTTCAAGAACAGCCTGGGAAACATAGCAAGACCTATCTCTGCAAACAAATAAACAAATTAGCAAAGCACGGTGGCTTATGCCAATAGTAACAGCTACTCTAGAGGCTGAGGATTGCTTGAACCCAGGAGTTTGAGGCTGCATTGAGCTATGATCATGACACTGCACTCCAGCCTGGGCAACAGACCCTGTCTCTCTTTGAAAAATGAAAAGAGGATTTCAGGGAGCCTCATTTGTAGGCTACAAGCATGCTTATAACCCAGGATTTCTCAACATGAACTTCAATTATCTAGCCCACTAATGACATTTCAGGCTAGATAATTCCTTGTTGTTGAGGGGCTGTGCAATGCACTGTAGTGTTGTGGGATGCTGAGCTGTATCCCTGGCCTCTACCCACCAGGTACTAGTAGTAACACACCTCCTCTCTCACTACCTACAGTCAATAAAAAATGGCAGCGAAAAAGGTCTCCAGACATTGCTAATATCTCCTGGGGAACAAACTTTCTGCCAGTTGAGAATCACTACTCTAACCTCTGTCTACATTGTCACCCTGGATTTCTGGCCTGAGAATTAGAGGCGTAAGGACACCCATGCATTTGCATGGTGGTTTATAGTTTTCAAAGCCCTTTCTCTGCTTTATTTGAACATATTTAGATAGCCCAAAGAGGCAAGGCAAGAGAGATACTATTGTCTCCACTTTACAAACTAGCAAACCATTACTCAGAAAGGCTAACCGACTTCCCTAGGAACTCATATCACAGCAGAAACTACACTATTCTGACAATTCTCATCCTCCTATATTTAGAGGGGAAAGGACGGTGGTTTGACAGCTGACTGACAGAGAGGACACTTTTTTTTTCTAACTCCCTGTTACGGTTTGAATGTCCCCTCCAAAACTCATGTTGAAATTCAAGTACTATTGTGATGTTATTAAGAGGTGGGACCTTTAAGAAGTGGTTAGAGCATGAAGGCTTTACCTCCATGAATGAATTAATGCTGTTATCAAGAAAGTGGGTTAGTTATCACAGGGGTAGGCTAGTTATTTTCTGGCGGTTGGTTCTCTTTTTCTCTCTCTGTCTCATGTACGTGCTTTCTCACCATGTGACACTTTATGCCATGTTATGACATAGCAAGAAGGCCCTCACCAGATGTCATCACCATGCTCTTGGACTTCCCAGCCTCCAGAACCATGAGCCAAGTAAATCTCTTTTCTTTACAAATCACCTAGTCTTGGTATTCTGTTATAGCAGCAGAAAATGGACTAAGACACCCCCCACAAGCTACCAATAATGTTTCTTTTATTTTTCTTTTACAGTGCCCAGCTTTTGCCAGGAATACCATATAAAACATCTTTATGAAGTGAACATGGGCCCCAACAGCTTATACAAGCTGGCTCTGTCAAGGGCACCAGTGTTTCTAATTAATGCTTGGGTCCAGTGTTCCATGCAGGCTTTACCTGCACCCTCTCCCTCAGGTTTCGACTTCTGGCTGACCCACCAGGGCTCTTGTGCCTATGCCTAATAAATGCTCCTGACGTTTCTCACTGGATCTGGGAGGGCAGAAATAAAAGTCAGTTCCAACTACCTATGTTCCAGCCTGAACATGGAGCATTCAGAGCAAGCACTGGGGAGAGAGTTCTGGCACCCTGTGGTGTCCGGCGGCAGCGTTCTCAGACAAGCGTCTCTCTGTAGCTTAGCCATCTCATTTTGAATATGCTCAGCATCAGATATAGTCACCAAATATTCCCTAACTCCCCATAGAGAAATCATTCTCCAAAAACTGGGGCAGTCATCTTCACATCCTCTACACGCTAGAGATCTCTCGTACTTTTAAAAACTGAAGGTGAGATTGCAGTCATTGGACAGGACAAAATAAGAACAAGTGTGAAAATAAGTTCTGTATGCATGCACACGTGTGTCTGTGCATGTGTACATATTTATCCAGCACTTCTCTTGTGGAGTTAATGGCAGCCAAGGTCACGGAAGTGCAGACTCTCTGTAAACCCCATGGCCTGATTGGTTAACTGCTTGACTAATTTATTTTTTAGAATATCAGGGCATTAACACTCAAAAGAAACTCAAAGCTCATTTTGCCCAACTGTCTCATTTTACTAGGGAGTAGATTAAGATCCAGAGAGGTGAGATGGCAAATCAACACCATGCGCGGCCAATTAGTGGAAAAGCTCGGGACCAGGACCTGCCAAGCAAAGAGGCTTCTTCCCAAATCCCCACACCACCAAGATGAAAGGTTATTCCCTTCTCAGCCACTTTCTCCAAGAGCTGTGAACCAGGGTCTATAGTACCCTGGGTATGTAGCACAACCCCTGCTTTCCAAAAGGAAGAAACTGTTTAGTTAGTGCCTGGATGTGTCCATTCCTGTCTTTACTCTCCTCCCCACACTACCAAGGCTGCTCTTCATTGAATCCCAACCCAGACTATCAGATTCTGGCCACTGGGAGAGGATGACCCCAGAGTGAGAAATTATAAATTGTGACCCAGACACTATGTTCCTAGTAGAAAGCAAAGCCATGAAAAACATCTAGCTGTGTTATTAAAACGCTTGTAAATATTTAGATAATCTACCATATTTTCCCCTTCTTATTGATGTTGAGTACTTTTAAAACAAAATCTCAATCTAGATCTTCACAACTCAGAATTCATAAGTAAATAGGAGGCTCTGTTTTGGTAAAGACTGTGTTATAATTTTTGTAAATTTCCCATGGCACTTAGTATGATGCTGGAATAAGCACTTAACTGTCATTTCACTGATACTTGGTAATTAAATAATTGTTAATTAAACATTAACAAAATGATACAGTGATGTAAAAATAATGTTACTTGCTTATGAAATGACAAGTTGACATCTAGGGTCAGTTCTTTATAAAATAGAAAGTAAACATAGATAGGGATTTTCCTTATCTCTTTGTTGATCATCCCAGCATAGCCGGATGGTGGCCCTCCCGAAGCCATGGGCATATTCCAGGCTGACCAAGGACAGCTGTGTTCTCAGACTTTAGATACTGGACAGGACATGAACGGATGTGAAGTTTCCCAGTGATCCTGAAAGTCAGGATATTGCCGTGATGAGCACTTGATCTGGAGTTCACCTCCACACTGTGTGACTTCAGAAAAATCACTAGACTCTTCTGAAGTGAGGATAACCAAATCAGTATTTCCATCTTAAGGTTGCTGTGAGGATAAAATCAAGCATGCAAACTGTAGAGTGCGATACAAGAAGTGGTTGCTATTAGCATGAAATTCAAGGTCAAACCATCCAAATTAAGGACAATAGACTTCCTCTGCATTTGAGAAGGTTTCCCAGAGCCACACAGTGACAGCTCCAAGTGTTTGGATTTAGAAGGTGCCTCAGTTCAAAACAAACTTCCCAATTCAAATACAAATTTTAGTTAATGAAGCCATACAGGGTAAGGGCTAGCTAGCTACTGGTGTGTTTGGATCAATAAATTCAATATTCTTAAAAGTTTGTTTATGAGGAAGCAATTTATTTTTTAAAACATAAAAAGTAATTCGTTTAGAAAAGGAAACAAAGGTAGGAAGCAGAAAAGAAAATAGTTGCCCCAAATCCTAATCACCGAGAATTAACTGCTTTAATGTTGGCATACTTGTTTCTATACTTTTTTCATAATTTAAAAAATGTGAAAAGGTAATAGTATAGATGATATGTAAATAAAGCAAAAATCATGTATGCAAGACACAAATCACAAATGGGAGGAAAATATTAATATTAGGCATGGTACAGAACTTTGTTTTATGGATGAGAAGTAGGTGAGATCTCACTCAAAGATCAGCCTACAAAAGTGATGGGAGCAACTTTGCTGAATCCTTCAGTACCCACTGCCAATGGAGATGTATGCAGCCTCTGATTATGAGAATGTGGACTCCTCACAGAGTGACTTCTTGGTTGCATGTCTTGCTTGCCTTAGAACTTGCTTGCCTTAGTACTGTAAGTACTCTACTTAATACTTAAGTACTAAATAGTACTTAGTATATACTTAGAAATAGCACTTAGTATATACTTAGAAATAGTACTTAGTATATACTTAGAAATAGTACTCAGTATATACTTAGTAATAGTACTTAGTATATACTTAGTAATAGTACTTAGTATATAATTAGTACTTATATACTAAATACTACTATAAGTATTACTATAAGTACTATGATTACTACTATGGACTAAATGTTGGTGTCCCCTCCAAAATTCATATGTTGAAGCCTTACTTCTTCACGTCATGGTATTTGGAGGGTGGCCCTTTGGGAAGTAATTAGGGTTAGATTTGGTCATAAGAGTGGAGCCTCCACGATTAAGATGAATGCCCTTATAAAAAGAGAAATAGACATGAGATCTCACTCCCTCTCTTTGTGCACACACCAAGGAAAGGCTTTTTGAGGACATAATCCAGAAGAGAGCCCTCATCAAGAACCTGAACGTGGTTGGGTGTGATGGGAGGCTGAGGCAGGTGGATCGCTTGAGTTGGGGAGTTTGAGGCCAGCCTGGGCAACATAGTGAGACCCCATAGCTACGAAAAATACAAAAATTAGCCAGGTATGATGGCATGTGCCTGTAGTTCCAACTACTTGGGAGGCTGAGGTGGGATCTCACTCAAATGTCAGGATGGGGGGATTGCGCGAACCCGGGAGGCTGAGGCTGCAGTGAGCCAAGATTGTGTCACTGCACTCCAGCCTGCGTGACAGACTAAGACCCTGTCTCAAAAACAGCAAAAACAAAAACAAAAAAACCCTTGACCATACTGGCACCCTCATCCCAGACTTTCAGCTCCCAAAACGGTGAGAAAGAAGTTTCTGTTGCTTAAGCCGCCCAGGCTGTGGAATCTTTTGCAGCAGGCTGAGCTGGCTAAAATGCATGTAGGAGTCCCCCTTGCAATTTCCCTTTACATTGTTTCAGTTACCCACAATCAACAGTGCTCCAAAAAATAGGTGAGTACAGAATAATAATATATTTTGAGAGAGAGAGAGACCACATGCACATCACTTTTATTACAGTGTATTATTATAATTGTTGTATCTTATTAGTTATTGTTATAATCTCTTACTGTGCCTAATTTACAAATTATACTTTATAGTGACTATGTACGTGTAGGAAAAAACGAAGCATATATAGTGTTCAGTACTGCCCATGGCTTCAGGCATCCACTGGGGAGCTTGGAACGCATCCTCCATGGATAAGCGGTGGCTACCATATTCTGTTTTAATACATGCCCTACCCATTCTTCCTGCTTCCTTTCATCCCAAGTTTTGCCAAGGACACAATTCCATTACTTCTTAACATGTTGAGAAAGCTCTTTGTAACCAGGCCCTACCAAGTGCCTAATTCTAGGAAGGCCGAAGAGATATGAAACACTGCTTAGGCTGCCCAGCCCCAGCCGGCAGGGAGCAATGGTGTGGGGAGGCGGAGTCCCAGTGGAGAAGCCGGGCAGGGCCGACTCCCAGTCAGTTCTGCTCAAGTGACCTCTCCATCTAATCAAAAAGCCCTAGAATCAGAAACACATCCCAGAACTTCACGGGCATGTCTGTTTTCCCACCTTCTGGCTGCCTTGATTCACAATACTTTGCTCTAATTAGCACAGACAAGTAACTGCTAAAGTGTGACAGGCAGTTTTTCACTGTTCGAAATACATGGGTGTTGAGATTCTGTCTTGCTTACTGGGAAAGAAAGCAGAATAAACAAACCTAGACAAGTAACCCTGAGGGTACATTATGGCAAAAACTAAGGAAAAGTATAAGATATTAAGTTAGAAATAGTTTCTACCACTTTGAAATTTAAGAATATAATTTTGAAAGACAAAATACAGAGCAAGACATATGCATGCATATATACACCATATACACTATCTAATTTGCACCAATATGTTGTGGGAAAAATACTCAACAAATGGAAATTTCTCCTAAAATCTGGCAAAAAGCCACCCCTCAGCTCAGCTCTTATTTGGGAAAAAATCATTATAAACAATGTGGTGGTGTCTGGTTTTACATAACAGATTATTTACAGATATCTAGCTTTGATTACAGTTTAGCTTTTTAGATTTTGATCACAGAAATGTATTTCAAAGAACCCTAGAATACAGATGATGGTAGAGAAGCTTGTAAAAACAAACTCTCGGGTTTTTTTAAGCCTAAAAAAATCAAAATGAAAACACTGGACAAGCTAACCGCCTTCCTCCTCTGTCCCCCATTCATTTCTCTGTATTTTGCTCTGCCCTGCAAAGATCTTTGCATCCTGCAAGCAGAACGTTTACTCACTAGGGTGAATTTTGGTCTGCGGGACTAATATCAACATGAGAGAAGAGTCAAGTCAGCTTTCAGCCCCCAAATGCTCAGAAAAGCTTGCTTAGTGGCAGAAGTGAAACTAACAGAGAGGCATAGGTTGCTCCTAGCTGCACACAGAGCCCAGGACCCACATTGCCACCCAGATGCTTATTTTTATTTTATTTTAGATTAAAACAATTTTGGGGGTGACGGGATCTGGTTCTGTTGCCCAGGCTGCAGTGCAGTGGCATGATCGCAGCTCACTGCAGCTTCAAACTCCTGGCTACAAGTGATCCTCCCTCCTCAGCCTCCCAATCACAGTACTGGGATTATAGGTGTGAGCCATCATGCCCAGCCCTTTCAACTCCCTTTTCTAATGCCAATTTTATCCACTAATGAAACACATCTCATTTACTTGGAAGCATTTTTTCTGCCACTATTTTATTACGAAACTATTCAAACATACAGGAGATTGAAAGAGCCATACAGTGAATACCCATTCAGACTTCCAGTTTCCAAAACTGTTAGAAGTTTCTGTTGCTTAAGTCACCCAGCCTGTGGTATCTGTTATAGCAGGCCAAGCTGGCTAAAACACATACAATAGTCCCCATAAAGAGTATCCACTATGTAGATTCCATACTTAACAGTTTGCCATATTTGCTTTATCATAAATCTATCCATCTATCCATAACACTATCCACCCATTATTCCTTTTTTTTTTTTTTTTTTGTAGAGACAGGGTCTCGCTATGCTGCTCAGGCTGGTACTTGAACTCTTGGTTTCAAGTGATCCTCCCGCCTCGGCCTCTCAAAGTGCTGCAACCTGGATACTTGTGTTGTGCAGAGGGAACTAGAAATCAAAAGCAGCTCTGAGAAGGAAGAGCAGTCACAGAAGTACAATGCCCCCTGGAAAGGGAGCCTTGAGAGGGGAGACCACCACTTCAAACCCACCCAGCTCGCCCTAGCAGCCAAGGAAGAGCAAGCTCTCTCTGCAGCATCTGTGTAGAAGGATATTATGGTGTTGGCTTTCTAGCACTAATGGGTTCAGACTGTTTCCTGGGTCTTCTGTCTGGTTGTCTCTGAGCTCCCCAATTTATGCACATGACCTGAAGATGCACTGTGTTGATTTGATGGTGCTGAGCTTTATGAAAGGGGGGAAGGTGAGTGTGGACTGGGGATAGGAGGCAGGACCACCTCCTGCTAAACTCTGGGACTACTTAGGGGCCCTTCCAGACAGCCGTCCCTGAACTTTTCCCCACTTTTCCCTGTCCAGTGCTTGACACTGGCTTTTTCTCCTAACAGCATCTCTCTGCTTCTTCTTTCCCTAGAGTTCTGTAAGCTTTTCCAGGACAACCTTGGGCACGTAAGGCAAATGGAGCTTAGAATTCTGGGCTCTGCTGAGAAGATGCTTTGTTCTGGCATCTGAGAAATGACCTGCAAGTGGGGAGCCACCCTCCACAGAAGGAGCCCTCTGACTCACATGGACTCGGGGGGACCCTTGAAGGACTTATGGTTTAACAAGGCCCAGGGGTCCATGCAAAACCTCTGCAGGGATCAGCCATCCTGAGCCTCCCCCTTAGCTGTCCCTGTTGTTTCCAGCCTTGTGAACCTATGGTGTCACTTCACCGCCTCTCTGTGCCTTAGTTTCCTCAGCCATCAAATTGTGCTGCTGCTCCCTGTCTCTGTCCTGCACGTGCCCAGGAGATGAACATGAGATGTACAGTGAATAAACAGGAAATGCACATGAGATGCATATGAGATCAATGTCTCTAAAAGTGCAGATTACAAGCTGTTATGGAAACAGTAGATGTTATTAATCCCAGAAAGCTAACAGGCTGGATGCACATCAATGGCCCTGAAGCAGTTTGAGAATGGAGAGAGTCCGGCTCAGTTATGGAGGCTTACTCCATCACGAAGCCCAGAAGGGCAGGTAAACAACCTCCCACCGAGGGATGCAGAGTGCCTCATGAGCTCGCTATATCCCCTTCCTTTCAGGATTTGGAGGGAAAATGCCTTCATTTTCTGTGTAACCAGCCTGAACTGAAACACATATCACTTTGTGCCAACTTCTAGGGGCTTGAGTTTCCTTTACTGAGGGCACCACTCCCATGTGTCAGTGGGAACCGGATCAGTGGGAGCTTAGTGGTTTTACTTGAGGGGAACCTACAGGAAATAATTTAAGAAGATAATAAGGGGGATTTTTCCTGTCTAGAAATGAGGCCCATGAGTCTTTGCGAATGACATTACTCTGTGATTCAGAAATAAATACAGGAAAATGGCCTCAGTTGTTTTGCCAAGTCAGTGCGATTGGCCATAGACACTCTCAGAGTAGTATGGAGCTTCCACGCCTTATGCTTTGCCCAGGATCCGAGGCCCTGCACAACATCCTGCCTGTCCTAATAATTCTCTTTCCCAGCATCCAGTACTCGCACACAGTGAGGATCCCTCCTGAGCCCACGCTTTCCTGTTCTCTCATTCTCCATTCTCTTCTTTGCCCCCATTAGATTTGCACAGTTGCTCAGAATTTCATTATCATCAGTACTAAAGTTATAAGCTAATTCCCACTGAGGTAGAGGGTGCTTTGTGAGGTACCCTCCTCCTCATAAACAATTTTTATTTTAAGAAACAGTTTAACTCAAAAGGGCAACTAGTTTTGAAATTCAGCATTCAGCTGTCTGCCCAGGAATTTGTAGGTGGGAAAAGGGATTGTTTGATACCTAGAAAAAAAATAATTAGGTTGAGCACAGTGGCTCACATAATCCCAGCATTTTGGGAGGCTGAGGCAGGAGGATAGCTTGAGGCCAGAAGTTTGAGACCAGCCTGGTCAACATGAGATTCTTTTCTGAAAAAAAAAAAAAAAAAAAAAAAAAAAAAAAATTAGCTAGTATGGTGACACATGCTTCTAATTCCATCACTTTGGGAGGCTGAGGTGGAAGAATCACTTCAGCCCAAGAATTCAAGGCTGCAGTGAGGTATGATTGTGCCATTGCACTCTGGCCTGGGCAACAAAGCAAGACCCTGTCTCAAAAGAAAGAGAGAGAGAAAGAGAGAGGGAAAAAGAAAGTGAGAGAAAGAAGAAAGAAAGAAAGAAAGAAAGAAAGAAAGAAAGAAAGAAAGAAGAGGAAAGAGAAAGAAAGGGAGAAAGAGAGCAAGAAAGAAAGAAAGGGAGAAAGAAAGAGAGAGAGAAAGAGAGCAAGAAAGAAAGAAAGAAAGAGAAAGGGAGAGAGAAAGAAAGAGAGAAAGAGAGTGAGAAAGAAAGAGAAAGGGAGAAAGAAAGAGAAAAAGGGAGAGAGAAAAAAGGAAGGAAGGGAAAAGGAAGAAAGGAAAGAAAAAAGAAAGGAAGGAAGGAAAAAAGGAAGAAAGGAAGGAAAGAAAAAAGGAAGGAAGGAAAAAAGGAAGGAAGGAAAGGAGGGAAAGAGGGAAAAAGGAAGGAAGGAAATAACTCGAATAATGGTGCCTAGGGTAAGATCTAATCCAATCTCTTCATTTAATAGGCCTAAGCCCAGTGACTACTGATTAAACAAATAAACTAATGAATGAGTAAATAGACCTGAAGAGTTGGAGTTGTCACTGAGATCACCTAGGGTTCAAGGCCAACACTTTCACTTTCGAGGTGAAGGAGCTGAAGCTTAAGCTACAACCTGCCCAAGTAAAATCACAATCAGTGACAAGGAACACTGAAGGTGGAGTCTCCAGGTCCCCAGTGCCCTTAGCAGATGAGCCTCTCCCACTCCAGGCACACCAGGCCCGAGTCCAGGGGTGAGGGCCCCGCCTGGGCTAGAACCGGGGCTCTTCACTTTTCTCTGCTGCTCATTGCCATCTGTATCACATTGCCAAGTCTCGCTTTGAAGCTGTGAGGGCAGCTTTCCTCACTCCCACAACTGACATGAGGGATGTCTAATAATATTAGCCCCGGAGAGAAGCCCTCCCGGCCTGGTTCTCACGATTCCCACGTCCTGTGCCCTGGCCATCATCCTATCTCTGATCAGTATCCAGTAAACAGAAAAGAGCTTGCTTTCCACCATCACAGATTAAGTGACACCAGTGAGGAGCTACATCTTTCACTCTTCCTTTGAAATGAATCCTCCCTCCCATCCCTGCTCTTTGTCCCATGAGAGGAATGTGGAATGGGGGTGGGGCAGAGACTTCTTTTTCACATCCAAACAGGGGGAAGTCCAGGCCCTTTTGCTGCTGAGACAGCAGGGAGTGATGGAAAGATTAAAGCAACACTTCACTTTAGAGCATTTTCATCTTTATGGTTATGGCTTTTTAGCCCATGAAATGATCATCCCAGAGGGAAAACAATGACCCAGAGATGCAGAATGTGGACAGCACTCCCTCCAGCAAAGGGGAGGGAGGTGCTGTTTGCTGCATTTCATATCAAGAGGCCATTTCCCCAAGTCATCATCTGCCTTTAAGATCTCTGATTTCTGAAATACCAAATCTAGGTGGTTGCTAAGACCAGAACTTCAATCATTTCTGAAGTGTGGGGATGTGAGAGGAGAGCCCATTTCAATGGCTTTCAAACCAGTGGAAAGATGGAGGGAAAACACTCAGCTGGACACACTTGTCCTGGTTCTCAGCAGCCGCTCACAGAGAGCACGGGAAAGCAATTTCAATTTCAGCCTGCAGTTAGAGTTCCCAAACTTAACTGGGTCAATGTACATTGAACCCACTTACAGTCACTTCCAGTTAAAGCACTACTTAACCTCATATGAAAATTCTGTTTCTTCACGGTTCTCCCAGCTATCAACATATGATATAAGAAGTATTGACCACAGGGTACCAAAGCATGATCAAGGCTGAGGGGAATATGCTTAAAGGTGGGGTGTGGGGTGGGCAGTGACAGGCACAGGTGGCTTTGCCCAGTGCATCTTAAAGCTGCTGTCTTTATACCGGGATGCAGCAAGCATGCTTCCTAAGAAATGAGGCTTCACTGATAGAAAAAGATTTAGAATGGGGGACGTGACTGATTCTGTATCTCTTTTTATTATTTTTTCCTTTATTTTTAATTTTTTCTTTAACAGATGGAGTCTTGCTCTGTTGCCCAGGTTAGAATGCAGTGATATGATCGTAGCTCACTGAAGCCTCAAACTCCTGGGCTCAGGTGATCCTCCCATCTCAGAGGGTTTTAGGGATGCAGTTAGTCTCCTGAGTAGCTGAGACTTCAGGCACCTGTCACCATGCCCAGCTGTTTTTTCACTTTTTGTAGAGATGGGTTCTCACTATATTGCCCAGGCTGGCCTCCAACTCCTGGTCTCATGCGATCTTCCCATCTCAGCCTCCTGAGTAGCTGAGACTACAGGCATGCACCGCCATGCCTGGCTAAAGATGCTGTATCTTTTGACGTTAAAATCACAGCTCAATGACACGATTTTTCTTTCTACCAGACAAATTTTCATCATGTGAACTGGATAGAAGAAATCAGTTCATTAGAGAGCATTTTTGCTTTATGTGACTTCCAAGCATGCTGTGGGCCGATAGTGTGGTCTCAACTGGGAAATAGCCTGGTGTGCAGCAGACAGCCCAGAGCACACAGTGACCACTCGGGGCCATTGTTTTCCTTTGATTTTCACTGATGGTTGTCAATGGCTTCCTTTTACTTTTCCAGCCTCAAAACGTGTTGATTTTCATCTGGGCTTACGTGCAGTTCAGAATTTCCTCAGTGTTTAGTTTCCTTCCCCCCCCTCCCAGTTTTGATAAACCTGTTTATTATTTTTAGGTTGCAAAATCAAAATAAGCTTACAAAGACGTCTTTGCTGTTGAAATTCCTCCTGAAAATAAACAACTTTGTAGCTGGGAGCCTGAAACTCTAGCTTCTAACCACTCCCTCATACCATCACCACCAACTTTTTCTCATTGAAATGACCTATACAGATTGTGATTAAAAATAATACTGCAAAGGGTTTTAGGGATGCAGTTTTCCTATTACAGCAGTAGTCAGCTTGGGATATTATCGTTTTGCAAGACTTTGATAAGCTAAAGTGAATTCCAAGATGTAACCAGAAGGGTGCAGGGTCTAGAAAGCAATTGGAAGGAGCAGAAGGGATTAAGGCTGTTGGGCTCACAGAGAAGTGGAAGGTCCGTCATGCAGATGTATGTTTTAGACCTAATCTGTGTTTCTGCAGGATGCAGACCACAAGGTCAATGTTCTAGGGAATGAGATTTCAGCTCTGTACAAGCAAGAGTTTTCTAATAATTAGAGGTGATCATAATAGAAATGGGTTGCTTTGAGAGGGAGTGATCTCCACATCCATGAGCGAATCCAAGCAGAAAGTTGATAACCTTGTGTCGAGAAGTTTAGAAAAGGATTCTCTCTTATAACGCTGAGATGTGTTCTCCACTAGGATCTCAAGAGTGTCAGAGGGTACACAGGTAAGAGGGAGAGGGTCAGAGGCAGATAAACAGTAGAGAATCATGATGGATGCAACAAGCCAGACACAAGCGACCCCAAAGCTGTCTCAGATGGAGAGCTTTGCACTCTTCTGCAAGATCGGCTTCTCCAAACCCATGGACTCCTCTGTGAGCCAAACTTCTTTGCTCTTCTCCACTCCCTGACTTGATTTCTACACCTTTCACCCTTCTGGTCCCATCTTGGAATTCAATTGTGCTATCAAAATTTCTCCCCTGACAGAGCCTGGAATGTCTTCTCTAATGAGCCCTCACTGAATGCCTCAAGCTCTGATCCTGTGGGAACAGATCCCACCAGGGATTTTTGGTGAAGCCACACCATGCATTAAGAAAAACTACCTGGGCCAGGCACAGTGGCTCATGCCTGTAATCTCAGCACTTTGGGAAGCTGAGGCAGGAGGATGTCTTGAGCACAGGTGTTCAAGACCAGCTTGGGCAACATAGCGAGACCTCATGTGTACAAAAAATTAAAAAATTAGGCATGTTGTCACGTGCCAGTAGTCCCAGCTATTTGGGAGGCTGAGTCAGGATGATCGCTTGAGTCCTGGAATTTGAGGTTGCAGTGAGCTCTGATTGAGACTCCAGCCTGGGTGACAAAATGAGACCCTGTCTCAAAAAAATAATAATAAATAAATAACAAAGCAAAGCTAAACTACCTGGAGCACCTGCCCCTGTCATGTGCATTTGGGCCCTGACTCACTAGTGGGGATCACTAAAGACCTCACTGGCCTGCCTGGTGGTGTGACAGGGAGGCTTGGCGTTTCTGCAAGTGAGACTTGAATGCGTTGGTTTGAGAAACTCCAACTACATGAAGGCAGATGCTTGGCCTCTTGGTTTCTCAACCAAATTGTGCTCCGGGGCACTCTTAATCCACATGTTTCCTACTAATTTACCCTTCATTCATCAAAATATGATTTCATAAGAGTGTTTTGATGTCTAAGAAGTCGTCTGATGAGTTTCTTAAGCCCTTTCCTGCTTTGTATCATGAAATTGTGTGCTCCCAGGGTTGTAGTGGCACCAGGAGCTGGGAGAGTAGCCTTGTAAACAGTTCTCTGCCCAATACTTGCAGGCCAATTGTGATTATGCCAGGTAGCAAGAAGGCAAGCCATTTTTCTTTACATTATTCATTGGGCCCTCGTTCTAGGGAGGGTCCACCTCCATCGGAAATTCAGTAAACCATACCATTCATCCACTCCCTCAATCAACAACTGTTAAATGAGCATGTACTATGAACCAGGCATTGTCCCAGTGCTAGGCATCCAACATGAACCACACTCAGCTCTTGCTCTTAAAGAGCTCACATACTAGCAAAGAAGATATTTGTGTAAATAAGACCATCACCACCAGGGTGGTAAGTCCAGATCTGATAAAATGCAGTGTAGTATGGAATGAAGGATGCGCATCTATCCAGGCTAGGGTAGAAAAGAGATAGGAAAGACTTTTGAGGATGCCCAGAAATGATCACTTCTAATAAATAAAGGTGATCAGAAAATAAATGGGCTGCCTTGTCAGGGATCTCCACATGAAGGCGTCTTGTGATACAAGGTGTAAATTCTCAGCTGTTTTTTAATGTCTCTTGCACCAGCCAATTACAATATTTTATAGATAGAGAAAGCACAAAGGAGAAGGTGGAAAGAAAAGAAGGAACATAAAAGTTTTCAACTGGTCAAGGGCTGACCAGGGTGCTTCAATAAGGGATACTTTGGTATGTAAGGTTCATTAATACGAGAACCAATTGGACTTTCTTTTCTTTAAAGAAACACAAACTTTCATCCTCAGCCTCAGAGTTTTTTCAGCAGCGGCAATCCACTGACTTCATGACCTGGGAGCGTTGCCACAGCTTGGGAGTTGTTGGCTGGCTGAGAAGACGGGGCCTTCCCCAGGCTGGTATATTTTATGTGTAATTCAAGGATGATCCTAAGAAAAAGTATTGTTATCCTTACCTATCTGAAATATAAATGATGATATTTGGTGTAGATTCCAAATTCCATCTTCATTCATTTGCATCTAACAGATCTTTTAAATCATTTTTTCTGATGATAAAAATATACCTTTATGGTAGAAATTTTTGTTCACAAAATAAAATTGTAAAGATGAAAATAAAAGTCACTTATAACATTACCCAGAATAACCAATTAAACATTTTGAATATTTGCCTTTCTGATGACCTCTGATTAAGTCAAACACTGTGTGAAAGTGTGAGGAATTTTGAAGTCCCATGATAAATAACCGACAGAGGCTTCGCTTCTAACAATTCAACCTGCTCATTCTGGACTTTCATAGCCCAGGGTGAAAAATTGCTCTAAATCACTCATAAGTTCCTTCATCCGAGTAGTGGCCAGCTGACCAGCTTGATCCAACCTTGGGGGGGACAGGGCACTTAGACAAGGTGGCTGCTGACACCAGACTGAACTCACAGCATCCAACCCCAGTTTACATACTTAAAATGTTGCCAACTCCTAAGAAAACCTTGAAAAAGAGAACTCCATTTTCCATTCTGAATGAAAAAGTCATGAGATTTTCTTGTGATATATGAGGAAAGGCAGAAGGCAAATATTTCTCTTTTTGTCCTTAAAACTAAAAGGAAAACCAACTGTATGTTCTCCTTTCAAAGTGTGATAAATTGTTGTATTCACTCTCTTCTCAAAAGACAAATACCATTTTCTGATTTACTAGGGTACTAGTGTGTTCTTTGTGGCTGGGGCCAAAATTTGAATAAGCCTTGCCAAATCACTTTAAAGTTTAGCTTGAATCTTGTTTAAATTCATTATCACTCAGATTTAACTCAATACATATTCTTTTTCACAGGGTAGGGAAATAACTGATTAAGAGAGAAATGAAAATCAGGGTGCTGTGTGACTTTCCATTAGTTTGATAACCTTTCTGAGCCTTCGTTTCCTCATTGAAGAATGGTAACAGTAAGAGTACCCATGTGTGGTAGATTGCAAAAATGTCCACAGTCTTTACTCCATGTCTGCATATTCTTTGCAATGGGACTTTGCAGCTCCTTCTGTCAAGAAGTGAAGTCTGTTTCCTACCCTTTTAATCTGGTCTAGCCTGGTGACTTGCTTTGGTCAGTAAAATGTGATAGAAGTGACAGTGTGCCAGTTATGAACCTAGACCTTAAGATGCCTTGTCTGCTTCCACTTTCTCAGAACCATGCCAAGCTGCCATATGAACAAGTCCAGGCTACTGTGTTCAGGAATGAGAGATCACACAGCGCAGAGACAAGCCATCCCTGTTGAGGCTATCCTAGACCAGAAAGCCCCCAGCCAAACACCATTCAAACACAAATACATAAATAAGCACAATCAAGACCAGAAGAACCACTTTGCTGAGCCCAGTCCAAATCATTGAACAGAATTGTGAGCAAAAATGAGGGCTATCGTTTAACACTATTAGGTCGTAAAGTAATTTGTTATAAGGTAAATGCTAATTGACACACTAGCTCCTATAAGCTTCTTGAGAAGTTCTTTTAAATTAATATTTGTAAAATGTTTGTAACTGTTTCCATCACTATGTAAGCTCTAAATTTAGTGTTTATTTCCATAATCATTATTATTATTAAAGTTTCATGCAATCCTCACATTTCCATGATCTACTGGGAAAGAACAAAGAGAAAAGTCTCAAATATTAACTTGAGTAGGATATTTTGACTTGTATTTCAGCTGCAATCCAAAATGATGGGCAAATTGTAAGTTTATCTGTACTGACACTTTTGTTGTAATACTAGTGGTGCCAATGTGACTAGGATCTTTTGGCATCTGAACAAGTATTTTTGCTGACTTTCAAGACTTTAACCTTACAAGAACTTACTCTTTTGCCAGGGAAATTGAAATTGTTTAAACTTCTTAAAAGCAAGTATCATTCTGATTTGCTTAGATCACCCTGGTTGGAAGTGTACTGTGTTGAGACCAGGCATGTCATAAGTAAAATTCACTCATTTCACTGTCCATGCTGGAAATCAGCTGAGTCATCTAAAGTAAGGTTGAATATAATTTCAGAACTGAAAAATAGTTCTTATTCCTTGTAGGAACAAGTATTTAATGTATATTTATATTTTAGTACAATTATTCATAATGTTAGATTACAACAATTACTGTTTTTATGAACATAACTTTCCTATAGCTTGTTAGAAGTAATTTTATATGATTACCTGTGTAACCAAAAGCCTAAAAAAATTGCAAACCTGATCAATAAATTGCAAACCTGATCAATAAATTACACACCTGAGACTGCTTTTTCACAATGTCTGGGGGCTGGAGACAGTCCCTCTGCATGTCTTTAGAAAGTATATGTGATTGTCAAGGGCTGCTGGAATATATTTCATTTGGCAAATCCTTCACTTTAATTTTTCTCTATTGCCACTTGTTAGTATAGCAACCTTCACTTTATAAATAATACAACCTTACAGTGGTCTCATGGGTTTTGGTTTACAAAGTGCTTGTATACATCATACCATTGTATTTACAAGAAACACTCAAGTCACCTACTTAGTAAGTGACAGCACCAGGTTCAAACCCAGATTTTCTGATTCTAATCAGGCTGAAGGGCATCAGACACATCTATTCATTTATTTATTTGAGACAAGGTCTCACTGTGTTGCCCAGGCTGTTGTGGAGTGGTATGATCATCGCTCACTACAGCCTTGACATAATGGGCTCAAGTTATCCTCCCGCTTCAGCCTCCCAAGTACTGGGACTACAGGGACAAGCCACTGCACCTGGCTAATTTTTATCTTTTTTTTTTTTTTTTAAGAGATGAGGTCTTACTATAAGGCTCAAGCTAGTCTTGAACTCCTGGACTCACGGGATCCTCCTCCTTCAGCCTCCCAAAGTTTTGGCATTACAGGTATGGAGCATTGTGCCTGGCCTAAATTTATCTATCTATTTATTTATTTATTTACAGATGGATTCTTACTCTGTTGCCCAGGCTGGAGTGCAGCGGCACGATCTCGTGTGTCTGGCCTAATTTTGAATCCTGGCTTTACCATATATTAGCTATATGAACTTGACAAAAGTATTTAACCTTTCAGAATCTCATCTTTTTACATATATGGAAGAGGGATTATAAGATTACATATCTCATAGAATTGTAGTTAAGATTAAATAAAATGATCTATGTAAAGTGCTTAGCAACAGAAGTGTTTAATAAATGTTAATTGTCTTTAACATTTTGATATCATTACTACTATTATTAGCCTGGTAGTAGGCTGAGGTGGCTAGAGTCCTTGAACTTGAGAGTTCAGTGTCTGAGAATGTTCTTAGAATTCTTTCAAGGATGCCAATTTCTCTATCCTCTTGATGCGATGCTTGGCTAACTGTACCATTCTACCCAAAAGTGAGATGGACAAAGATGAAGCCTAACATGGACTGCGTTTACTATCTTTTGTGGTTGGGATTTTGGGGCATGTGTGAGCAGTAATGTAGTGGTGCATAGAATTTTCTCTCTCAACTGTTATGTTTTCTTACAAGAAAAATTCATTGTTACTGGAGACATATTTGTGATAGAGAGGAATTCAGGGTAAGTTTAATCCATTCTTTGACCCCTCCATTCAGTCTGATAACAGTTTATCATAATGTGACTGAAAGATAACATCACTGGGAGGTGGGCATTTTCCACTGAAAATTGCTTTGTAGGTTCTAAGGAATGAAAGAAGATAGTGTTTGCACATTTGTTTGGTCTCCTCCCTACAATTCTCTTTCATCCTACACCTACATAAAACTTACTAATTGCTGTTTACTATCATCTTAAAATCTCTCCATTGCTTCAAGAGCTTTCAGCTAGAATTGCATGTGAATTTCTATACACACTGTGTGTGTGTGTGCGTGCCTGTGTGTGTTCTTTTCTCTTTGCCTAGAATAGTCACCTTATTCCACAGTCTAGCAAGTTACACTCCATTCTTTAAGAGTTATTTCAGGCATCGTCTTATGATGGTCAACTTGACTGGGGCAGAGGGTGCCCAGACGTTTCAACCCCTTTTCTGGATGTGTCTGTGATGGTTTTTCTGGATGAGATTGACATCTGAATCACAGACAGGGTAAAGTAGATTTCCTTCTCAAATGTAAGTGGGCCTCATCCAATCAGTTGAACACCTGACTAGAACAAAAAAAAGCTGATCCTCCCACAAATAGAAGAGAACTGTCTCACTGCTTAGAGCTGGGACATTGGTTGTGTTCTGCCTTTGGACTTGAACTGAAACATCAGCTCTTCTTTGGTTGCAAGCCTGTTGGCATTTGAATTGCAACTACAACATTAGCTCTCCTGGTTCTCAGGCATTCAGACTTGGACTAGAACTGCACCATCAGGTCTCCTGGATCTTGTCAGCCTTTATAGTTGCATAAGCCAATTTCTTACATATTTGTGTAAATCTCTTTACAGCTGTATCTATATCCATCCATCTAAATCAATCTATGTATCTATCCATATCTATCTGTCATATTGGTTCTATTTCTCTGAAGAACTCTGACTAATACACACTTTCTCCAGAAGTCTTTCAGGACATCCTCTCTGTCCCCTCCCCACTTCCTACTGCTGATTGGGTTAGAGTCTTTTTCTTGATGCCACTATAATTACTTACACAGTTTCCTACCTCACCCCTCGTCACATAGTGCTAAATTTTCTGTTCATACAACTGTTTTCTCCACTCTACTGTGAGACCTTTAAAGGCAGCAACTGTCTTAGTCACCTTGGTAACTTGCTACTAGTGCAAGTGTCCAGTGAAAAATCTTTAAAGGAATAATAAACTGAATTGCCCAACTATTTCCTTGCCTGTACTAATTACTGACAGTTCCCTTTGAGGGGCATATTTGAACTAATTATTTCACTTTCTGTCCTGCTTTGTTATTCTCTTTCCAAAGAGTATAGGATAAATTTCTCCATCCAAAAATATACTGTGCATTTCTAGCATATAGCTCATATTAGTTGCAAACTTTTCTAGTTCCCATGTACAATATTTTGACTATCCTCCCCAAGTAATAAAAAATGGATAAATATGGCCGGGTGCGGTGGCTTAAGCCTGTAATCCCAGCACTTTGGGAGGCCGAGGTGGGCGGATCACGAGGTCAGGAGATGGAGACCACCTTGGCTAACACGTTGAAACCCCGTCTCCACTAAAAAAACACAAAAAAATTAGCCAGGCACGGTGGCGGGTGCCTGTAGTCCCAGCTACTTTGGAGGCTAAGGCAGGACAATGGCGTGAACCCAGGAGGCGAAGCTTGCAGTGAGCAGAGATTGCGCCACTGCACTCCAGCCTGGGCGACAGAGCGAGACTCCTTCTCAAAAAAAAGGATACATAAAACAAAGGAAACAAAGGAATACACATTGAATTGAAAATTATATGTATTGATAAATTTTGTGCACATTTATTCATGTAATTAAACATATACACATGTATTAAGGTGTAGTGTATATCATGTGTATAATATAGACATACACATATGTATCTATAGATGTGTGTATATATGTATCAATTTCTCATTAATATTCTGAAACTGATGACTATACACATTGGAGCTTGGGAAAGTCCCTATGTCTGTTAAATCTTCAGTCTTACTGAGACTTTCTGTGACAGCTGCAGTGGCAAAGTCACTCAAAGCCACAGCTGTTTAGGGTGCCTATTTATTTCCAGTGCTCAGGGTCTCTGCAGTGAGACTTAGCTATTAAGTTATCTAGGGCTTCTGAAACTCCAATCTCAGCAAGGGGCTTGCTAGGATATTGTTATTTTTTCTTCTCAGTAAGAATATTTTAAAAAACCAACAACCCCTGTTTCTCCATAGATATTCAAGGCACTTCTCACTCGGATGGCAAAGAACACTGGAGACATCTGGGCAATAAGAACTCACAGGGCTGCAGTGCTGTGGCTTAGCCCCTTTCCCAGGGGCAGCTGCTTTGGGTGGAGGCAGCTCTGGAGTCAGGTTCACTGTGAGTGAGCTGGGATGAAGGTGGGCACTCACCCTTCTTACCCAAGAGGGCCCATCAAGCCTCATCAAGATGCTCCCCTAAATCCAAGAATCATCTGTTCCCAATTAGAATTTGGCTATTTCCCCAGAAGGCAGAAACCACTGCCATCAGTTTTTGCTTGAATAGCCTTTACTTTTCTTCTTGCTGTATCTGGATTCACAGCCCCAAACCTGGTGACTGTCGCATTAAAAAATGATGAATTGAATGAAATAAATGAAATTACAGAATTTGAGAGCGATGAGGAGAGGGGAATGACATCCAACTGGACATTTTCTTCCTAAAACTTCCTAGACCTTGACTATTTTTCTTAAA
Organism: Symphalangus syndactylus; assembly: GCF_028878055.3. Lineage (NCBI taxonomy): Eukaryota > Metazoa > Chordata > Mammalia > Primates > Hylobatidae > Symphalangus > Symphalangus syndactylus. The sequence continues at coordinate 70,289,901 of NC_072426.2, forward strand.
ATGATGCAGAAGAAGGTCAGTTGGTTAAAAAAATAAAGTCTAAAAAGAAATGGACTGAAGATGGAATCCCAGGAGCTCAACCTCCTCAGAGATTGCTGCCTGCTCCTCAGGGATAAATCTAATCTTGTAGGATAATAGCTCTAAATTTCTTTGAAGATTTGTAATTTTTAACCAAAAATCTTAAGCTTGCTAACACTCTTACATTTATTTCTTTATTTTTTATATTTTTGAGACAAGATCTTGCTCTGTTGCCCAGGCTGGAGTGCAGTGGTGCAATCATAGCTCACTGCTGGGTTCAAGTGATCCTCTGCCTCAGCCTCCGGAGTAGCTGGGATTACAGGCATGTGCTACCCCGCCTGGCTTCCCTCTGACATCTGTAACCTGAGATAAAGTCGGCATTCTCACCTTCAGTCTTTCATCTCAGCCATCAGTAATGAAGAGCAAGCCTGCACCTGAAACCGCGTTTGTGTTAAGACTGAGTAAATGAATGGAAAGAGAATGAATGTATTCTACTCAATGACTGCATGTTAATTTCTGATTAGTTTTTACCTTATCTGTAGTTGTTAACATTAAACTCCAAAGGGACTGAAAAGATGAGTTAGAGTAATGGTCTATTTATGTTAGAGCAGTTGCCTTCTTTGGTTGCTCACTAGTGCCTTCTTATGTCAAATATCCCACAGATAATTTTGAAAACTTTATAGATACACAAGGAAGTGTTTCTCTACTGAAAATACCATGGTGTCCTCTTGGCCATGGCCTGAAACTCTGGAGTTCATTCGTTTGGTTACAAAACTGCTGAATGTGAAAATGGTTTGAGATCCTAGTAAATTTTTTAAAAGATTTTGCTCTATTTCTCAACAGAGACACAAGGAGTAGGATGCCTAAGCAAGGATTTAAAAAGGGCCTGGGAGGAGAATGGCGTGAACCCGGGAGGCGGAGCTTGCAGTGAGCCAAGATCCTGCTACTGCACTCCAGCCTGGGCAACAGAGCGAGACTCCGTCTCAAAAAAAAAAAAAAAAAAAAAAAGGGCCTAGATACATGGGAGCTTCATTCCCAAATAATCCTTCTCTTAAAAAGTCAAATGCAAGTGGGGCGTTTTACAGTTACAAATGCAATCATTGACATAGGCAGCGATCACCGATGGGTAGTAAAACCACTGGATGAACGTTGTTGAAAAGCAGAGAGTCACAAGGTTTTCACATGCTATTCCTCTGATTAGTAATTATTTACAGAGAGGAAAAGGTGCCTTCACAGTGGAGAAATCCACTGGATAAGTAATCAAATTGAATATTTATTTTTTATTTTTTTGAGATAGGGTTGTGTTCTGTTGACCAGGCTGGCATTTCTAATCATGGAACACATGGCATGTAGTTTCTGATGTGATACACTGGGAAGGACTCAGTATTACCTACGTGTGGTTCTTCCCCACAAATACATAAGCTGAATCTAACTAAGAGGAATAAATCAGACATTTCCAAATTGTATGTCACATTCCATAAATCAGCTGGCCTGGATTCTTTAAAATTGCCTATGCTGTGTGATATGGTTTGGCTCTGTGTCCCCACCCGAATCTCTCAAATTGTAATAATCCTCATGTGTCAAGGGAGGGAGGTGATTGGATAATAGGAGCAGTTTCCCCCTAATGAGTGAATTCTCATGAGGCCTGATGGTTTTATAAGTTTTTGGAAGTTCTTGCTTCACTTCCTCTTGCCTGTCACCATGTAAGACATGCTTACTTCCCCTTGACCTTCCGCCGTGATTGTAAGTTTCCTGAGACCTCCTAGCCATGCTTCCTGTTAAGCCTGCATAATGATGAGCCAATTAAACTTCTTTCCTTTATAAATTACCCAGTTTCATGTATTTCTTTTTCTTTTCAGGTATTTCTTTATAGCAGTGTGAAAATGGACTAATATACCAGAAAGAAAAATAAATGCAAGGGAATTTTATGGGTTAAAGAAAAATAAAGGAACGTGACAAGGAAATGTAATCTAAGACCTTCAGTCTTTGATCTATGATCCTGGATTTTTTTTTAAAGCTAAAGGTATAAACTATAGATTAAATAATAGTCTTCATTCAATGTTAAATTTCTTGAGGTAATGATAGCATTGTGATTATGTAGGAGAATATCCTTATTCTTAGGAGATACATCCTAAAGTATTTAGGAATGAATTGTTATAACATCAGCGACTTGCTTTCAAAGGGCAAAGCAGAGATATATATGTAATATACATGTATGTGTATAGGCACACACATAACTATATATAAAACTATACATATGTGTGTGTGGAGAGTCAGACAGGGAAAGAAAACATGCAAAAATAATTTTTTAAATATAGGAGAGGAAGCTCAGCTTAATCGACAGTGTCTCTGCACAAATGCAGGAGGGTTGGCAACTGTCTGTTTCCTAGAAAAGGTCAGGTGATCTACACCACCCCACCAGCTGGAGAGAGAGATGACCAATATCTTCCTAACTTACATGTTATTTCTTCAAGACACCCCACAAATTGGGGCTTGCGTAACATCTTAATTTTTCACACAGTGGTTTTGGCAAGATAACATATTTCGTTATTTTACTAATATGGCCCTGGGGCCAGACTACCCAGATTTTAATCCAGGCTATTAACTTTCTAGCTGTGTAGATCTGAGGGAGTTACTTAATCTCTCCTGATATCAGTATCACCTTTCGTCAAAGGGGTAAAACCGCAGTAACTATCTCATAGGGTTATGATAAGGACTAAAGGAAATAAGAAATATAAAGCTCTTGGCATGGTGTCTTGTGCATAGTAAGCACTCAATAAATATTTGCTACTGTTAATACTAGTGTCATGCATGCTACTCAGATCTCACAACTACAATAATAAAAGTCACCAACAAATATTTATGAATCACATACCATGTACCAGGCACTGCTGTTGTTCATTAAACATCAATGCAGGCCCCTGGCCTAATGGAGCTGGCATCATAGTCAACAATTTCCATAAGCCAGGATCATTCTAAGCACCATGTAGAATTAACTTAATTATCAGAATAACTCTGACTCAAGAAGTCTCACTTCAAACATTCTGTTTGGTGTCTTTCCTTGCTGGAATTTTCTGAGGCTTCTGAAAAATAACTGAGTTAAAATTGGTGTATATATACATATATATATATATATATATATATATATATATATATATATATATATGGAGGGTGGGGTGAGGAAGAGTTTCTTTTGCTGTATTTTGTTTCGCGTTTCCAACTCCATGAAACTGTTTAATAACAAAAACCATTTTCTGGTTGAGCCAGCTCTGAAGGGTCCAGTCGAAACAGCCAGTGAAGCCCACTCCTCATTGTAGGTCAGTGATGTTCTCTGGAATGGGGCAGGTCAGAAGAAACTAATGGGAAAGTGACACAAAGAATAAATCCAACCTCCCTTTACTGTAGACTGATTTTTCAGGATATTGGCTCGTAAGGTTCAGAATTTCTACCAGGTTTCTTCATTGTAGCCAGTGGTGTTATGATTATACCGATTGGAGAAGAGAAAGCAGTTGGCATTTAGGGAGTACGGTGCTCGATGCCATATTCTAAATTCGGAATCATCCCCCTTTCCTGCTGTCTGGACTCCCCTTGCAGCGGCCCTGTGTGATGCGTTCCAGCTCTATGCCAGGGGTCTCTGCTCACTTGCCTGTTTAGCCCAGTAGGAGTCACAGGGGAGATTCAGTAAACTTGTCAGCAGTTTGTCATTTATTCTCTTACTTGCAATTCCAGACCCAAAGATGTGTCTTGAACACTTTTGATGTGTTGCTTCATGCTGTGCACCTCCAGATAATTTCTCAGACCCTCTCAAATCGTTTTTACCCCCATGCATCCTCAAGACACCTTTCCAAATACACTTCCTTTCATTTTATAAACCCTGAGTATTTCCAAGAAAATATTGTTTATATGTTTCTGTCTTGTGTCCACTTACCTCATCCTACTGTTTAGTAAGAAAAATTAGTGTTATTCAAGAAGTCTCATCATCTGTCTTTCCTTTTCATTGAGAGAAAGGGTGGCCACAGTCTTAACCAAGTTCAAGTCTGGCTGGAAACCCAAAGCCACAGGGTGTTTTTTACTTTGCAAATGTTCCTCTTCCTGATCAAAGAGCCCAGGCTGAAAACTCAGGGAAGGCATTACCAGAATGGACAAAACAGAAGTACCCAACTAAATTAACCATATAAATTAACAATTTATCTTCTATTGACAATTTTGTCTTGAATACTTAAAATATTCTTATCCTCTAATCCCAAAATTCTACTTCTGGGAAATTGTCCTAAGGGCATGGTCAGATATACACCAACAAATTAATGAACACTGTAATATCATTTAGCGTAGTGAAAATTTTGAAAATTTACTTGAAACTAAATATCTGACAATATGATATTGGTAAAACAAATTATGGTATGTCCAAAACATAAAATAATGTGTAACCATTAATACTATTTAGTAAAAGAAGATTTAGTGACATGGGAAAATTCTTACAACATATTAAATAACACTATGTACGTCAGTTACAAAGCTAATTACAAAAAGGTGGCCTGGGAGTTATTTAAAATTAATGGGAGAGAATAAACTGATGGAATGTTTAACTGTGACTTCCATGGTCAGCTGTGGGATCTTTGCCTCAGAAGGAAAGGGAATTTCTCTCCATGTACCAAAAATGTATCCAGAGCTTTGGGTTCTAGATGGTCAGTGTTTTTCTATACGCAGAGGACAATGAACAAGCCTTTGTTTCCAAAGTCCAACACCTTTGGAAGGAAGAAAATGGAGCTTGTGGCTTTTCAGGGCGAAAGAACGTCGACTCTCCTGAAGGAATTGGAGTCCCTGGGACTGGGAAGGGGACAAAAGGTTGCAAGTTTTAATGAAAAGCTGAAGCTCAGGATCGTGCTGATGCGCAGCACCCAGGAGGAGGGGCAGCAGGTGACAGGGTGACTCCAGGTATCTTCGGGCAGGAGGATGCAGTGCTGCGGCTCATCGTGATCTCTATTCTTCCCCGGCTACTGGTCCCAGGAGGTTACACACATGCTCTGGTATCTTTCACCTTAAAACAAACCACCTTCCTAGACCCATATTTCCCCATCCCTGTTGAAATGGTTTGGATCTGTGTCCCCGCCCAAATCTCATGTCCTGTTGTAATCTCTAATGTTGGTGGGCGTTGACTGGATCATGCGGGCGGATTTCCCCTTTTGGTGGTGTTCTTGTGATAGTGAATGAGTTCTCATGAGATCTGGTTGTTTAAAAGTGTGTAGCACCTCCCCCTGTCTTCCTCCTGCTCCAGCCATGTGCAATGTTGACTTCTTCTTCATCTTATGCCATGATTGCAAGTTTCCAGAGGCCTCACCAGAAGCCGAGCAGAAACCGCTATGCTTCCTATGCAGCCTGCAGAACCATGAGCCAATTAAACTTCTTTTCTTTATATATTACCCAGTCTCAGAGGTATTTCTTTATAGCAGTGTGAGAATGGACTAATATACCTGCCTTGCCTCCCCATTTCTAAAAGCTTGCCCATGATGGACTGCCTTGTTGCCCTAATTCTGGGTACTGTTCAGCCCCTCACAGGTTTTTCCCACCATAATAGTACAGAGATGGCTCCAGGCACCTCACTGAGGTCCTCTCTGCTGCCACATTCAGTGGATCACTCCTTCTGCTCACTGCTCTCCAGCCCCCCATCTCATTCAAGGTCCTCAGTCACTCAAGCCCTCCTGAAACACCCATGCTCCCAGATTCTGGGACACTGGTGCTTCTGGCTTTCTTCTGACTCGCTGGCTCTTCTTTCCTGCCCTCCTTTGCTGACTACTCCAGGTCAAATTCTAAATGCTGATGGACTACAGATTCAGCCTGCCTTCTCTGTGGTCCCCCCTTCCTTCCCTCCCTAGGTAATTCCACCCATTCTCAGAAATGTATTTTTATTCCAGATTGTTTTCATACCTGTGTAGGTCTAGATATCCTGACTTTTGAACCTATACCCCATTTCATGTGAAGCATACTGAAACATACTCACAGTTCAAAGTAAGTGCGCTTTTTATTGAGAGGGCACCTTCTTTTTATTGCGCAAAATACATGTGATGTACATTTTGCCATTTTAATTATTTTTAAATGTTCAATTCAGTGGCATTAATTACATTCAGATGATATGCAGCTAACACCACAATCTATTTCCAAAAGGTTTTTATCACTCCAAACAGAAATTCTGTATCCATTAAGAAATAACTCCCTATTTCCCCCTCCCCCAACCCCTGGTAACCTCTAATCTACTTTCTGTCCTTACAAATTTGCCTAGTCTTGATTAAATATGCCTTTTTTTGCTGTTAAAAAAGAATTTTATAATTTTGCTTTTGAAACTTGGTAGAGTATTTCAACTTTACACTGGCTCTCATTTTCCAGCCGCCAGTAAGGATGCCCAGATATTCTTATACAATGAGAAAAATTTAAGCCCCAAATTGCATTTTAAAAATGGCTCTTTTATACATACCAAAGTTTAACAATTAAGGAAGATGATGTAAAACTGTATTTTGTAAACAGTTAATGGATTATTCGTTCATTTTCATTTTATACTTCCGTATTTTGAATTAAGAAAAATACTTCTGGGCTCACATAAAGTTGCAAAATAATCATACTTCACTATTAAAACCTGTGTGGGGCAAGGCACCATGGCTCATGCCTGTAATCCCAGCACTTTGAAAGGCCTAGGCAGGAGAATCACCTGGGCAACATGGTGAAACCTCATCTCCACAAAAATCAGCCGGGTGTAGAGTAGCACACCTGTAGTTCCAGCTACTCGGGAGGCTGATGTGGAAGGATTGCTTGAGCCCAGGAAGTCGAGGCTGCAGTGAGCCATGATCGCACTATCGAGAGAGACTCTGTCTTAAAACCCAAAACAAAACAGAAAAACCACCTTGCGTGGATTTCACCAGTTTTTACATGCATAATTGCATGTGTGTGTTTGGGTGTGTAGTTACATCACATTGTATCACATGCGTATTTATAGATCCAGGTAACCATCACCACAAATGGATATAGAGCCATTCATCCTGATTTAAAAAAAAAAAAAAAAAAACTCTCTCCTTCTGTCCCTTTACAGTCACACCCTCCCATCTGGTTGCTGAATCCCTGGCTGCCACCGATCTGTCCTCTATCTCTACAATTATGTCACTTTGAGAGTATTACAGATATAGAATCTACAGTGTCATACTTTTTGAGATCAGCTTTTCTCACTCAGGGTCAGTTTTCCCTGGTCCTTCAGGTACCCTGCTCTCTGAGAAGGTGATCTGCATGGACACGCAGGATTGGTGGGTGGAGAATGGTGTTTCAAAAGGTCTACAATAAAAGATTTTTCTGGTTGTGATTTGGTCCACTAAACTTGAAAAATTAGGAACGGATTCAATATTGTGTTAGAGATGAAGATCCATCATGAAAATTAGTTTTAAATCATTTGGCACTTTCAACTCCTTGCAGTAATACCTTAGGAAATTTTTAAAAACTCATTCTTTCTTCCTTTGCTTCTGTCAATCATCTCCACCTCTTCCCCTTCAACCCAGCCACCGTCTTCCCTTGCCTGACCACTCCAAGAAGTGTCCTAGCTATTCTCCGGCTTCCATTCTTATCTTTCTAAAATCCATTCCCAGCAACAGCTCATGCCCTCTCTCTCCTCACATGTTCTCAGCTCTGAAAATATCTCTTTAAAAGGCTTTCGCTGACAATCGAATTCTCCCCCACCACAAGTCACACCCAAGTAACCCTGGTCTATTTTATGTTTATATTACTTATGAAGATGAATTAATAGCACTCATCTTGTTGACTTGCAGTCATTTATTTATTTATATCTTCTCCTTCTATAAAATAACCCCAATGACAGTAAGATCCTCATGTCTGTAGCACCTGCAACACTTTGTACAGTCTGTGATCTCAGCAAGTAATTCTGATGGAATGAATGGCTAAATGAACATACACGAGGCTGAAAAACTGCCTCCAAAGTGATGGAAGCAAGATGGCTGTAATTACTACACTATACAATTGCTCGGAAAACCCAGGAGAAAATTGAGAATTGCTCCAGCAGCTGGGGATATGCAGACCAGGAGGATGCTGTGGACTTAAAATCCATCCAAGACTGGGCATGGTGGCTCATATCTGTTATCCCAGCCCTTTGGGAGGCCAGGGTGGGAGGATCATTTGAGGTCGGGAGTTCAAGACCAGCCTGGGCAACATGCTGAAGCCCTGTCTCTACAAAAAATTAAAAGAACTTGGCTGGGAGTAGTGGTGTGCATCTGTAGTCCCGCCTAGTTGGGAGGCTGAAGTGGGAGGACTGCCTGATTCTTGGAAGTAGAGGCTGCAGTGAGCTAAGATCATGCCATTGCACTCCAGCCTGGGCAACAGAGCAAGATCCTGTCCCAGTAAATAAATAAATAAATAAATAAATAAATAAATAAATAAATAAATAAATAAAAATTTATCCAACATACTGAGTTCAAAATCTCAATCCTGTGGAAAATGCCATTGGATTTTGCAGGATCACAGTGATTAGGATGTTGGCTTTAACCTGAACTTCCTGGAGAAGAAAGATCTCTCTTTTTTTCCCCTGTTGCCTTATTTGATTTTTTGTGTGTATAATAATCAGCCACTTGTAAACTCCTCAGCCGCATGCAGTGGGAAGTACATGGCAAGAAGGAGCAAGTTTCATGCCAGTGTAGTGGAGGAACGACTCCAGATCAAGTCAAGTTTATGAGTTCACCTGGTGTGTATCACCCTAGTTGGCTCTAACATCCCAACGGCAAGACCAGCCAGCTCAATTGGATTGAGTATTTTCTGCTTCAGCAAAAGACGTATGTAACTGATTTATTAATGGAGGCTGGGGGAGCTATGGGGGGGAGTGATATTTGGCATTTCGGGCCCAAAAGCGAAGCTAATCCATGTTTTGTATGGAAAAATATATTTTTCTCGATTAAAAAAGATGACAGGCTTCTTCCTTCAAAGCAAAGAAGGAAAATGAGAGTTTTCTGCTCCTAACTGAGGAAAAATGGTCCCCAAACAAGATATTTCTATACCTCACATAAGATAAGACCAGGGCTAGTCTTTGGTCTTATTTGTTTTGGTTAATGAGCTATTTGGCCACCAAGATAATTTTTGACTTCTGAAGGTTAAAGCTGCTTAAACAAAAATGTTATTCATACTGTTGGGCAGGAGTTCTTTGGGATACAGGCTGGGGAGGTCTCACTAAGAAAGGACACTGTGCCATACTAAGGAAGGACTCTGTTTCCAGGGATTCATGGCAAATATGTAACCTAACACATTAGAGGAAGCCACTTTACCTAATTAGGCACCAAGATTTCAAATGACTTCTGAAACACGATGTCATGGGGAAATGGCCACCAAGGAAGAGAGAGTGAGATGCAGAGTGTGAGCTGCTCTTCCTTCACTCTGTGCATTCACTGTTTGATGAAATATTGACTGCCCCTATTGTGAAAGTGAAGGTAAATGGACCAGGCACCACGGGAGATTCTACGATGACTGACACACAAATCCTGTCTTCAAGAAGGTTACCATAGAAGTACAGGAGAGAGATCTGTGTCTAGATAATTCTAAGATCACAGGGAGAGGAGGCACAGAAAGTGACAGGAAAGATGTTACAAAACTCCAGAAAAAATAGAAATCATTTTACCTGATTGTGATAGGAAGTAGCTAAATGGGGAGGGGAAGTCAATCAGGAAATTCTTTGTGGGACAGACAACATATGCAAGGGAGCTTGCCAGCTGGGTAGAGTCTGGCTAGGAGGATGTGGGACCAAGGGGGAATGCCTTTTAGATAAAGACATCCACAAACTCATCTGTAAAGGACCACTGTCCCGAGAAGGCAGCAGGGGCAGGAAGAAAATTGGTCTGATCTTCTCTGAAAAAACCAGAGAAACAACTGTAGGCAAAGAGGCACTTCTTTGATTCATACCCAGTTGTGATATCAGCTTTGATTCACAATATACAGACCAAGACTGTATAAGCTCAGTTCAGCAAAATGCAGCTGCAGGAGATAAACCAATAAATACCCATAAGAGATTTGCATTTCAGATTCAGCACTGCCTCAAGCTGGGTGTAAGCTCATGAACATTTTACTGCTTCATCCCTCAGTTACTTTTTTTGAGCTACCTTACTGGCTTCTCCCAAATGATGAATGAGATTATTTGAAATCCAACTTTGGGAGCATTCTGGAGACATTAGATGGAGAAATTCATGAGTGTGCGTTCTTGGAGTCAGTTTGTTCTTATTTTAACCTAATTTCTTTTCCTACCCAGTCTGTAAACTTGGACAAATGATTTCACCTTTTTAAGCCCATTTCCTCATTTCTAAAACCGGGGAGTAATAGTAAAATTGGGGAGCCCATACTTCATGGGCTTAATGTTTAAAGCTTAAATAAGAACATTTGTATAAAGACTTTAACCCAATTTTTAGTACATAATAAGTTATCTGTATTAAGAATAAGTAAATAATGGCACCTAGTCAGGAAATTGATGCTGTGTTATATATCACTATGGATGAAAACTTTGTGATGAGGGTAATTAACTGACCCAGAGATCTAAGTTATCAAAGGATCATTTGGTGACTTAGAATATAGAATAATCTCGCATAAAACTCACCAATGCCTCTTTAGCTTGAGCCTTTCAGTTGAAGTAAAGGGTTAGGGAAGATGATGTTTAGAGATGGGCTAGAAAATATCACTCAACTAGAAAATTTTGAGTAGAATTCATCTCTGTATTGCATATTTCTCTCTTTTCATCAACATTCTGGAAAGTGGTCCCTTCCTATGTTGAAGTTTGGGGCATGAAAGAGCTCTCCTGTGAGTTATCATTTCACTCATCATTGGAAGCAGCTCCTTCTAGCACAGCCAACAGAGTTCCATTATTTATGTCTTTCAAATAAAATAAAAAGTTCCTAGGACTCATTTGCCTGTAGGTTCTTTTCTGTGATTTTTTTTCATCCAAGGTGTCCAATTAATAATCAAATAGATTACTCCTGCACTGGACTCATAGAAAGTAAACTTCCAAGCTTTTTGTACCTCCTCATACCTGGGTCACTTAGTGTAATATTTTATTTTACAGGAATTTTAACACCTTCACTTAAAACAGGAAGTTAAGCAACTTCATACAAGGTATCTTAGAACCTATAAACATCTCACCCAACATTATCCTCACAGTTCACTTTCTCTTGCTTATGTGAATGGGATAAAACATACAGTTTATCCAAGAAGGGCCATGCCAAATAGAAACATAGCACTTTGTCTAAAAAGCAGGTATCTTATTACTTACAACCCTCACCTTCTGGCCCAACCTAATACCATAATTACTCTCTGAAATTTCCCATTATTTAACGTCATCTATTCTGTCTTCTTTTGTTACCATTATTTAACTAACTAAACAGACCAAATATAATACCAAAGGCTAAGGAGGCATGAATCCAACTTGTGGAAACCTGCTTTTAATTTAGAATTATGGGGCCAGTTTCTTAGAAATTGCCACATTTTAAAGAAAATAGATTTGTCTTCTTTATGTCAAGAGATGGCTGATCTAATTAGAATCAGTTTAATCTAATAACAAGTCATTTATGTACTGTCTTCAAAATGAATATTTTAGTCCCAAATACAAACTTAATCATCAGATGTGTATTCTTGCTAGTCCAAACCAAAAATTAAATCACTGAATTCCCATAAGAACTTTCTCCACTCAGAGATGTGTTACAAGGTATGAAGCTGAAAAGATAAAACAAAATTACTTGGCCACCAAGTAGATCACAATGAATTATTTTTTTTCTTCTAAAAAGATACTGACATAAAATTATTGGGAAGTTAGGGAGCTCTTTATAAATGTATGCTCCTTGAGGGCAAGGGGCATGACTAATTTTCGCATGCCTACTGCTTCACAGCACACCACTCACAGAGTTGGTACTCAGAAAATGAGAGCTGAATGTATGTTAATTTCAACCTTGAAAATATGGAGATGAAAGGCGAGATTAACCCAAGGAGAAAATGCCTTTGTTTTGCTCCCAATAATACATAACAGGTGCTTAAGACATACGCATCGAATGAATGAATGGTTGACTCTGAAGCTGGCTTGGTACCCCTGATTGGATTGTTGGACTTAGTTCATATGGAATCTTCAAACCACCTGGAGAAACTATGTTCACTGAATGCTGAACAAACGAACTGGGTAGGACATGGCCTAGCAGTGAGTCCTTGGAGAACCAAGCAAATAACAGTTTTATAACAGATTATTTTAACCACTAGGAAGCCCAAGAATTCTGCCACATTTGACTGGTTACAAATGCAGTTAGAAAGCTAGATCCCTAATTCGTTGTTTTAATAATTAGGGATTGTCTTAGTCCATTTGTATTGCTATAAAGGAATACCTGAATCTGGATAACTTATAAAAAGAAAAGGTTTATTTCACTCACAATTCTGTCGCCTGGAAAAGTGCAAGACTGGGCATCTGGTGAGGGCCTCAGGCTGCTTCCATTCGTGGTGGAAAATGAAGGAGAGCTGGCATGTGCAGAGATCATATGGAGAGAGAGGAATCAAGAGAAAGATGGGGCAGAGGGCTGTGCCAGGCTCTTTTAGTAACCAGCTATACAGGAAAGAGAGCTCACTCACAAGGCAGGGCATTAATCCATTCATGATGGATCCATTTCCATGACCCAAACAGCTATTAGCAACACCCACCCCCACCCCCACCCACCAACACTGGAGATCAGATTTCAACATGAGGCTTGGAGGGGACAAACATCCAAACCATAGCTGAGACAGAAGGCAGCACATAGATTACTAAAGAAATCACAGCGAATTGCAAGCAATTTCCACTTTAAACATGTCAGACAACTTTAGAATGTTCTGTAAATAATTGGCATATTCTCTGACCCTGGACAAATCGGTAGGGGACATGACTTTCTTCTTCTTCTTCTTATTTTTTGTAAAGGCCATGAATGAATATGCTTTTATCATGCCTTCAAAATCATCCTCAGAGTTTTGAGTCTTCATCTCTCTTTTCAGCATTTTACCTGTTACCAATCCAGTGGATGGAAAATCATTTTATTTTTATTTGTATTATTTTTTTGAGACAGGGTCTCACTCTTTCGCCCAGGCTGGAGTGCAGTGGCCAGATCGCAGCTCACTGTAGCCTCAACCTCCCAAGGCTCAGATGATCCTCCAGCCCCAACCCCCCTCTCCTGTAGCTGGGACTACAGCCATGTTCAGGGGACATGACTTTCTCTGAAGAGTTTTTGCAGCTCTGGGGCATATATTTCTCTTGTTCTGTATTTATCCAGAGTGAACCTATTCTTCTTAGTCTTAATATAACCGGGAAGAAAAAGGAGGTTGAGCTACAATAACCAATAACACAGTTCCCAAATGATGTATGTTTTTCACAACGTGATAAACCAACTAGAGCAATACGCATGTCTCACTGGAAACATCAAAATGAAAAGCCTCCACCTCAAATCTTTGTATTTTCCCCCTAAGTCTGAAACATACCGCCTGTTGAAAGAGACTAGAAGTGGGGTGAACATAAATAAATTTCAGAATCTTCTTAGATTTAAGCAGAGAATACAGAGAATAACCACCACCACCATATAAATCACAATATTCAACAATTATTACAAAAATGTAGCTCTAGAATTGACTCATGTATCTCAGCTCCTTATGAGCATAACTGACTTTGCTTATGGGCCCTAGATTTTAGTAACACTCGCCCTTCTTAGGGTTTTCAAATAATTTTATAAAGATAAAAGTTTACTAGCATGTGGGATATATACATACTCTACCACATATTTACATAGATTTGTGTGCAAAGACATGCATACCCGGAAGGAAAGCTAACTATGCTAGCCTCTAAAATGTAGCTGCGTTTGGGGAGAAACACAATAGACATTTAACTGAGCACATCAAAACTGCTTAATGGTTTTCTGACGTGCCTCCAGGCAGTGGAGAATACCATGTCCAATTGGAAGCGCAGGGAGAATTCTGAAGCAGCGAAAAAAGAAATGAATCCTTCTCTTTCTCATTTTCTTTTTGAACTCTATAATATAATTTTTCAACATTGTTCTTTTGAAGTCTGACATTAAGATGAAAATTCCTTGAGGACTGTGAGACACTGGAATGCATTACAAAGGAGGGCACGGAATGGCCTTCAATGCAGATCCTTAAGAGGGTAGAGGGCAGCATTCTTGGTATCCTTTCCACCCTCTAATTCCAACATGCTATGAAAATGACTTTAACTCTGCCTGACTAGCACAAACAAAACTAAACAAAAACATTGACTTCCTGATTATTTATACCCATTTGCCCCATGACTTTGTAAGGAGGGGTCTTAGTGGCAAGGATACAGGTATGGGCAAGGATTCGAAATTTCTCTGCTCCTCTAGCCTTTTGATGTGTTTGTTCACAAATACCCAAGCCTTGGGGCAGGGGTAGAGACACCTTCCTTCTGCTGCACTAGGGGAAGACGCCTTAGGAGGTCAGCTGACCACGTGGAAGGGAGGCTCTGGGAGGTCAGCTAACTGTGGGGAGCAGGCTCTGGGAGGTCAGTTGACGACGTGGAGAGGAGGCTCTCGGAGATCGGCTGATGGCGTAGGGAGAAGGCTCTGGTCGGCTGACCGCCTGGAGAGGAGGCTGCGGGAGGTTGGCTGATCCCGTGGGGAGGAGGCTTTGGCAGGTCGGCCGACCACGTTGGGAGGAGGCTCTTGGAGGTCAGCTGACTGCATGGGGAGGAGGCTGTGGCAGGTCTGCTGACTGCATGGGGAGGAGGCTGTGGGAGGTCGGCTGACCATGTTGGGGGGAGGCTGTGGGAGGTCGGCTGACGGCGTGGGGAGGAGGCTCTGGGAGGTCAGCTAACCACAGGCACCTCCTCTGCGTCTCAGCGCATGTACTGCTGGCCTATTGTGGCCGCAGAGCTGTTCCCAGTTCTCTCTGGTACTACTCCATATCTTCCCAAGTTTTCTGGAGGTGAAATTCATTTCCACAGTAGAGTGGAACAAAGCTCTAAATCAAGATCCCACATGTCCCCACCTCTGAGTAAAACAACACACCCTCAGGCCCATCGCTGTCATCCAAGGCCATGGCTTCGTGCTTCTGGGGGAAACCGAAACTTCTGGCTGTGAGCTGCCTTGGCTCCTGGCCCTTTGCTTACAGACCCACCCACATCCACACCTTTCCTACTTCCAGCATCAGAGAATGAAGCTGAACAACCCCCCGGGCCCTGCACCCAGCCCTCCTCCTGGACTGGCTCAACCCTCCTCTCTCCAAATTTTCCATTGCTCCTTTTCTCCCCGTCTTTCCAATCTCCTCTGGTTTCCCCTCGGCCTATAAAATTCTTCAAATAGTTCCCATCTGATTCTCTAAAAAAATGAAAATAAAAATAAGTTCCCTGACTTTACCACCCTTTCTTGATGACAACCCCCTTCTCATCCAAATGTCAAGAAATTCTGAACTGCCGGTCACTCTTTCAGCTTTTTTTTTTTTCTCCCTCATTACTCAGCCACTCTTCCCATCTGAACCCCACTCAGCCACTCTTCCCCCTGACCCCTGCGCTGTCTCCTATCTCCACGGGCTACGCCTTTTCCTAAGGACATTAGCGCACTTCATCATAATCCTTGTATTACTGAATAGCTGCCTCATTTGACATGGTGGGAACTTCCTGCTCCTGGAGAAGAACTCTTAGATCCTTCTGGAGCCCTGCACCTTTCTGAGCGCCGTTTCTTCTCCTCCTCCTCTGTGGGCTCCTCTTTCTCCCCTATCCCATTAAATGCTGGTCTTCTCTGGGATCAGTTTCTTGTCCCTTCTTTATGGTATACTTCCCTTGGCTGAGCTCACTTCATCTCATAGATGGGGGAGTCATTCACATATAAAGGGTGAGTAATTCCATTTCCATCTCAGCCCCTGAGTTTCTGACTGATGTATACAACCACTATGTGGTATTTTCATTTCAGCAAGTCCCTCAATTCCCGCGATTTGTGTGCCTTCTATATTTTCTGTCTCAAGGGTCTGGGTTGTGATATCCGGTTGCATTACCTGGTTGCAGGTACACTCCACCCATCGTTGCACTTGCTTCGTGCCACCACACTACTAACCAGCCAGCGAGTGCTTGGATTCACCTCCTAAATAGATCTTAAGTCCCCTTCCCCTGCCGTCAACCAATACCCTAGCTTAGGTGCACATCAGCTCCCAAGAAGATGAGTGCAACGCGCTTCGAACGCATCTTCCTGCACCCAATTTTGTCCTTGTCAAGTCCGTCCATTACACATCACCAGAGCGATCAGTCACTGAACTCTGACCTCTTTATTACTGCAGGATGTAGTTCAAGCTCTACAGCTAGTTATGTAGGGACATACAGCATCATTTTTCCAATCAGGAAAAGCTGAAACACACAATCATTGGGATTCTAGCACCCTTATGGCAAAAGCCAGAAATGTTGGTGCACGACTTCTTGTAATTACACTACAATTATTTGCATATGTGCTTATCTCCCCAATTACACGTTGTCTTGAGCAAAAGAGATTTCCCAGAGCTCCACACAGTGCCTGGCAAATGATGAGAATTTAATAAATGTTTCTTAAAGTGGGCATGGAGAGGTTTCACCGAGCTTGCTACTGATCTCTGGAATTTGCTCCTGGAAATCAGATGGGAAGGTAGCAATGGCTGGTGAGATGAAGGGATCGAGAGGCATTGGTGAGGGCAGGAAGTAACAAGAGGGAGTGGGTATCTAGCACCACATGACCTGACTTGAAGACTAGGGGAGCCTCTGATGAGTGTGATGGTCTCACCTATACCAAAGAAAGGCAGACATAGAGATGCAAAGAATTAACTACTGAAAACATTGAAATGGCCACAGACCTGTACTGATAAGGACAGAAGGTACATTAGAATTTCTCTCTCATTTCTGTCATTGGAAGAACAGACTATCATCTTCATGCAGTTGCCCTAAACACCTGATATATCAGGTATTTAGCATGGGTGTTGGTATTCAGGGGCCATGATTACACCCAAGACGTATCTGCATTCAAGGAACAGCAAGCTGCCCTATAATGGGGTCCTTCCATGCAATCTGAAGAACCTTTCATCAGTGGGGAAACACCTCCCCATTCTCTTCATGACACTTCTAGAAGAGCAAAAGGTATTGCCTCTATCTCTGGGTGTGCTTAGGCTCTGAAAGGTCCCATGAAGTCCAGCGGCTTTGTCCCTAAAAGGAAGTCTCAAGTCCTTTATCACATAAATGGCATTTTTTTCTTATCTAAATGTGAAGAGCAACCCTGGGCTATTGTCCTTTCATATTCTTCTTGAGTCTGTGTGCATATGGTTTGGGAAAATTAAAATGGTAGCAAGATCTCAGATACCATTTTTATTCCTAGTATTGAAAACATTCTGTGCTCATAGGCAAACAATAAAAATAGACCTAACCACTTTTAAGAAAAGAAACATTTTTATTACTATTTTCCTTTTCTATTCATTGAATCCTTTTGTTTCTGGAATTCTCATTTTTCTGATCATTTTTTAAATTCTCAAAGACCAGGTACAGTAGCTCACACCTGTAATCTCAGTGCTTTGGGAGGCTGAGACAAAAGGATTGCTTGAGCCCGGGAGTTCAAACCCCATCTCTACGAAAAATAAAAAAAATTAACTGTCACAGTGGTGCATGTGTGTAGTCCTAGTTGCTCAGGAGGCTAAGGTGGGAGGATTGCTTGAGCCCAGGATTTCAAGACCAGTTTGGGCAACAGAGCAAGACCCCATCTCTAAAAAATAATACTAAAATTAACATGGTGGCTGCACACCTGTAAGTCCCAGCTACTCAGGAGACTCAGGTGGGAGGATCACTTAAGCCCAGGAGTTCAAGGCTGCAGAGAGCTGTGATTGCACCACTGCACACCAGCCTGGGCAACAGAGCAAGGCCCTGACTCTAAAAATAAATTAAAAATTAAAAATAATGAAACAAAATTCTCAAAGGAATTCTCTGGTATGGTCCATAAGGCCAAATATTTGTGGTACATCAGAAAATCATATTCTGTAAAGCTGGCTGGATTATTACAATATTATCCAGAACTTCTGAGATAGGACATGTAAAATAATTAAACGTATTTGTTAGTGCCATGATATGGTCCTGCCTTTAGAGAACCAAATTTCAAAACAAAGCAAAGAGGTTATCACTTGGATAAAATCTCTCCCATCCTTTTCTGTTTTTCTTTTAATACTCTAATAGGGTTTTCCTGGGGTTTCTTTCCGTCATGTTAAGAAGGTTTGCATTTTTTGCTCATGTTATGATAATTTTTTTTTAAATCTCAATTCCACCAAGTCAGGAGAGATTTTCAGTTGGAGGTGGGGTTCAAGGAAGACTCCGATGAAGAATTAGGGGGCTGGAGAAGGAACTTCATATCTCTGTTGGTGGATATCACCTGCTTCTTTTACCCTATTATAATGTAATTAGAAAAAATATCCTATGATTGTGATTTTCCATTCCAGAGGGTAATTTGGCAATGTATGCAAAGTTTAAATGTGCTGCCCTTTGACCCAAGAAAAATTACTAGAATGTATGTAGAAGAATATTCATAAACACAGCATTATTTATTAAAACAAAAAATTTAGAAGCATCCTAAAAAGGGTATCTGTCAAAAAAGAGAACAAAGAAATTCCAGGCAGTCATTAAAAGTAATGATATTGTTATGTAAAGGCTCCCATGGTATAGGAGAAAAAAATTATTACTAAACAGAATGAACAGCAAAGGTTCAATTTTGTTAAATTGTGTGTGTATGCATTTTAAAAGTCCATAAGGCTATTCAAAATATTAACAGTTATTATCGCCAGGAAGTAGAATGTTAGATATTAGAATATTAGATATTTTTTTAAAATATCTTTTCATACTGTCTGGATATTTTATCAAGAGCATATATGATTTCTCACTTGGGGAAACAAAGCACCAACCTTTCATAGCAGAATTTTGCAAGGTCCCATGACAGGGCACCTCTCTGAGACCCCACAGAGAGGGCAGGAAGCAGGAGAACCCTGTCCTCATCCTGCTTGCTCAGAAATTCCAGCAGTTGAGATCCCAACACTGCTGCCTTCCAACACTGAGCAGTTCAATATCAAGAACATGTTCTGAGGGTGGGCACGGTGGCTCACACCTGTAATCCCAGCACTTTGAGAGGCCAAGGCAGGTGGATCACCTGAGATCAGGAGCTCAAGACCAGCCTGGCCAACATAGTGAAACCCCATGTCTACTAAAAATACAAAAAAATTAGCTGGGCGTGGTGGCGGGCACCTGTAGTCCCAGCTACTTGGGACGTTGAGGCAGGAGAATCACTTGAACCTGGGAGGCAGAGGTTGCAGTAAGCCCAGATTGCACCACTGCACTCCAGCCTGGGTGACAAGAGCAAGACTCCATCTCAAAAAAAAAAAAAAAAAAAAAAGAAGAAGAAAAACAGGAACATGTTCTGAAAGAGAAGAAGTGTAAATGTCTCTAGCTTCATCTTGAAGAGGTTATGAGGAATCCAAGTTCCAGAAATGGTGGTGCCTACCTTGGAGGTCATACGGCATCCCTGTGAGAACAAGGTCATAGAGCAGCCCAGAACACTACCTGAAAAGCTGAGCTCCACTCAAGTTTAGAGAGCCCATAAAAAACACTGGTGGGCTGGGCACGGTGGCTCACGCCTGTAATCCCAGCACTTTGGGAGGTTGAGACAGGTGGATCACAAGATCAGGAGTTCAAGACCAGCCTGGCCAATATGATGAAACCCCATCTCTACTAAAAATACAAAAATTACCCGGGCATGGTAGCAAGCACCTGTAATCCCAGCTTCTTGGGAGGCTGAGGCAGAAGAATGGCTTGAACTCGGGAGGTGGAGGTTGCAGTGAGCTGAGATCGTGCTATTGCGCTCCAGCCTGGGTGACCGAGCGAAACTGTCTCAGGGGAAAAAAACAAAAACAAAAAAAAAACACCACTGTTGAACAGGTTGACCAGTTCCCTGTTCATTCTGGTCTCACCCATCAGTGTGGAGGTTGGTTCCCAAAGATACTTAACACAAACCCTCTTCATCATGCATAGAAACACAGCGTTTACTGGCATAAATATTCTGGGCATGCCAGACAGTACTTTCAAAGCAAAACAAAACTTAATTTAAAATAATAAACCTTCCATTGATGTTGATAATGAAGGAAATATATTACTAAGTCTTGCCTAATTTCAGAATCTTGAAAATAACTCTTAGCATGTGGGGCTAGTTATTTTATAATAAATAAATGATCCCAACTATTTATCTTTAGATTCCATAACAAGCCTTTATTTGTTTATTTATTTTTTTGATTTGTTTGTTTTCACAACAGTAGCATGACACAATTCCTTCAAGATTTCCCAGCCTGCAGGAGGGAGTCGCTGGCTAAACCTATATACAGGCCGGGATGCTACAACTTGCTGGTTGCTCAACTCTAGATGGTCAACTGTCCGTTCCCAGAGCTTTGGTTTCCTCATGCTGGCAGATCATCATTGATGTCCATTCCTTCCAGGTGTTTAGTTCATAGGCCAGTCTGAGTTGTTGGGTGAGAAAGTAGGAAGAGCATGCAGTGATAACATGAGGAGCAGGACAGAAGACTTTTGTGTGACCTGGAACCAAAGGTGATCATGCTGGCATAGAGTGTGGATAGGAGGCAGAAGGGACTACATTTCATGAGCACTTGTTATGTATAAGAAGTGTTATTGGCTGGGCGCGGTGGCTCACACCTATAATCCCAACACTTTGGGAGGCCGAGGCATGCAGATCACCTGAGGTCGAGAGTTCGAGACCTCGAGATCAGCCTGGCCAACATGGTGAAACCCTGTCTCTACTAAAAATACAAAAATGAGCTGCACGTGGTGGTGTATGCCTGTAATCCCAGCTACTTGGGAGGCTGAGGCAGGAGAATCGCTTGAACCCAGGAGGCGGAGGTTGCGGTGAGCTGAGATCATACCATTGCACTCTAGCCTGGGCGACAGAGCAAAACTCTGTCAAAAAAAAAAAAATAAAGAAGTGTTATTGATATATAATAAAAGCTAATGTCTGCTGTGCCCCTTTCGTATGCCTGGGGCTGTGCCTGTACTTTACATATGCAATCTCATTGAGCCCAGCAACAATCCAATGGGATGAGGACAGTCATGCCCATTTAACAGGAGAGAAAACTGAAGCCTTAGAGGTCACACAGCTCTAGGTGAAGAAGTCAGAACCGCAACCCAAGTCCAACCTGAGAACCTGAGCTCTTGACCACTAACTAAACTCTAACACCTCTCATTCACTGAGTAAGGATCTGAATAAGGGAGACATAAGAATTTGTCCAAAGTCACATGGCTAATAAGCAGCAGAGTGAGGATTTGAAAGCAGATTTGTCTGGCACCAAAAACTCATGATCCTTCCCTTACATGCGATGTTTCCTCAGATTCTGACAGTGGAGGCACATTCTCAGCTGACTTACCAATGTTGCCAATTTGTCTCCACCCTGGAGTCTTAGTTGCTGGGTCGAGCCTTAAACCCAAAATGCAGTTGAGAAAATTGAAAAAAGAACCTTGGGTTTATGTGACCAGTAAGCCACACTAACCAAGACCATTTTAGACTAAGTTTTTGAGATCTTAGGATACATGTTGTAACTTCTATGGTATTTCCTTTTCAATTTTGTTTTGCTTTTTGAATGCACCTTTATGTTGCTGACTTCATCAGTATCAATGCCAACAAGGAGGAAAACTAATTATGGGGCCAAGAGTCAGCAAAAGGTCCAAGCCTGAATATAAACCCAAAAACCGAGTGGTTTTAATTTTTTTATTTTTATTTTTTAGCTTGACTGCTTTTGCTAAGGGGACCTTCCTTCTCTCCACCTGCCACCCCATGGAAGCTAGTTTTCAGGTACCCAGGACCCACCTGGGAGTATCATTGATACCACATTTTTTGTTGTTGATGTTTTGTTTTGTTTTTGAGACGGAGTTTCGCTCTTGTCGCTCAGGCTGGAGTGCAGTGGCATGATCTTGGCTCACTGCAACCTCTGCCTCCCGGGTTCAAGGGATTCTCCTGCCTTAGCCTCCCGAATAGCTGGGATTACAGGCGCCCACCACCAAGCCTGGCTAATTTTTTGTATTTTTAGTAGAGACGGGGTTTCGCCATGTTGGGCAGGCTGGTCTCGAACTTCTGACCTCAGCTGATCTGCCCACCTCGGCCTCCCAAAGCGCTGGGATTACAGGCGTGAGCCGCTGTGCCCAGCCAATACGACATTTACACTGATACCCCAAAGGGCAATGGCAACAGGTCTTCACCTGTAGTTTGTCAGCCTCATCTCCAAATCCTCCCCAGTTTTCTCTGGTGGTGCCTCTTGTGTGCCTATGTGTGAGTTTCTCAGCTGGTTTCCGGTGTTTTTAGTTGTATTTTTCCTCTTCTTGCTTGGCTCCCAGCAGTTGACGTTCACTGTTCTCTTCCACTTGCGGAAGCAGCACTGTTGCCTCTGGGAAGACCTGCATTCTCCCGAGCACAGAGAGGTCTGCTCCGAGGCTGATTCCTTCCAGTACTTCCTGGGTCCTTATCCCAGGAGGACTTAGTGGAGAGAGAGTAGTAACTCTCTGAAAGAGAAGAGGTGTAAATGTCTCTGGCGTTTGTAACTGTAAATGTGTCTGGAGTAGTAACTCTGTCTACACCAAGTCCTCCTGGGACCAGGACCCAGGAAGTACTGCTACACTTTGTCACCAGGGCCCCGTGGTGTTTGCACCTTGGAGCTACAAAGGGTCTCAAACAAACAGTTTTCTAGTCGAGTTCTTTTTGAAATATCCCAGCATTGTCTTGGCTGGGGAGAGGGTTCTTCCTATGCACAGGAAAATGTCAGAGTCACATACGATCTCGTCAGAGGTTGGGGCAGTCATGTAAAAGAAGCTGCTGCCCCGAGGATCATCCCTTTAGGGTCCCATCTGTCAGAGCCGTAATCTACCCAGAGTAGCATAAAAGCCAACCCTGCTAAGGTTTAGCTGTTTAACTCCAGGTAGTCTGGCTCCAACTCCTTGACCTTCACAATTTTTTACAAAGGTTTCTAGTGATCTCTGGCGCCTGCCCAACCACCCACAAGGAACGTGCTGCTGAGTTTCTGCAGATTTTTTTTTACCTTTTAAACGGATACTGCCTGGTGGGCTTGGAAAGAGAATTCCTTAGTCTCCTCTCAGTCTCGCAGGGCATTTGGCTCATGAGATAAGGAAACTAAGACATAGCAGCAACCAGAGCCAGCGTTACTGGCTGAGAAATCTTGTTGACTTCGGGTCCTATCTGCATCACTTTCCCATGTCCAAAATATCAAGAAACACATTCAGGAAAGTTAAAAAACAAAAACACCTTCTTGAGATAAGAAATATTTTAGAAGAAGCCTAAAAATAAAATATAGTCATGATCTACATCTACCCAGGTGTCAGATTGACGTGTCTGAATTTTACTGGAAAAGCCCTGGCTGCGTGATCGCAGGCAAGAAGTTTTAATCTTTGAAGTTCCATTTCTTAATCTATAATTGCTCTGGCCAATACGGTAGGCACTTAACCACTTGAACAGTACTGTAGGGGGAAAATACACTCTGGACTTCAAAGATATAGTACCAAAAAAAGAATGTAACATATATTATGAATATATTATCAGGCATTTATCATTGATAATTTTAATATCAATTACATGAAGACATTATTATATTTTGGATGTACCGGGTTAGAGAAAATGTATTATTAAAATTTTTAAAAAGAATACAATCATGATCTGAATTTAGCCAGACTGCCCTTGCGTGCTGAATGTAAAACAATTCTGGATTTGAGAAGAGATAAAGTAGGACCCAGTGAAATGCTATGTTTCTGTGCTAACTGTGGACAGGTGAGTCCAGAGAGAGAAACCGGGATGAGGTCAGAGGGATTTTGAGTCCTGGGGGCATATTTAATCCTCTGAATTCTTTAGGAATTCACTACCAAGTTCATTACTTGTTTGTTACCCTCTAGGCAGAAGGAATTAAAACTTTAAAAAAAGAAAAAAAAATCTGCAGTGAGAAACAGATCAAAGAGAGCTGAACTTGGTCAGTGGCATGCAGGATAAATATTATTCCATGGCTCAAACAAATCTTCTGGCTGCCTGGGTGAGACATGTTGATAAGGCACTTTTAAGTCTCTTCTTTCCACTCCCTGTCTCTCTGGCCCTGGTGACCTCTTCTTTTTATTTCTCTGAGGAGCCCCTTGTGATATTTTAATAACCAGAAGGCAAAGACAATCATCTGAGTAGTGTAGGAAGACTTCAGATCTTCAGGCAGAACCAAGAGGAGTTTCATGTGCACCCTGCCATGCTAACCCCTGGGGAGGGTTGGATGTTTCGTGTGTTATTACCCATGGGAAGCCATTTCTATTCTGTATCAGTCTGCATTACCATGAGCTATGTAATCTTCTGCCCCTACCACCTCCAAGGAGATGGTTTTAATGAATGCACTTTTGAAAGTGCTTTGTGAAAAATGCAATATTAAGAACAACCATCAGCAGCCTGGTGACAGCTATTGCTGATAGGATCCTAGGCTCTCTGAGCTAAGTGGCCCAGGAAGTTAGCAGATTCTCCAGCCTGCGAAAATAACAAAATGTTACCCTTCTTAAACATTTGTGATGTGCCGGATGCGCTTTGCAGACATTGTCTCATTAGATCCTCACAGAAAGCCTGTTGAATATTCCCTATTGTTCTTCAATTTTCACTGAAAAATTTAGCCAGGTGTGGTGGCGTATGCTTGTGGTCCCAGTTACTCATGAAGCTGAGGTGGAATGATCGCCAGAGCCCATGAGTTCGAGGCTGCAATGAGCTGTGATCGTGCCACTGCACTCCAGCCTGGGTGATAGAGTGATAACCTGTCTCAAAACAGACAAAAATTTTCACTGATGAGAACTTACCCAAGGTCACAGAAGTACAAAGTGGCAGAGTCGGAATTAAAAACCAAGTGTGTGCAAACTCAAAGCCCAGGCTCTGAACCACTAAGCCATGGAGGTCCCTTGTGCTGTGTTTCCACACTTCCTGTGAAATTGTCAAGCTCTTAAGAATTTTTCTGACCTTCCTGACAAAGGAAGTTTTCCAACCTGCCCCTATTACTTTTAGAGTTCCTGTTGCCATCACACATCTCTACCAATGTGAGTTTACTTGGAGGTGGTTGTCCAGACATTCCAGGGCGGCCGTTACAGTTGTTTCCATGCAACTCTAGGAGGAGCCTCTAGGAGGAGCCATCTGCCATGATGTTGTGCAGTGCACAAACTGCCCAATGGTACCCTGGACTGGCAGGAAAGAAGGTCAGATGATCCCTAATTGTCACCAGCTCTTACACTCCCATCTCATTCCTGATGAGTATAGAACAAAGTACTATGTGTCAAAAGTGTTCCATGGCATTGATTTAAATATTATCCTGGGTTTCTTCTCAACTTAAGAGAATTTACTTAACCATTCTTCTAAGTGATCTCCTCTGTGTTTGCTTCTCTAATTTTTTTAGGTAAAGTAGTCAGAACCAGAAATATCACATATGGGTAGCTTCTGGCACTGACTGCAAGGGAGTCTGTGAAGTTTATGAAGTTTATCTACAAGGCCATGGGACTTGTATTTTAACATAAAAATCCGTAAACTTACTTATATAATTGTAGTTTCTTCAGAATGTATATGTAAATCCCTTGATAGTTACTTTCAGAGACTGTCTCATCCTTTTAATTAAATGATTTAGAAAGAATGATTTTTTAAAAGCCTTTTTATGAAAAATTTTGAGGTCATATTTAATCTGGGGAAAAGGTGATCAAAGAAAACGTTAGGAGTTTTACCTATTTAAAAAAAAACAGTGAGATAATAAAAGCATTATACTTCTTTTGTGTGTTAGCTTATAAACAAGCTCATGAAAAGCCCAAGAGATGTCTTAAAATATTTTTTGAGGGATAGTGTCATGTTGAAATAAATGACAACTGTAAAGAAAGATAGTCACTCGTTCTATAAAAATAAGATTTAAAAGAATTTTTTTTTTTATTCACATCTGTCATGCGAGCATAAAGCTCAATTCTTGGTGTTTTACTCCTGATTGTGTGTTGAAGAATACGAGGTAAAAATAAATTAAAATAACTACTCCAAAATGCTAAATTGAACTCTGTGGCTTGGCGTAAAATTTAGGGCTTATGTTAAAAAATTTATTTTTAAGAAAGTAATTCAGAGGAGGGAGAAACCACTGAAAACAGTAGTTCCTTTGCCAAGTTTAGCTGCTGACCATCTAACTGCCTGGCAACCAAATATTCCATAAACTCCAAGTGCCAAGTAGCAGCCTTGGGCTGCCTCCGAGCATGCGCACAAACAAACACACTTGCATGGAGTGTTGCTCATTATGGATGGAGGACAGGCTGTTTACAAATCTGCCATAGATTAGGCCTCTGAACCCCAGGCGTAGTAGACAGAGGGATCCCACTGCTGTGCAGCTTGGACAGCAAGTGCTGTCCTCCACCCCAGGCAGAGTCCTTGCAGGAGCTGGAAGACTCCCGCTTGCAGCAGGGCACAGGCTGCCCATTGGAGCCAGAGCAGATCAGGGTATTCTCAGTGTCCTGTCATGAATGTACCGATCAGATAAGCCACCCACTTTCACAGGAATTGTTAATAAGGTGGGAAGGCCAGGAGGGGTGTCACAGCAATGGCATTCCCTCCAGCGGGATAGAAATAGAGAGGATGGGGCTGGGTGTGTGGCTTACACCTGTAATCTCAGTACTTTGGGAGGCTGGGGTGGGAGAATCGCTTGGGGACAGGAGTTTGAGATCAGCCTGAGCAACACAGTGAGACCCTATCTGTACACACACACACACACACACACGTACACAAGCCGTAGTGAACTGTATGACCACCCCACTGCACTCCAGCCTGGGTGACAGAGTGAGACCCGGCCTCAAGAAGAAAGAAAAAGAAAAGAAAAGAAAAAAGAAAAGAAAAGAAGAAAGAAAGAAAGGAAAGAAAGAAAGAGAAAGAAAAGATAGAAAGAAAGAAAGAGAAAGGGAAAGAAGGAAGGAAAAGGAAGGAAGGAAGGAAAAGGAAGGAAAGAAAAGAGGAAGGAAGGAAAAAGAAAAGAAGGGGGGCAGAAGGAAGGAAGGAACGGAAAGAAAGAAAGAGAGAGAGAGAAAGAAAAGAGGAAGGAAGGAAGGAGGGAGAAGTGGAGGGGATGGGAGGAAGGAAAAGGGAAGGGAAAGGAGGGGGAGGGAAGGGAAGAAAGAGTGGGGTTTCTTTTCCCTGAAAGTTCCCCTATTACCTAGAACAGAACATATAGAGACTTGAACTCTGAACTCTGCCCCACTTGTTGATTTTCATGTCAGCCCCTGAACATGCCAGGGCATGGAGTGGGTATCAATAGATGTTAGTTATCACAGTATTATCCTCAGGTCCCTGTTTCTTCCTTGCAAAATAAGCTTCCTGGACAAGATTTTCTTCAAGATCCCTCCCAATTATGGAAAAACAACTTGCTGTTCCACTAAAGTCTGTTATACAATAGGCTGGAGTCTGACTAAATTAAGCTTTTTTCCCCCTAAGCCAGTTGGCTTATGTAGACACAGCCTGGGGACCGCCCCCATGCCGCCCACCCCTGCCCCGCCCACCACCTCCAGTTCCAGCAAAAAGGGGCCTGGGGCACCAAGAAAAAGACAACTCAAATCTCTCCCGATGAGATACTATGTGGGTGCAGGAGTCATACTGAGTTGGGAGACAATCTACGGTATATTTAGAAATTGAATTAATTATTTCGAGAGAGAATAGGGAAACAACAGTGAATACAAGAGGAAGGGGGAGAAAGGAAACGAAGAATGCAGAACCAAAAAGCACACAATCAAGACAGCACAAGAAACAACAACAGACGATCAGGACAGTCTTCCATTCATGAAATGTAAACATTGATAAAATCGTCTTGTTCAGGTTGGTCAATGTCAAAACTTCATACTTTCCCAGCACCAACTTACTGTCACTTCTTTAATTAGAATCCTTGGAAAATAAATGTGCCTGGGTGCTATCAGCAAATGAACATACCTTACAGTAGGGACTAAAAGTATAAAAATGAACCAAGGGGCTCCTTACTGTAGAAATGGATCACACCTTTGATTCTCAAATGGGGATGATTTTGGCCACATTGGACATTTGGCAACCTCTGGAGACATTTTTGGTTGTCACAACTGGGATCGGGGTGCTACTGGCATCTGATGAGTGGAGGCTAGGGATGCCACTAAACATCCTAGGGTGCACAGGACAGCTCCCCCACCACCATTCCCCAACACATACACTCCAAGAATTATCCAGCCCCAAGCGTCAACAGCACTGTGATTGAGAAGCCCCCGTCTCAACTAGGGAAAAACACAGGAAAGATGTAGCACTATAATCCTGGTGGTTTTTTAGGCGTTTCGCTGCCATCAGAAGCAACATTTTATCTGCTGCCACAGGCCCTGGAAGCTGATAACGCTCTGATAAATCTGTGTGTCTGATTCCCTAGTACACAGAGGCAGCCCTCTCAAAGTTGGTTCGGTCTCCCAAGGAGCAGTAAAAAACTACTATGCAAATACATCCCATTATCTTACAAGCAGAAACAGTTCAGTCCTGGAGATACAGATATCTGATAACTGTTCTCTGAAGCCATTTAAAAAGCCTTTCCCTAGAGAAAGAAGAGGCCAGAAATGATTGAAATAAGGAAAACAGCAGGTACCACACCAGCTTGTCTGGCAAGTATGTGAATCTAAGGCCATAAGCCCCTGCCTTGGTGGAACGATGAAGAAGACTCCATGTCCATACTAAACTGTCCCTCAAAAAAAAAAAAAAAAAAAAAAAAAAAAGGCTAGGCAAAACTGGTGACCGAGGCAAGGCAAGGCTTAGATAGAAAAGATTAGTTATCAACGAGAGAACGGAAAGTTCTAGATGCACTTGATGTTGTTTCCAGATATTGCCCACAGGAGCTTGAAGCATGTAGTTTAGACCTTAGATAAGCAGGAATCCACATTCCCAAGACACATTTCACCACTACCCCAGGTTCTTTCTTGGGATAACCAGTTTCACCAAGTGTTCCTGTGTTTCCCTTCCATCTGCCTGTTTTTCCCAGCCTCAGATGACAGGAATACGCAGCTGCCCCTTGCCATGCATTGGTCTGAGATTCCCAAATGTTCACCTGCTGCAGGGACAAGGGCAGGGTTGGACTGACTCCATAACCTTAGCTGGAAGCCTTGCTCAGCAGTGCCCCCTACTGGATGAAGGGAAAAGGTCAAACAGTCTCAGAACTGAAAGGTAAGCAGAGAAGATTGATTCTGCGCATGGTTCCAAATTATGGTCAGACCATGTTCTAAGATGCTTCATTGGGGTGCAAATTTAACAAAGCTGGGTCTACTTCGATTTTTAAAATTATTCTATATCAACTAAAAAAAATAGTACAATGACCTAGAACAGAAACAAAAATAAGTGCTCATCTCTGAGGCCAGGCTGGTGGACACATTGGGGCTGCCTGGAGGCTGGAGGGAGAAAAAGTCTGAGAACTCCCCAGTGTAACGAAGAAGACTGGTGGTGGAAATGCTGCCTGCCTGGGCTGGGAGGGAGGAAGCAGTTTCCCTCTACTGCCCTAGTGTTCCTATCTGCCCTGCGTGCTAGAAACCCAACTAGGCTTTACTATACCTGTTTGTATCACAGAATTTCTGTCCAAAAAGATGTGAATCTATGATCAACATGAACCAATTCAGAGGTCAGAAAAGTAGTATTTTGTTCACCTATATTAAAATTTCCCTATTTCCAATCAAGACTCATTTAAAAATCCTACGTTTAACAAATTTTGAAATATGGCAGAACTTGAAGCCTAGCCCTTTGCAGGACTAATTCATACCAGTAAAGAAAATAATGTTAATAAGTAGGTGCTTGTCATTGAAGCTGTTACTCACATTTTTTTTCCCCCTGGGGGAAAAAAAAAAAGAGTCAGGCTTTCAGCTACCTCTATTAAATTAGCCATCATCGTAAGCATTATTTAGTGATTTTCCTCCATGCGTGCAAGGCACTCCACTAGGCAAAGTCGCTTTCTAGTAAAACTCTCATAATGTCCTCTGAGATAAGTATTGTACCCATTTTGTTTGTAATCAGTGAACTTCGGAACCTCATAGAAGCTGGATGATGTGCCTGAGATACCATTGGTAAATGGCTGAGCACTTTATTTCTACGTCTTGTCTACTGGATATGGAGGCAGATTTCAGGACTTGAAAGGAAGGAAAGGGGATTTCTGCAGGGTCTGCTTAACTAAACGGATTCATAAGCGAGATGTTGCTGGTGCTATTTCGTGATGAACCAGGTTGGAATCTCCTCAGAATTTCCTGAGAACAGCAAGGGTAGAGATTTCCCAGCACACAAGATGGCGGGCAATGGAGACATGGAGGGCGTCAGCACACACCGGACAGGAGCAGAGGGAGGAGAGGAAGAGATGAGGATGACAC
Organism: Symphalangus syndactylus; assembly: GCF_028878055.3. NCBI lineage: Eukaryota > Metazoa > Chordata > Mammalia > Primates > Hylobatidae > Symphalangus > Symphalangus syndactylus. The sequence goes on from NC_072426.2 coordinate 70,320,373, forward strand.
AGACTGTGATCCAGGCATGTGTTTTTCTCAGCTCTTGTTTATAAGACTGTGTGGAACCCCTCATTAATAAATATTAAGATAGTACGTGTCCATTTAATAAATGTTAATAACTCATCAGGTTTGTAAATTAAACCTAATGCCTCTAATAAATTGAACTAAAATAATAGAGTTTAGTGGAGAGAACAGTAGATGGAGAGAAATGTGTTCTGAAACCTCATTTTGCGTTTTCTTTCCCCAAAAGGGCATCCGGCCAGAATGAACTTCAAATATGAAGAAATACCACAAATAATGCATTTTCTGTTCTTACCTCCATGCCCTTATTGAAAACACCATTCAATGTTCTTCCAGTAAGTTCCTTCGTTCAACAATCGGGCCACTGTCCCAGAGACTTGGCAAGGGCCTTTGACATCACCAACAGCAAGGGAAATGTTTTAACAGCTCCGTTAATACGGCAACAGAGGTTTATTGTTATCAAACAGACCGGTTAAGCCAAGCCACTGCGACTCCCACGGGCCCACCTGCTCTGCTTGGAAGACCCAAAGACTGACAGGGCCAAGTCTCCGCAAGGCTAAGGATTAGTTTAGTCCTTACGGGGGAGAGCAGGGACCACAGAGCGCAGAGATTTAGAGGCGAGAACTAGATTTGAGTCCAGAATCTGTGGATCTGTGACCTGTGGCAAATTGCTTCATATTTTTAAAGCTTCACGCACTTAGCACTTTGCCTGTTACACAGTAAACACCTAATAAATAGTAGTACTTTTTACAAAAAATTTTAGAATTTGAGTTATTTTATATATGTATTTATTTTATGTGTTTACCATTATATATGCATATCTTTATAAATAAATTTATGTATTTATAAATATATAAAATATAGTTACACTTAAAATACTGTATATTGAAATATTAAATATATTTATATACTTATAAATTATTTTATATACTTATAAATTATTTTATATATGTATACCTTTAAAATAAATCTTAAAAGTAGAGTTTGATAAATTTCTACACATATGAAGGTCACCCAGATCAAAATATAAAACATTCCAGCCAGGCATGGTGCATCACATTTGTGATTCCAGCACTTTGAGAGGCTAAGGTGGGAGGATCACTTAAGGCCAGGAGTTCAAGACAAGCCTGGGCAACACAGCAAGATCCCATCTCTACAAAAAATTTAAAAAGTTAGTCAAGTGTGGTGATATGTGTCTCTAGTCCCAGTTGCTCAGGAAGCTGAAGTGGAAGGGTTACCTGAGTCCAAGAATTCGAGGCTGCAGTGAGCTATGATTGCACCATGGCACTACAGCTTGGTAACATAGCAAGAACCTGTCTCTAAATATATAATAATACATATAAGTATATATTATATAAATAACCATATATAAATATATAAACATATACTTCATAAACACAATTAAGTATAAATATATTTATATTTACATATATTTATAAATATATTACTATAATATTTATAATATAAATATCTAAAATAATATAATATATATTGATATATTTATTATATATATGTGTGTAAATTTAGAGATGGGGTCTTGCTATGTTGCCCAGGCTGGAGTGTGGTATATATTGTATATGTATAACATTTCCAGCACCCTAGGGTTCTATCATGCTGCTTCCTCATTATACCTGCCCCTCTTCCGAGAAGACAGCTTTCTTGATGTCTTTCACCATACATACATTTTGACTGTATATGTTCTCTGTCATGTCTGGTTTCTTTCACTCGGTATTATGTCGCAGTCTGTGTTGTTTTGTCTATCAGTGGGCTGTTCTCTTTTACTGAACAGCATTCTGTCGTGTGGATACGCCACAATTGATGTCTCCACTTCACTGCTGATGGACTTTTGGGTTATCTCCAGTTTGGGGGCATTCTTGTACATGTCTCCTTATTTTTTACAGGGATAGAGTATGAAGTCTGTTTTCCTCATTACTGGTAGACTAACTGTTCCAAAATATTTTTCTTTTCTGCATTTCTCATATCTCACGTCAGTGAATATATTTAAATACTGACTATAGCAATTTCTAAATTGTTCCACTATTTCTGTGTCTTTCTTTATATCATATTATTTAGCTTCTGAAGAAAAAAAGTGTCATAAGTAGCTAGCTGGAGACCTTCATAAAGATGTTTGTGATAACTTTTTAAAAATGTAGATAGAAAAATATTTATTTGACTTGGAAAGTACCAATAATTGTCTTTTCTTTCTCTCAAACATTTATTTTTTTAGGCTACATTCTAAGACAAGAAATGTATTCTGGGAGGAAACAAAGACTAGTCTGATATGAACCTTGCTTTCAAAAGCAGAGTTGTGATATTCAAGAAAAATATCACAGAAGAGAATGTCCTAACTGCGACAGGAGAGGTTCAGATAAAATACTACAGAAGTTCACAGCACGGAGCCCCAGCAGTCATCTTTTCCAAACGAATCATCTTACCGGAGCACAAAACCCTCTCCAAGATACCACATCACTAGTAAATATGGTAATGTGGAATTTAAATCTTTAACATCTACCAAGAGCCTACAAAATCACTATGCAAAGTAATGTGTTGCATTGTTTAAAGAATACCAGTTGATGGTGAAACCCCGTCTCTACTAAAAAAAATACAAAAATTAGCGGGGCGTGGTGGTGCACACCTGTAATCTCAGCTACTCAGGAGGTTGAGGCAGGAGAATCTCTTGAACTCAGGAGGCCAAGGTTGCAGTGAGCCAAGATCGCGCCATTGCACTCCAGCCGGGGCGACAGAGGGAGACTCCGTCTCCAGAAAAAAAAGAATACCGGGTTGAAACGTGCTCTCAAAATACAAAGTTAATTAGATGGAGGGTCTCTTCCAACTTATTTGCACAAAAATAAGTATTTCTCTTTATTTTGTCCTTAATGTCAAGTAAAAACTTTATTTACCTGAAGTTCTTTTTGAGGCTACAAAGGAGGGTCATTTAGCTTGCTCCAAGTTACAGAAGAAACTGAGGCACAAAGAAATTGAATACATTGAATCTAAAAGCTTTAAATAAAGGATGCATTGATTAAAAAACAAATACGGATGACCTACTGGAAGCTTGGAAATGTTGAGCTGAAGCTTTCTCCTCTTATCTTAAATACAGGGCTCCCTGGAAATTAATCACAGATGTTCCAGCACTTTGTAGAAAGGCAAACTTGTGGTGGGAAAGATACAAACAAAATGAGAGCCAAAAGTTGGTCATTGTTTGCAGGATGTCTTATTCAATGTGTATTTTTCTATATGTACATGCATAGGTAAGTCTCAGAGACTTTCTACTCAGAGATAGGTGACTCTCAGGTATGGTGCAAAACAGCAATCTCCCCTCCCACCCTCACACTCTTTAAAAACAAGGCAGGTTGGCTGGGTGCAGTGGCTCATGCCTGTAATCCCAGCACTTTGGGAAGCTGAGGTGTGCGGATCACCTGAGGTCAGGAGTTCGAGACCAGCCTGGCCAACATGGCGAAACCTGTCTCTACTAAAAATACAAAAATTAGCTGGGCGTGGTGGCATGCGCCTGTATTCCCAGCTACTCAGGAGGCTGAAGCAGGAGGGTCGCTTGAACCCGGGAGATGGAGGTTGCAGTGAGCCGAGATGACACCACTGCATGCCAGCCTGGGCGACAGAGCAAGACTCCAACTCAAATAAAAACAAGGCAGGGGAGTCGATTTTAGCTATCAATTGGTCTGACATTCCAGAAGTCTACAAATTGTGAAATAAATGCCTTTTTAAATATAAATATTTATGTTTCAAGTTTGGATGTTTTAAACAAATTTTAGTATGAAAATGAATAGCAAAAAAGGTCTAGCCATTCTTACTAGTTAAACCAAAGAGTATACTTCCAAAGACACAAACAATAAAATCCCTCTTCCTAGCTCAGCCCTGTGCTTTGAAGGCTTGAGCCTGGGGTGGGTGTGTCAGAACGCTCTCCCCCTCTCTGCCCACAGATTTCCATTGACGTAGGTGGGACCTGGATTCCAAATATATGACCCCAAATAGGTCAGTAAAGGACGCCTGTCACAAAGGGAGAGCTGTCTTTAAAATTTCAGCATGTGACAGTTCACAAGGGAGAAAGTCATAGAAACCCAAATATTGGATCCTCTGCTCTAATTATTTCAGTGAATGGCCCTTAATGAGAAAAGTCATTTCATAGCAGCATCTGTGAGTTTATGTCTGGAGCCATAGTGATGTTTCACCAGTGAAAACCTCTTTCTACTTCGAGCTTTTGAAGACAAAAGAGATGAATGCAATGTGGACATAGCTTCAAAGCTGTACAAGGATCCAGCAGGACAAGAGAAATACAAACTGCATCTCGGGTCAGTTGAATGCACGTTTAGGACTGCCCGTCTGTCCATCTCAGTGTTCACATCTTGACCTACGCTGTGTTCCTCTGCGTGGGGCTGGATGCCAGGTCCCGTCTCCATTGATGGGTCCCACAGGTCTTGATATAGTTTGAATGGTTGTCCCCGCAAAGCTTATGTTGAAATGTGATCCCCAGTGTTGGAGGTGGGGCCTGGAGGGAGGTGTTTGGGTCAGGGGGTGGGGGCAGATCCCTCCTGAATGGCTTGCACTCCACGGTAATGAGTGAGTTCTTGCTCTGTTAGTTCACGTGAAATATGATTGTTAAAAATATTCTGGCACCTCCTCCTCTCTCTTTTGCTCCCTCTCTCACTGTGTGACACACCTGCTTCCCTTCTACCATGAGTAAAAGCTTCCTGAGGCTTCACCGGAAGCTGAGCAGATGCCAGTACCATACAGCCTCCAGACCTAGGAGCCAAATAAACCTCTTGTCTTTATAAATTACCCAGACTCAGGTATTCCTTTATAACAATGCAAAACAGACAACCACAGGTCTCAAATATCATTTCATTTTGGGGGTTTACTTTGTGGTCCCAGTAACATGAAAGTGTTCCTAGTAAAAGGGAAAAATGAGCTGATGGACTTGTTTCAGTGGGACAGCTAGTTCCAAGCAGCTTTTGAGAGGAGGGAGGAAAAGAGAGGGAGAGGTTGGAATGCATGGAAAGGAAGAAGCCTAATTAAAAGCCCTTTGTATTTGAACTTGGGAGAAGGGTGCTCTAAAATAGCCAACAGGGTAAGTTTCCCCTCCTCCCAACTTGGCTGAGCGTTAACCCTGCAAGTGGCTTTCAAAAATGTTTATGAGGCTGAGATTTTTCCATTCGCTATGACACCTACCACATCATAAACAACATGATACGTTGTCATGATCTCACTTGATTCACCAACCATCCTATGAGACAAATGTTAATGGCCCATTATCTGGCTTAGGACATGCAACCTGGGCAGGAACGCTGGTTTGTCCAATGTGGTGCACGTGGTGAGTTAGGCAGCCCATCCTCCCACACAGCACAGCACAGTGACACTGGACACACCCAAAGGCCAAGGGCCGTCTGCTCCAGAGTGATGCAAAAAGTGATCCCAGGCACCCTCCAGCATCAGCCTCAGTCATCATCCCCCAAGAAAGGGTGACAAGGGAGGCTCGGTTCTTATCCCCACTCTCGTCAAGCTTTCATGGTCCCCGCTGAAAATAAAGAAGCAAATTGTTAGCATTGGATGCCCTGAAATCAATAGCAAAAGAAAAGAGACCCTCTCTGTCTGCCAAGGAGCTGCAGCCAAGTCTCCTCCTCCGTCCTTCCTTCCACACCAGTCATGCCCCTGAATGGAACCCTGGACTAAAGTCTATGTCGCTACACCCTCTGCAAAGGTCCAAAGCTGCCTGCAGAGGCAGGGTTCCTCCCGAAGTTCCATGTTGGAAAACTCCCATTTGGGGGAAGCAGTGTTAGACACAGATGAGCCACTTATAAGCTGTTGCATCAGGTATTTGATTAATATATGTTCTGCTTTTATCAGTACACAACTTACATTTGTGTAGTACTTTAGAGTTAACAAAGGAGTTTTATTCCTTACCCCATTATATCCTCAAACAGTGATGACCATCAATATCCTGATTTTATAGTTGAGGAAGCCAAGAGGTGGAATGGGCAGACTTGTATCACCTATTCAACAAGCGTCAAGGTCAAAATGGGAATCCACATATGCTGGCTTTTAAAAACTATTATTAGATTTTTCAGACATAAGAAGAGTAGAGAAAATAGATCATGCTCTCTCATGCCCATCACCTAGCTTGAATAGTTATTCATCGGTTTCCAGATTTACTTCATCTATTTTTGTTTTGTCAAGATTGCTTTCCAGACATCTTATTATTTCACCCCTGTGCGTCTCTAAATATAAGAGCACCCACGCCTTCTGGCTGCAAAGCCCATGCTCTGCTCACTACTTCATAATGTCCCCGGGGAACTCACTGGCTTCACCTGTACCTGCTGGGGAGGGAAAAACTGGATGAGATGAGCTCTGAGGCCCCTCCTGTTCTGAAATTTCTGGTTTCTGGTTTTTGTAACCAAAGCAACATTCACCACGGTAGCTTCTGTGTGCTGTTCGCAGCTCCCCTTTCGAAGTCATTCCCCTCCCATTGTTGACTCTAAGACTTTAGAACTCATCAGCAGGTGAGCAGAGAAGCAAAGTTGGGGTGATTGACAGAAATCAGATCAGGGTTACCCGGTATAAAGAGACTGAGCACATCCTTCAGGTGTTGACAAAGTGGGATCCCCAGAACAGTTTGGAAAAGAATGGATGTGAAAAATTACAAACACACTACCTAAGTCATTATCTAAGGAAAATAAGAGCTTGATTGCTCTTTATTGTATTTACTGTATACTTTTATCTTGAATTTCTAGGAGCACCATAACACTTGCAGTATCTAGAGCCTCTAAAGGACCATCCTAGCTTCCATCGGTATAAAGAATTGAGAATTAACTAAGTCACTGATTAAGAAAACAGAATTCCAGCAGTGTGGTCAGGTGTGGTCAGTGTGTTCAGAAATTGGAGGAAGGATGTTCTAAGGCAAGCAGACGAAATAAGTTTCCCCTCCTGACAACTTGGCAGGGCATCAACCTTGCAAGTGGTTTTTTAAAGGCTTATGGAGCTTAGACGTTTCCATGTGCTGTGACACCTATCACATCATAAACAATGTGATGCACTACCTTGATCTCACTTGATTCACCAACCATTCTAGGAGACAGGTATTAACAGCCCCAAGTTGTGGATTAGAACATTCAGTTTGGATGTGGTAGCTCATGCTTGTAATCCCAACATTTTGGGAGGCCAAGGTGGGAGGATCACTGGAGGCCAGAAGTTTGAGACCTGCTTGGGCAATATGGCGAGACCCCATCTTTACAAAGAATAAGAAAATTAGCCAGTTGTGGTGATGTGTGCCTGTAATCCCAGCTGTTGGGGTGGCTGAGGCAGGAGGATTGCTTGAGCCCAGGAAGTCAAAGTTACAATGAGATACGATCACACCACTGCATTTCAGCCTGGGCAACAGAGCAAGACTCTCTCTCTCAAAATAATAGTAACATTAATAAAGGCATTCAGCCTGAGAGATCAGTTGAATTCCAGGATGTCCTGGGTATGTGTTGGGAATAGGGAAACTCAAGTGTGAGTATCAGGTGTTGTCACAGTTGCAAGATGGTAGCTAAGCTTGACTTGATCCTTACAGTTCCTGAGGCAAGTCCTCTGTCTGGGAAGCCACCTCAGTACCTCTATCCATCCTCACTACCTTTGGCAGCAGCATCTAAGATGCCTCATTCATCATGTGTGGGTGCACTTGGGGCACTGCCCTTGGGAGCTTTGACCCAGAGTCCCCATGTCCAGGGCAGGGGCAAATTGAAAGCTCGGCCCGGTGCCTTGGCTGGCTGGGCTGGAAGGCGTGCGGCAAGCCTGAGCCTATTCCAGCCAATGGACTTTATACCACGCAGAGAATCCATACCAGACGCTGTCTTGAAGAATCCAGTCCCAGGGAGCAGTTTATTGATCTGGCAGATGATTAAAAGACAGCAGAGATGAGCTCAAGTGTTGCTTCGGTTTTTCCATCCTGAGAGTGAATCTGACATCTCCTTGGGGGCTCATCAGCCCCGTCTGCTGCAGAAGAAGCAGATGACTCCTCTGTGCAGCCGAAGGTCACAGGAATGTTCGAGTCAATGTCTTCTGGCTCAATTCTGTTCGCAGCGAGACACCCAGGGGAGCGTCACGTTCGCCCCGGGTCTGGCGCATGCCAACGCCTTGCTCCGGATCATGTCTGTGCCAAGAGAAGTCCACGTGCATTCATCCCACAGGCTTGCCCTCTCCTCTCTCCTTATGGGATAAAGAGAATGATCACAGCACAGCCTGTAACGTTTTATGGCTGCTCAAAGAGAATAGGGGGAAAAAATAGCTTGCATACGTTGCAAAGAGAGCAGACCATTTTCAGCAGTAGGGAAAAGGGATGGAATTTTGGCTGATGTGTATGAAGTCAGCTGGAGTTGTCATTTGAAATAGACATCTCTGCTGTCAACCCTTGGATGACCTAAGCTGTGCAGCAGATGCCTAGGACTTGTCACTAAGTAGATATGCTGTGGTTTTAGGAGAAATTACAGCAGGTGAAATGCTCAGGCAACAGATTATTTACAACCTGTTTCTAATGCGAGAGTTTCTACAGCAAGTGGTTTCATGGACTAAAGTACATATTAAATGGCTCATGTAATTGTTCACATTGGCAGTGAAATATAACTGGGTTGGATTTCAACAGGACACCTATAGCAATGAAGCATGCTTCAATCTGATTAAAAAGTGAACAGCTCTTTACTGGGACAAATTATACACTGCCCAGGCCAGCAAGAGGAGAACCTGAACAGCAAATGAATCTTGACAATTAGCTTCTTCAAAGCAAACTTCCCATTCATCCACTTCCACAGCTTCTGACACCCCTTTGGAGTGAGACGTGTATGTTCTCCTACAAGTCAAAGAACACCAGCTCAGAGTTATCAAAGCTGATTCTGCTTTGGAAACCTTGAACAAAAAGAAGAAAAAGGAGAATATAAGGAGAAAGAAAAGGAGAAGGAGGAGGAGAAGGAGGAAGAAGGGGAGAAGGGGGAGAAGGAGGAGGAAGAAGAGAAGGAAAACAAGAAGGCGGAGAAAGAGAACAGGAGGAGGAGGAAGAGGAGGAGAGGGAGAAGAGGAGGAGGAGAACAGGAGAAGGAGAGCAAGAGAACAGGAGGAGGAGGAAGAGGAGGAGGAGGAGGGGGAGGAGGAGGAGGCAGCTCAAGAGCCTGCCGTTCCTCTGTTCCTTTTTCATAGAAAAAGAGAAGGAAAAAGAGAAAAGAAGAAGAAGAGGAAGATCTTAAATCCCCTTCTTTCCTTAAAAATTTCTGCAAAACTTGGCCTACGGTAAATATGCTCTGTCCCAGAAAAGCTCTGATCCACACAGTTAGATTGGCTGCATGGAAGGGAACTTCCCTAGACATTTTTATGGGGACCAGAGGATAGATAAGCTCCCTGCATGCTCCCCACCCCCAACTTCCCCAACCCTCGCACTGCTGGTTTTTGTCAAAGATATTTGTAGTTACAGCTCATTAATCATCCGTCACCCAGACTGACTCTGACAAGAATGCTGATAGCATCAGGGCCCCCAGGGAGCAAACCACAGAGGCAGGACAAAGAGTGGGGGCGACATTCTCTCCAGCCTGGCCCAAAAGGCCACCAGCCCCAGAGCCTGCCATTTCTCAGCTCTTTTTCATAGACTGAAAGCTCATGCCTGACTCAGGCTCAGATCAATTGGGCGAGATCTCAGACAATAGGTTCTTTGCCACCTGAATAGTAACAGCACTCCCAGGCCATCTTAAAGGCCGGCATAATTAAAACAACCAGAAGTGGTTGGCATCCTTTATTAAAGGCATTCACTGGGGCTGAGCACGATGGTTCATGCCGGTAATCACAGCACACTGGGAGGCCTGAGCGGGAGGATTGTTTGAGCCCAGGAGTTTGAGACCAGCCTGGGCAACATAGGGAGCCCTCATCTGAAAATTTTACAAAAAGGCATTCACTCTGGGTCTGCAAATTAGTTTTCATTTATCATTACATCAGCAGTGTGATTCTGTTTCTGGATGCCAGCTGGAACCATCTGTGATTTAAATGGTGTATTTGCACACACACATACACACACGCTCATATCTTCAGAGAAGGATGTGCATCATTTATATATTAACCCTAATTTCAGAACCCAACACTGGGATGTCTGGTATGATAAGCAAAAGTAATATTGTTTTATCTGGGAAAAGTATATATATCAAAGAAAAAAAATCAGTGGATAAAAAATTGAAATCCAAAGCACCCCAGACCAGGAATTTCAATAAATATTTGCTTCTCTTCTAAAGAGATACACCAATATTAAAATCACGTCAGAGTAAGACCCAACTCCAGTTTTTAAAGAGAAGCGTCTTAATTTGTTCACAAATATCTGTAAGTTGCAGAGAGGCAAAACGTATTGCATTTTAGAGGTGAAAATTTGGAGGCCATAGAGATTGGATGCCCACCTCACGTCACTCGGGGAAGTCTCATTCTGTGACACCCCATTTAATACAAATTCCATTAGCCACCCTGTCAAAGACACTCATTTCCTTCCTCAGACATTGACTTTAATGGATATAATGTCACATTTTGGCATCTGGAAGACCTTATTTCCTTTGCCAGTCCTCTCTGTCGGGGAGATGGAGGGAGAGAGGGAGAGAGCCCAGACAGTAGGGGTTGTGGGGGGTTGAGATGGTGAGCTTTGTTTAGTGTGTTCAATTGCCCTGATTTGAGAGTCAGGACCTACTACTTGAAGTTAGCTGGGATCTTGTGAATTTTCTGAATCAGACTAGGAGGGTCTTGTGTGATTCATGGCGTGTTTCCCTTTCCAATTAAAGGAAAGATTTCAGGGGTGCCTGTAGCTCAACTCCTTCTTTTTGTTACCACACCCTCTCCACGAGCCAATGTAATTCCCAATTTATGAACCGTGTGTCCTACGGAAGGACTGCAAACTTCAAGAGGGTTTCGCCCACAGTCCCACCTACTCAGCCTTATTAAATGTCGTGAAAATTTGTTTCCAAGCAAATCCCAGTAATTCATGTAATTGAAACACACAGAAGCTTGTCTATAAACAGGAACATTGACGGAAGAGGTTAGGCAAAATATTAAGACAGCCAAAGCTGCTTACTGAGATGTGCAAGTGACTCGCGGGGGGACAGACATGCCACTTCCTCACCAGAAGATTTTAATTTAAACAATATGATTCTACGACCACCACCCTTACCCACTCTTCCGCCTTCCCACACCTGAACTCCAAAGAAGTTTGAATGCAAGGGGAATTTAAATAAAAGTGTTCAAAGGAAAAGGCATTGAGAAACCCTCAAGTGGACAAGTGTTTTTTTTTTTTTTTTTTGCAGAGGGTTTCAGAAATGTAACTTTCATTAGTGTCCATGTGAGCTGTCCTGCCTAAAGCCAGCTATTGAGCAAGTTGAGTAAATCCCCCTAAGGTAGGAAACAAAGTCCTCTCTCTTTACATTAAAGGGAAGGAAAATTTAACAGCAGAGTCCAGACATACCACAAGGCTCGCTTCATAAATAAAGGGTTTTATTTAGGAGATAAGGTGAACTCTGGGGATCTGTAACAGTTCCTTTCTGTGAGATAAATGCTATGGCATTTGTAGAAAATAAAACTCTCAGAGAAGCCAAGACTTTTCTTGTCAAAACAAGGAGATTATTTTCTAGCAACTAAGTTCATTCTCTTTGACCTTGCCTGCCATTAGGGTAAAGGAGATAATAAAAGAGGAAGGGGGAGATTGAATCAGATAGCTAATGTGCAAAGAGAATAAGAAAGATATTTAAATATTTCTGGAGAATTCTGTTCCAGTGAGATGCTTTTAGGAAAAGAAAAAAAAAAAGATGCATTCTCCATTGCTCCCAACTGGATTGCAGAAATAGCACAAGATTATTTGGAATCACGTTTTATTTTTATTTATGATCTGGAGGGGGATGTGATGCGCGAGGGCTGACTCCTACTCCACAGCTGCACTCTCCAGGTTCTGGAGCTGAAGACATGGTGTGCTCTTGGGGGAAAGGTTAGCGCTGAGAACACATTGCTGTTTCTTGCTCAGATGTGCTGGTGAGAGGGGCCCTGGCTTTGCCTTGTAAAAGTAGCTCCGAAGCAAACCATTAGCACATCTAACCTCAATATTTTGAAATCCAGAAACAACATTGAGTCATGCTGGTCATACTATAAAGTTTTACTGCATTTTTTTAAGAAACAGAGTCAAAAACAAGCCGGGGGTCATGTGAATTATCTCTTTACATGTGTCAAGCCCAGGAATTTGGCACATGGATCAAAATGATGGAATGGAGCAGGGAAGCCACCGGGAAAGTGTCATTAGAGGAAAAATCACCCTGGCCCCCGGGAATGCATGGCACTTTATCAGGCGGGGTGCCCCTTGTCTTAACCACATACCTGGCACAGTGTCTGATCTTTGGAAAACTACAGCTATAAATACCCTTCATCCTGTACTAAAAATAGAGACTCTTTAACAGAAAGAAGCCAGAGAAAAGAAGGATCTAGTGACATCAATGTGTGTCCAGTGTCTGTGTCATCGTGGCCATGTCTCTGTGAGATGGTGAAGCCAGGATCTTAGTGTTTTCAGGAGAAAAATGAATGAATGAACTAATCCCCTTCTGGAGAAAACTCAGGATGTGTTGATGACTGGAACTCCTTGTCAACTTTTCCCAGATGCTTTCATGAGTTCGAGGTCAATCTTTTCTGGGAACAGTCCAGCAATTTCACCCCAAGTGTCAACTTTGTAAAAATACTCGGTAGACAAGAATCCAGGAATGGTTCCTTAGTCTATGGCACCCGAGGCCATGAGAGCAGACAGTTTTCCCAGGCTGCTCAGGGCTGACTTTACTAAACCGACCATAATTCATACTAACACCTTGAATAATGAGGAGCTCTAAACACATGAGAAAATCCAATAAAGTATTTTAGAAGACAAACAAGAAGACTAGCAGTAGACTTGCAGTGCCAGGTGCTATTACAAAGCTGCAGTAATTAAACGAATACGCCAGTAGCCCCAGAATGGACAAAGAAGTCAATGGACCAGAGTAGAATGTTGAGACTAGATCCCCCCAAATTCAGTATCGTATGATAAATGTAGCAAGTTCATTTAGAGGGGAATAGATGATTATTAAGTTGTGCCAGGATAACAGGTTGACCCTAGAAAACACAAAGTTAGAGCTTTACCTTATGGTTTACACCAAATGAAATTCCAGATGGACTAAAAGAAAATAAAGATTTAAAATAAAATCATCAAAGGAGAAAATTTGGTTGTTTATGTAGTTGTTTTACAAGAAGGGAAGGTCTTTCTAAGCATGACACAAGAGGTAGAAACCATACTAGAAAAAAACGACCAGTAGGAGATGCAAAACAAACCTTCTATACGTCACACACACACACACACACACACACACACACACACACACACAGCGAGAGAGAGAGAAGAGAGAGAGAGAGAACAATGTGTAAAGGAGGTGAATATGCAGTTCATAAGAGAAGGCATACACAAAGAAGATAAAACCATGAAAAACCTCTCTAATAATCAAAGAAGTGAAAATTAAAGCCATCAATTATGCCAGGCATGGTGGCTCACACCTATAATCCCAACACTTTAGGAAATGGAGCCAGAGGATCGCTTGAACCCAGGGGTTCAGGACCAGCCTGGGTGACAAAGCAAGACTCTGTCCCTACAAAATAAAAATAAAAAAATTAGCTAGGTATGATGGCATGTGCCTATAGTCCCAGCTTCTCAGGAGGCTGAGACGGGAGGATCGCTTGAGTCTGGGAGGTCAAGGCTGCAGTGAGCCATGACTATGCCACTGCACAACAGCCTGGACAACAGACTGACACCTCATTTCTTAATAACAAAAGCCATGAGTTATTATTTGGTTCTTATCAAATTGACAAGTATTTAAAATAATGCTAATGCCCAGATTGGGCAACGTAGAAAGGCAAACCCTCTCATACCCTGCGGGTGAGAATATAAAATGTGTCCAAGGTTTTATAGTTATTCTACTGTATTTGTCCTACCATATTCTTTTCTAAGATAATTTTTGAATGATCACTCTTCTGTAATATAAAGCTCATGGTGCTGGTATGAAATGACCCAAAAGTCCAGATTGAAAGGACAGTTGAATGACATCAAAGCCATTTTCCTGGTAACTGGAGCATTGGACTATGGCCTGTGGCCATTGTATGTTGTGGTTGGGCATGGCAGCTATTGCTGGCTGGCTGTCCCAACCACCACGTGTGAACCTCTTCCTCCTAGTTCATTTTGATCACAAAGGCTATAAAAATCTCAATACTTACTTTCCACACCTGTAGCCATGGTTGACCATGTGATGTGAATCTGTATAAAGAGTTGTAAAAAGAGGTTTGTTATAGCTTCTGGGACAGTCTTTGCTTTTGTCTCTGGGGGCACTTCTTTGTTTCTTCCCAACGTGACTGAGGAGGTAAAGCCTGGAGCAGGGGCAGCCATTTTGTGACTGTGAGGCAAAGTCCAGAGTATCATAGAGACTTCAGCCCCAACACTGAAAACCTTCTTCAGTCCCCAGTTTTCTTGTTGTATAAAAAAAAGAACCCGTATTTGTTTAACATAGCATAAACCTAGCTCTCTACTACTTGGTAGCAAATAGCATTTTAACTGATTGAGAAGTGCACAACTGTTAGCAAACATAACATAAATATATAATATATGTTAAACCCCTTAATACATAAAAAAGGGGAAAGAGTATGCATTTAGAAGAAATTTGGCAGAGGCACATTTTTATTTTTTTAATAAGTATACTATTTGGAATAAGATGCTTACATTCTAGCAATATCGTTAGCTCATGAACAGCCATGCCTGAACATTCTGGATGAATAATCTTTCACTAAATATCTAAAAAGCTTTTAAAGTAAGTCTGGTATTAAAGTAACAAAAAATAATAGAAACAAAATATACATTCAAGAATGTTCATTTTAACAGTATGTTGTCAAAATAAAAAGGGAGGAATTCAAAACCCTAGGTGTCTAAAAATAGGAGATTGGTTAAATGAATAATGGTAAATCTATAAAATGAAGTCATATGTACCCATTAAAAATAATGTTGTAGAAGAATATTTATTGGTATAAGAAAATTGTCACTATATAATTAAGTGAAAAAAGCAACCTACAAGATGGAATAAACAGTACATAATTATTTCTGTTACTGAAGACCGAGACCACCTTAGTCTTGCTTCTCATTGCATTCCCAGTGCCTAATACAAAGCCTGACACATACCAGCGGTGCTTTTATTTTTTTTATTTTTTTGAAACAGAGTCACCCAGGCTGGAGTGCAGTGGTGTGATCTCAGCTCACTGCAATCTCTGCCTCCTCACTTCAAGCAATTCTCCTGTCTCAGCCTCCTGAGTAGCTGGGATTACAGGCATGTGCCACCACACCCAGCTAATTTTTGTATTTTTAGTAGAGATTGGGTTTCACCATGTTGGCCAGGCTGGTCTCGAACTCCTGACCTCATGATCTGCCCACCTGGGCCTCCCAAAGTGCTGGGATTACACTTGTGAGCCACCAATCCTGGCCTTAATTTTTTTTAATGAGGCTGGGTGTGGAGGCTCATGCTTATAATAACACTTTGAGAGGCTGAAGCCAGGAATTCGAGACCAGCCTGGGCAACATAGTGAGACCATGTCTCCACAAAAAATTTAAAAGTTATCTGGGCATGGCGATGCACACCTGTAATCCTAGTTACTCAAGAGGCTGAGGCAGGAGGATCACTTGAGCCCAGGAGTTCGAGGCTGCAGTCAGCTATAATCACACCACTGTACACCAGCTTGAGTGACAGAGCAAGACCCTGTCTCTAAAAATATATGTATATAAAATATAAGTGAAAATTGCGTTAAATGAATTAAAATGTGAAAGAAATATACTACATTGTTGCTAGTGTTTTTCTTTCTTTTTGCTTTTCGCTTTGAACATATACATATCCTTTTTCATATTTTCCACTGATTTTTGCATTCAACATCTATGACTTTTTTAATTAGGAAAACTTAAAAGACAACTCATGAAATGAACTTTTCTTCTCTCCGATGCCGCTTTTCACCATTGTATCCAAAAAGGGTATGCAGACTTTTCTACCTGAGGCCCCTTCCTGACATGTGGTCTTCGCGGGTGTGGAAGTGAGCGTGTGCCAGGTTGGAGCAGGCAGGCTGATTCCTCAGGGCCACGCTGCTGCAGGGACGGCCACAGTCCATGGCTTTTCCCATTGTCCACTCAGCCCTGGCCCTCCCAGGGATCTGCCAGCTGATCCCCGGCTGCTGTTGACTCCCCACTGAGTGGCCACCAGAATCTCAGCCTTTCTGTTCACCACCCTCCTCTCTCTACACCCCATGATCTATGTCCTCTCATAATCTATTCTCTGCTTGACAAAGTGACAACAAGCTATCATGAACAGATGTTGTTGTTGTTGGTGGTGGTGGTTTTGAGACAGGGTCTCGCCCTGTCACCCAGGCTGGAGTGCAGTGGCATAATCATAGCTCACTGCTTGCAGGGCTCAGCTTCCTGGGCTCAAACAGTCCTTCCACCTCAGCCTCCTGAGTAGCTGAGACTACAGGCACACGCCGTCACACCCAGCTAATTTTTTTTTACTTTTTGTAGAGATGAGGTCTCACTGTGTTGCCCAGGCTGGTCTCAGACTGCTGAGCTCAATCAGTCCTCCCATCTCTGCCTCCCAAAGTGCTGGGATTATAGGTGTGAGCCACCATGCCCAGCCTGTTTATTTATTTTTGCTTTTTTTAATTCCTTCCCAGGGTAGTATTTGCAGCAGAAAATACACCTGGTATATCTGAAATTTAGCTAAAATGGCAGAATGTGATAGTGAAGTTGCCCTGTGGAGGCTCTAGATGGATTTCAGGTTCTAAGACATTGGGTTGGTCCCAAGTATGAAGTCCAGACCAGGTCAGGATTTTAAGGGAATTGGAGTAGGAGCATGGAAAGTCAAAACACACTCTGCCCCCTTGACCCTATTTCTACCATTGCTCCTTTGAACGTAGCTCTTTTGAATGTGCCAGAGGAGAGAAATCTCATTTCCCTCACTGACGGAGGTCTAAGACCTAGAGGACAGTATTGGTTTTTCTTCTTCTAGAGAGCAAGTTCAGACATTGCCGGGAACACCAGCTGCTCAAGCCCATCCTTTGCCTCTTACTGACCTTTCTCCATCTGCCTTTTCACCCCAGACTCCCTGCACTCGACATTTCCCAGTTATCACTCAAGTACTAATTGTCAAGGGGGGCTGCCTCATGAAAACCCCACTCTTGCCATCAATATCACTTTTAAAAACACTCCCCACACACCTGACCCTTCTCCTCCTCCCAACTCTGTGGTTACAGGCAGTAAGATTTTCCACCATTGCCACGGTTCCATTTTGGAAATCTTGCACCTTAGAGCAGAAGAAATAAAGAAAAATTTCAAAAATGAAGGAAACAATCAAGGTGGAAAGAAGAAGAGCAATATAGGGATGCTGGGGAGAGGGGAGGAGTGGCATCTGGAATTCTGCCAGGCATTGGTAAGGAGCTCTCTCAAGGGTTTCATAAAAATGGCCCCAAGTCACTGAAAGTCAGCCAAACACTTGGTCCTCCCAGGGCCTCTCGGCTTTGGCAGCAGCCAACTCCACTGCAGCAGCCGTCTAAGGTTGAAAAGGGACAGAGACCTGAAACTGGTAGCAACTGATTGCCCAGAGGAGAAGGAGAGAGAGAGAGAGAGAAAAGGAAAGAAAGAATGAGAAAAAGAGAGAAAGAGAGAAAGAGGGAAAGAGGGAAAGAGAGAAAGAGAAAGAGAAAAAGAAAAGAAAGGAAGGAAGGAAGAAAGGGAAGCGAAGGAGGGAAGGAGGAAGGAAGGAAAAGAAAGAGAAAGAAAGAAAGAAAGAGAAAGAAAGAAAGAAAGAAAGAAAGAAAGAAAGAAAGAAAGAAGAAAGAAAGAAAGAAAGAAAGAAAGAAAGAAAGAAAGAAAGAAAGAAAGGCAAGCAAGCTGTTTGTTTCCTTCTACTCTGTCAAATGCTGGCCACATATTACATACAGCCTTATGAAAAGCCTATGGCTTCCCATTTCACAAAGAAAGAGAGAGGGGAAGGGAGGGAGGGAGGGAGGAAAGAAGGAACGAAGGAAGGAAGGGGGGAAGGAAGGAGGGGAGGAAGGAGGGAGGGAGAAAAGGAAGGAAGGAGGGAGAGAGGGAAGGAAGGAAGGTTGATAGGTAGAAGGGAGGGAGGGAAGGGAGGGAAGGAGGGAAAGAGGGAAGGGAGAAATAGGAAAAGGGGGAAGGGAGGGAGGGAGGAGAGAAGGAAGGAAGGAAGTAAGTAAGGAAGGAAGGAAGGAAGGAGCTATTTGTTTGTTTCCTTCTTCCACTCTCTCAAATGCTGGCCACAGACCTACAGCCTTGTGAAAACTCCATGGCTTCCTATCTCACGCAGGCAAACCTGGTGAAAATTCCCCACACTCCTGTGCTCCACCTCTGCTCCCAATCCATGGCCCAGCTGTCTGCTCATGTGACACTTGTCCGAGGTGCTCTCATGTGAACAGTGACTTCCGCCCACAGTTCCTGGTCTTCTCTCTGCACCGTGCTATCCCCAGGGAAGAGTTCCCATGAACTGCACCCTAAAAACAGACTTGAGAAGGGTGGGGGCCTCGTCATGAAGTAGAAACACAGACTTTTCCTCCAGCGGCCATCTAATAAGCAGCTACTATTGAGGGCGTTATGCTGTATGCCGGGGCAGAAAGATGAACAAGGCATGACTCTTGCCCTCAAGAGGCCAACAGACCAATGTGCCCAGTTGCCATGTCACAGCTCTCTGGGGACACAGGCCCTTCTCAAGGAGGAAGATGCCAAGGCACAGAGCAACCAAGCAGACTGCTCATGGGGGTGCATGGTTAACAATTCTGGTTCCTTCCTCATGCCAACGTTGAATTAAGCAACATGAATGGAGGAAGTGGGAAATGACACCAAGAAATACTAAACCTGGTTTTCATCTTCTCTTGCCTATTTTTTAAAAATATGTGTTTTATGTTTATACACTGTTGGTGGGAGTGTAAATTAGTTCAACCATTGTAGAAGACAGTGTGGTGAATCCTCAAAGACCTAAAGACAGAACTGCCAACCCAGCAATCCCATTACTAGGTATATACCCAAAGGAATGTAAATCATTCTATCATAAAGACACATGCGTGAATATGTAAATGGAAGCACTATTCACAATAGCAAAGACATGGGATCAACCTAAATGCCCATAAATGATAGACTGGATAAAGAAAATATGGTACATATACACCATGGAATACTGTGCAGCCATAAAAAATAACGAGATTGGGCCAGACATGGTGGCAAACGCCTGTAATCCCAGCACTTTGGGAGGCCAAGGTGGGTAGATCACCCGAGGTAAAGAGTTCGAGACAAGCCTGGCCAACGTGGTGAAACCCCGTTTCTACTAAAAATACAAGCCAGACATGGTGGCAGGCACCTGTAATCCCAGCTACTAGGGCGGCTGAGGCAGGAGAATCACTTGAACCTGGGAAGCAGAGGTTGCAGTGAGCCAAGATTGCGCCACCGCACTCCAGCCTGAGCAACAGAGTGAGACCCTGTCTCAAAAACAAATGAACAAAAAACATGAGATTATGTCCTTTGCAGGAACATGGATGGAGCCAGAGGCCATCATCCTTAGCAAACTAACGCAGGAACGGAAAACCAAATACCGTATGTTCTCACTTATAAGTGAGAGCTAAATGATGAGAATACATGGACATGTGGAGGGGAACAATACACACTGGGTCCTATTGGAGGGTGGAGGGTGGAAGGAGGGAGAGGATCAGGAAAAATAACTAATGGATACTAGGCTTAATACCTAGGTGATGAAATAATCTGTACAACAAACCCCCATGACACAAGTCTACCCATGTAACAAACCTGCACATGTACCTCTGAACTTAACATTTTAAACAATCCTATTATTAACTCATATTTTTAAAAGCCACCTTTTTCCTACACCTGTACCTGCACATTTTGTTCCTGTCGCATTACCCTCTTCCTTAGGCTGTTCATTTCAGCAGCTGTGAGAAACAGAATGCTCTGAAAGTTTGCAGGGTTTTGCCAGGCCAGCTCTTGTACGTGAAGTGCAGAGCTATACAATCGCAGACTATTCTGAATGTGCATTTGTGTGTAAACATAAGCACCATCATAACAACTGGTCAACGTATTTACACAGCTTGCCTGAGAGTGTGAAGAATTAAATTCATACACACATACATTTTACATTAAAATATATGCATGGAAACATAAAACGTTTAATGTGTGTATATCCATATCTATAACAACACAGATAAAGACAAAGAAAATTTGCACCAAGTAATTCTGGGACACCCAGGGCTGTACAGTAGTCAAAGCAAGCTAACTGTAGGGTAGGAGTCATCTTGATGGTTTTGCATGGCCTTAGAGAGAAAGGAAGCTGCTAGAATTGTATAAAATTCTGAAATCTTAGCCGGGCATGGTGGCTCACGCCTGTAATCCCAGCACTTCGGGAGGCCGAGGCAGGTGGATCACGAGCTCAGGAGTTGAAAATCAGCCTGGCCAAGATGGTGAAACCCCGTCTCTACTAAAAATACAAAAATTAACCAGGCATGGCTGTAATCCCAGCTACTCGTGAGGATGAGGTAGAGAATTGCTTGAACCCGGGAGGTGGAGGTTGCAATGAGCTGAGATCGCACCACTGCACTCCAGCCTGGGTGACAGAGCAAGATTCCATCTCAGAAAAAAAAAAAAAGGCCGGACACGGTGGCTCACACCTATAATCCTAGCACTTTGGGAAGCTGAGGCAGGCAGATCACCTGAGGTCGGGATTTTGAGACCAGCCTGACAGAAACCCCGTCTCTACTAAAAATACAAAAAATTAGCCGAGTGTAGTGGCGCATGCCTGTAATCCCAGCTACTCAGGAGGCTGGGGCAGGAGAATTGCCTGAACCCAGGAGGCGGAGGTTGCGGTGAACGGAGATGGCGCCATTGAACTCCAGCCTGGGAACAAGAGCGAAACTCCATCTCCCCCCACTGCCCACACACACACATAAAAGATGCTGAAATCGCAGGAAATTTAATGGTATATGTTCGCATTCTGCTGTAGGAAGCATTCCTAGCATTACTACCGTGAGACAGGCATGGTTATAACCTCAGAGGTAGATGCTGGATCCTCTCTGACACTATAAACATGAAATTTATATTCATTTGAAAACTATTCTGGTTGTGAATGGGAGAATACAGAGAAACATTAGAGGACAAGGGGGCAAATTTCAACAAATTAAAGCAAACAAAGGAAGTGTTTAGAGAGCACAAGTAGTCTCATTAGAAGAGACTCCTTACTTTGCTTTGCCTCTAAGGCAATCTGGAGTCTTCGCCACTGGGTTTGCCAAGTGAAATGTTTTTTTCTGCTTTACTATTGACCCAGCAAGTTGCATGGTGCCGTTTTATTGAAAAAACATGTGCAAAGTGTCTCCTAAGCAGCAATGAGGATGAGGCCGCTTGCTGCACTCTCTTGAAAGCAGCCACCAGCAGGGAGCCCGCTCTGGTTAACTGATGAAATGGCAGGCCGCCCAGGCTCCAATCATCGATTTCCACAGCCGCAAACAATTGATGCAATCATCCAAGCTCAGAATTAGCCTGACTTACCCTCATTTGTGTGTGTGTGTGTGTATTTGTTTTGTGTTGGTTCCCTAGTCCCAGGACCCATCTTCATTTTTGTACTTGTTTTGTTTATATTTCCAAAATGCAAATTTTGACTTTCTGCCTGGGAACACTACAAAGTCCTTTCTCACAAACATTGAGGAAACAGGAAATTCACAGATTTCTCACAAAAGGGGCTTTCAATTCTTATTAGATAAAATGATATTCATAACAGGTTCCCAGAAAACAAAATACTCTTATTTATTTATTTGCAAAGTAAAGGAGACATAAGATTCACCTAAAAAATAGGAGAAGCTGGGATTAGGGGGTCTCTTTACTGACTTTTTAAAAAATGCCTTACCAAAAATCTCTTGAATGTTAGTAGAACTTTCTAGAATTTTCTAAAACTTTCTACACAGAAAGTGTAGAAAGTTTTTCTAATGGGCTCTCTTTGATTAAATAACATATGATGATTCCAGGGCTATGCCCCCTTTTTTCCCCCTCAAAAAAGGTTAAAGGCCGTTTTTCAGCAGGGCTTTCTTACACATCAGCCTTCATAGAAAGCTGATACAAAAGTTACATCAAGAGAGGGTATGTATTAGGAAGAGATGAAAACTTTCCATGCTGGCCATCTTTCTTTCTTCACAATCCTCACAAATTTCTGGCTAGCATGTTTGTCGGCTTCGACTTGGTTAGACATAAAAATTCTTTTTTTTTGTGGAAACAGCAGATGTTACTCTGTGACTTTGAGGGTTGACACCATTCGTCTATCAACCTAGAATAGGTCCTCTGTGCCTAATAGTGTCTTCATCCTGAAATGCAGGACTCACTGCATCTGCTATAATCACTGCTACCAAGTGCTATGGGTGCCCATCTCACTTTTCAGGTGGGCTGAAAAGAATAGCTTGGCTGACTTCCAATCACAACTAGGAAAAATTTGATCTAGAAGGTGGGCCTCTAAGACATGTCACCAATAGCCCTACCAGTAGCATTCTTTCCTTTCTATTTGTGAAACAATTTAAGATATTTTATAATAAAAATCTCTTCCACACTGCTCCAGCGTGGGACCTGTAACTTAAAACACTAGTCTTCCCTATAAGGTTAAATCATAGAAGATTCATTTTTAAATACAGAGGGTTTAGTGGACAGGAATCAAATCCAGTGAACTATTTATTTTTTCTAGAGACAGGATCTCTCTCTGTCGCCCAGGCTGGAGTACAGTGGCACAAGCATGACTCGCTGCCGCCTCGAGCTCCTGGGCTCAAGCAATCCTTCTGACTCAGACTCCTGAGTAGCTGGGACTACAGGCGTAAGCCACCATTCCAGGCTAATTATTTATTTTTTACGGAGACAGAGTCTCGATACGTTGCCTAGGCTGGTCTCAAATTCTTGAGCTCAAGAGATCCTCCCGTCTTGGCCTCCCAAAATGTTGGGATTACAGAAATGAGCCACTGTGTCTGGCTTGGTGAACCATTATTTTTTTTCCTAGATGTACATATGCCTACATTTTATTTATTATTATTATTATTATTATACTTTAAGATTTAGGGTACATGTGCACAATATGCAGGTTTGTTACATATGTATCCACGTGCCATGTTGGTGTGCTACACCCATTAACTCATCATTTAGCATTAGATATATCTCCTAATGCTGTCCCTCCCCGCTCCCCCCACCCCACAAGAGTCCCCAGAGTGTGATGTTCCCCTTCCTGTATCCACGTGTTCTCCAATCCAAATGTCCAACAACGATAGACTGGATTAAGAAAATGTGGCACATATACACCATGGAATACTAGGCAGCCATAAAAAATGATGAGTTCATGTCATTTGTAGGGACATGGATGAAACTGGAAACCATCATTCTCAGTAAACTATTGCAAGGACAAAAAACCAAACACCACATGTTCTCACTCATAGGTGGGAATTGAACAATGTGAACCGTTATTAAACTTGAACATGAATAACAGAGAACAGGCCTTAGAGGAAAGGACAGAGGGCTGTGAAAAAATAATACTGTTGGCCAGGTGCGATGGCTCACGCCTGTAATCCCAGCACTTTGGGAGGCTGAGGTGGGTAAATCACAAGGTAAGGATTTCAAGACCAGCCTGACCAACATGGTGAAACCCCATCTCTACTAAAAAATACAAAACTTAGCCAGGCGTGGTGGCGCATGCCTGTAATCCCAGCTACTCAAGAGGCTGAGGCAGGAGAATAGCTTGAACCCGGGAGGCGAAGGTTGCAGTGAGCCGAGATCGTGCCACTGCACTCCAGGCTTGGCGACAGAGCGACATTCTGTCTCAAAAAAATAAAATAAAATAAACATAAATAATACAGTTGAGGCAAAGGCAAAGTTTCAAAAAACATGGTTTTGCTAGGACTCATGGCAGGATAGGTGCTATAGCAAAGGCAGCTGGGGGCCACAAGGGTATTAATTAAGATACTGGATACCTCCAGGTGGGTGGGCTGGAACAAGAACACTACTAGAGGAAGAGGTGGATGGTGAGACACCCAGAAAGCTGTCTGCTAGGTAGTTCTCCCTGGTCTACATTGTTCAGATGAAGACACTGCCTTTGAGATTCTTATATGACATGATTATCTCCAGACTTAGGGGCACCTGGCCCAGGAAGGTGACTAAAATCCCACCACCCTTTCTATTCCACAAATATGGCAAATGGTTTTCTAGGCCTCCTCTCTAGGTTTCATAAAAGAGCAATGGAAATTAAACTAACAATGCACATCCATCAATACCTTGCTCAAATTTTATTTCCAAAGAGTAAGTTCCTCCAGAAATGTCTTACTACTACAAAACATTCAGAAAAAATATATATCTCAGATGAAATGACTTTATGCTTCTAGCAAAACAATATTCCTGGAAATATGTCAAAGTCTACCCATTTCAAAGAAAATATTGATATGAGAACATCAAATATTAACAAAACAAATCATGCCATCTGAAGGAAAGTAAAGAAATGACACGGAACTAAGCCTTTCATGTGTTTTTGATGGGGATGTAATAGGATTTGGAGGGGGCCTAAGTTTCTCTTTAAAATGATAGCATCCATGTGAACACGTGTTAAATTCAGCACATTTATCGTCCAGTTGGTGAAGTAGTTCCTTGGGAAATGAGATGACAAATGCTTTTGGTTTCATAAAATGTACTTATGTCTTTCTTCGGTTGGTATTTAATTGGCAATGAAAACACTTTCCACAGATTGAAACAGACACTTCAGGATCTCATTTATAGTCCATTGGGACAGGGAAGTATATGGCAGGAAAACAGTTTCAGCTTCCTTGGAAACGCAAAATGAATGAGAGTTTGCCAAGTCAGAAGTGTTTTAACAACCATCGAGTGTGGGGATCCTTAAGGCTGGTCCACATCAAATTTTAGGGTGAACTCCCCAGGTGTGTTTGCATGTTTATGTGTGAATATACATTGTTCTAGGGCTATGGTTTTCATCATATTTGGAGGCAACTCCAAAAATGTTAAGAACCACTGATGTACAGTAAAACAAAAATGAAATAGTAAGATACAGAAGTGTATTTTGGAAGGAACAAATATTGTAAAATTGAATAGTTACTGTAGAAGAAGGATTTGTTGACTCCAACATTTTCCTAAAGACTCGGCACCCAGGCCCGGGAAGGGGCGAAGGCAGAATCCCATTCCCTTGGAGGGAGAGGCCATCCCCGAGCAGACTTCATGCTTTATGTCTTAATGTCTTCAAAGCTAAGATTTACTTTTAGGGTTTTACAAATATATGGCAGGATGAAAGGTCAAGACCCATTGGATCCAGAAACTGAGATGAGTAGGTCTAGCATGAGAACCAACAGGCTTCCCGAGGACTCAGTCCAGCACTGCCTCATTCTTCAATTCTGAAATTAGGATGACGTTAGAGAATATACTACAAGCAAAATGAACCCTTTGCAATTGTGTTGAAGTCCACACCTGTAGGAGGATTTCATCTGGCCTACAGATACTGACATTCGTATCTTTTAACATTAGTGTGTGTAAAAGCCAAGACAGACAATAATGCAGGTCATAGTCTTGCAACTCACTTGCATACACACAAAGCTCAGCTCAAAGAGAAAGAGTGCAGCAGTCAGGTTCTCCAGAGAAGCAGAACCAATAGGATGTATATTTCTGTGGAGATATGTTTAGACAGAGAGAGAGGACAGAGAGGGGAAGAAGAGAGACAGTGATATAAGGAATTGGCTCATGTGATTATGGGGACTGGCAAGTCCCAAGGTCTGCAGTTGGCAACATGGGGACCTAGGAGAGCCGATAGTATAGTTCCAATTGGACTCTGCAGGCCTGAGAACTGGGAGTACTGATGGCACACATTCCATCAGCCCAGAAAAGCCAATGTTTCAGTTTGAGTTTAAAGGCAGGAAAAGACTGATGACCCAGATCAAGGCGGTAAGGCAGGAGGAGGAGTTTCCTCTTACAGCCTTTTTGTTCTATGTAAATCTTCAATTGACTGGATGAGGCCTACCCAGATGAGGGAGAGCAATCCACTCCACTCAAGCCACCAATTCAAATGTTAATCTCAAAATCATCCTTACAAACACACCCAGAAAAATGTTTGACCAAATATCTGGGCACCACATGGCCCAGTCATGTTGATACAAAATTAAGCATTAAAAAGAGGCTGTTTCTTTTTAATCAATACCTCAGCTCCTACACATTAAATGTCTTTTGTCTTTTTCAAAACTGCCAATTCAGTAGTCTTTGCAGATCTAATAATAATGGCTGGTCTTTGCTTAGCAATTACTGCACGCCAGAAAAAAAAATCTGAGCATGTCACACAGATTGACTCACTTGACCTTCACAATAACTCTGTAATAGAGGTTCTATTATTTTCCCCATATTATAGATGAAAAAACTGAGACGCATGTTCTACAAGAGTCCAAGAGATTTTAAGAGAAGGGAAGGAGCTGAGATTCAAATCCAGGCAAACTTGGCCCCAGAATTAGGCTTCCAGCTGTCTCTCACTCTGTCTCATGCATTTACTACTCTCCTACAATGCTTCCACATCTCAAAATGCTTTCATCACTTTTTTTTCAGAAACACATTCAGTGCCAGTATGCACTATTTTGAAGTTTATTTCCTCTGATGCTGAATTTTTTTTAAAGCCAACTATAATTCCACATCATATCTGCCTATTAAGGTAGTTGATAAACTCAGATAATACTAACTTGGCAAGCGGTGCCTATAACATAACAAAGTGAATCCTCAAGTGTTCTTCATATAATACCTCTAGCAACAAAAGCAAAAGAGACTTTGGTCAGTGCGGTAGTGTAAATGTTGTGTCCTCTCCTAAATTAATACGTTAAAATCCTAATGCCTAAGGTAATGGTATTAGGAGGTGAGGCCTTTGGGAGATGATCAGGTCATAAAAACAGAGCCTTCATGAATGGGATTGGTGCCCTTGTAAAAGAGACCTAAGAGAGTTGCCTTGCCCCTTTCATTATGTGAAGACAGACTAAGTTGCCATCTATGACCCAGAAAGCAGGTCGTTTGCAGATACTGAATCTGCTGATGCCTTGATCTTGGACTACCCAGACTCCAGAACTATGAGAAGTAAACCTTGGTTGTTTATTTCATCATACCAGTCCAAATGGACCAAGACAGTGATTCAATGACACGTGTAATTGATATGGAAATATTCCATCCTAACCAAATATGATAGCAGAAAATATAACAATAGTTATTCCTGGAATGTAAAACAAAGCGAGTGCTGTGATTTTACACATCAATCCCCTGCTTGCATTCCAAACATGTAGCATTAACAAGTTAAAGTAAATTAATTTTTAAAATCATAACCATGCAAAAAGAAAAACAACCCAAGATTAGTGACCTCATGGGTAAGGAACAAAACAAAATACACAGCAGTAAGTGGGAACTGAAGCCTTTCTATTGGGTTCCAAGATTGAAACGTGTGTGAAACCAGGGTCTAAGGTGGCCCTCCCCAGTTCAAATGGAGCTTTCATGCTGTGCCGTTAAACTGCACAGAGCTGCTGCCTGATGTGGTGGGAGGAAGTAGAGACAGCTCTACAGTTTGGAGGTGAGCAAGCCCTTGCTGGTTTAGGAACAGGAGCTCTGACATCCCATAGGACACACTAATAGAAGAACTGGTTCTGAACTGGGATCCCTGATGGGATAGAGGCAACTGTAAGATATCCACATAGAGGTATTAACATGGGAAGAGGAAAAGAAAACATGCCACACACACATCAACACACACACATCCTTCTCAAGGTGAGCTTGAAAACCAAAGCAAGAACAAGACACTATGAAACAAACAAATCAATACATTAATCCAGAACAGGGATGATTATAAAAGATAAGTACTACCACTCAAACAATAATATATTAACTGAAATTTAAAACTAAATAGAAGTGATAATAAATACTAGACTTGTCATAGCCACAGAATTAAAGAGCTATAATATACTGATTGATTCAGAATGAAGCACAGACAGATAAAAAAACCTAAAATATGGAAGAGAGGCCAGGAAACACAGAGAACAGATTGAGACCCTCTCTGATGGACCTAATTGCAGTTCCAAAAGTAGAGAATATACACAATTGTTGGTGGAGTGGCATTTTTGAGAAGGTGATGGCTTAACATTTTCTTGAATTAAAGGAGAAAAAAAGAGTGTTCATACATGTAGTGCATGCCAACTGTGGACAGGACACCTGTCCACACCTAGATATTTTGTAGTGAAATTGTAGAACACCAAGGAAAAAGAAACAACCTTAAGATGTTATAAGGGAGAAATGACAGATGAGCTACACACTGGTAACAGTAAGAGTACTGTCTTAGTTTTCTGTGCTATGTAAAAAATTACCACAAGCTTAGCAACTTAAAACAACACATATTTCTTATCTCATTGTTTCTGTGGGTTGGGAGTTTGAACATGGTTTAGCAGCAATTGAGGTGTCAGCCTGGGCTGGGTTCTCATCTGGAGGATCAATTGGGAGAGGATCTGCTGCTTCCAAGCCCACTCAGATTATTGGCAGAATTCACTTCCTTGCAACTGTAGGACTCATGGCTGCTTGCATCTTCAAAGCAGCAAGGAGAGCGAGACTCCAGAGCCAGTCTGCAATCAGTCAGTGTTATGTGACACAATGTGATCACAGGAATGGCATCCCATTACTCTTGCCACACTTTATCGGTTAGCAGAAAGTCACAGGTACAACCCACACTCAAAGGGAGGTGATTATATAAGAGCTTGCACACCAGGAGGTGAGATTGTGGAGGCTGTCTTGAGGTCTGCTTGCCATAGGCAGTAGACATCTCACCAGCAAGAGATACCAGAAGACAGTAGAGGAATAGCCTCAAAGTGATGGAGAAAATAATCATCAGTCTGCAGTGGGAGGAAATTTCATTTAAATTGAGAGCCAAATAAAGTCGTTTTCAAACACATAAAAACTTAGAAAGGTGACTACTCTTTCTGACTTTTGGAACAGTATTTTAAAATTATTTTAAATAACAGTAACAAAGACATTGGTAAAATATGTTGACATGTCTAACTACTGATATTTAAATGTTAAATAATTGCTTATATTTTGTCTTTATAGAGATAGACCTAAAATTCCCGCTAGAAATAGTATGAAGATGGGGAGATAAGATGGAAAGGAGGAGGGAATGCATGCTAACTGACTAACAGAGTCTTTGTTTTTCAGAAGAAAGACAGAGGCACTGGATAACTTTAGATATCATTAGAAAAATGTAAAATAAAATATATATATTAAAACTGAATTTCATCAAAAAGTGAAGGAATACAAGTTGTAATATTCAAACCAGCCTAAGGGAGGGAAAAAAGCAAATTCAAAACAAGAACAATTTAAAAAAAAGATTTTTTGTTTGAGATGGAGTCTTGCTCTGTCACCCAGGCTGGAGTGCAATGGTATGATCTTGGCTCACTGCAACAGCTTCCTCCCAGGTTCAAGTGATTTTCCTGCCTCAGCCTCTCTAGTAGCTGGGATTACAGGTGTGCGCCACCACACCCAGCTAATTTTTGTATTTTTGGTACAGATGGGTTTCACCATGTTGGGCAGGCCAGTCTTGAACTGCTGACTTTAGGTGATCCACTCGCCTTAGCCTCCCAAAGTCCTGGGATTACAGGCATAAGCCACCGTGCCTGGCCAAAAACATTTTTTTAACCAAGTCAACAGATGTCAAGAAAGTAGGAAAATATATGCAAAAAAAAAAAGCATGGTTCAAAAAAGATAGCAGGAAGAAGCCCAATGTGTCAATAAACACAACAAATAAATGTAATGTGATTACACTCACCTATTAAAATATGCTGATTGTAAAAAGCACAGTTAAAACATCTGGGGAAAGTTTTAAAATGAAAGAATTTTTTGAATTCATGCATTTCCAATGCACCATATTGCTTAGTGATTCTCTAATATCTAGTGAAGGATTTGATGAAAATGCAGATTCCTGGGCACTGCCCCAGAAATATTGGTTCAACAGGTCTGGTTTCTAAGCCAATCTTCTGGATAATTAGCAAATTAGCCAGTTTTCTCTGATGAGGATAACCTGAATGCCAAGCTCTAGAAGTCAGATTCTTCAGCAGCCTTCGGCCTAGCCATCTAAACCTTCCATCATCAGCTCATCCTACTTCTCTCGATTTAGCTTTCCCTGATCTCCCAACAAACAATATTTTTCCTTTTACCAAGAAGAGAAGGGAGGCCTGACTTTGTTACAGGAAAGGTGTCCAGATCTAGACCCCAACAGAGGATTCTTGGATCTCACGCAAGAAAGAATTCAGGGTGAGTCCATAGAGTAAGTGAAAGCAAGTTTGTTAAGAGAGTAAAGGAATAAAAGAATGGCTACTCCATAGACAAAGCAGCCCCAAGGACTGCTGGTTGCTCATTTTTATGGTTATTTCTTGATGGTATGCTAAACAAGGGGTGGCTTATTCATGTCTCCCCTTTTTAAACCATATAGAGTAGTAACTTCCTGATATGGCCGTGGCATCTGTAAACTGTCATGGCACCGGTGGGAGTGTAGCAGTGAGGACAACCGGAGGTCACTCTCCTCTTGCCATCTTGGTTTTGATTTTGGTTGGCTTCTTTTTTTTTTATTTTTATTTATTTATTTATTTTTTGAGACAGAGTCTCGTTCTGTCGCCCAGGCAGGAGTGCAGTGGCGCAATCTCTGCTCAATGCAACCTCGGCCTCCCTGGTTCAAGCGATTCTCCTGCCTCAGCCTTCTGAGTAGCTGAGATTACAGGCACCTGACACCACGCCCAGCTAATTTTTGTATTTTTAGTAGAGACGGGGTTTCACTATGTTGGCCAGGCTAGTCTCCAACTCTTGACCTCAAGTGATCCACCCACCTTGGCCTCCCAAAGTGCTGGGATTACAGGCGTGAGCCACCACACCCTGGCCGGCTTCTTTACTGCAAGCTGTTTTATCAGCAAGGTTTTTATGACCTGTATCTTGTGCTGATCTCCTGTCTCATCCTATGACTAAGAATGCCTAATGATCTGGGAATACAGTCCAGTTGGTCTCAGCCTATTTTACCCAGCTCCTATTCAAGATAGCATTTGCTCTGGTTCAAATGCCTCTGACAACTTGTCTAGTTTACCGCTTCCCAGGCTCAAAGCTACAAGAGTAGGTCCAGGGTGTTCTTCAGCCGTTGTTTCTGCAGCAGCAAAGATGAAAGTCAGACAAAATAAGCCAAAAAGTGCTGAACTATGACGGCTAAGTCCTTAGGGGTTTATTAGACTTTACTTCCCTCGGACATTGAGAAAAGTCTTCAGCTGAAGTCCATTAAGCAAATTGAAACACTGGAGAAAAATAAACATAGATTGAGGTAGATAGCAGTTTTATGAGAACAAGGAAGCAGTTAGTTTTAACAAATCTCCCGTCTGTAACTTGGACTCTTGGATGCTCTTAAAACTCTTAAGATACTGTTCTCTCCAAGATATTTTTTTATGACTACTGGCAGTCATAAAAGAAAGTTAATAGAATTTTTCCCCCACGAATACAAAAGCTGGTATAACCAAAAATAAAAATATAATCACATTGTTTCTCAGTACAATTCCTGACACCAAGCCATTTGTCCTTGTGTCTCCAAACAGGGAACTAAATAATAAACCCAAGACTGTGGTATATTGGGTACATGCCACATAGCGCTTGGACTTCAAATGAAACCAAACCACACTAATATACACTTGCCCCAAAGTGGAAACCTGTATGTTAGAGAATCACTTCAAATTCATACTTTGGGGGAATTATTAGCAATATCTGAAAAACAAGACATTTTATTTCCAAATCTTTAATAATGCAAAATTTAAAAAAAAATTTGTTTCACACCTATGATGTGCAATGCTTGGGCCTATGACGCATGCGAAGAAGATGAACAAATGGTTTATATGCAAATCATCTTTCTTGCAGATGATTCCGTGCATTTATTTTAGGCATTTAAAAATAAAGTCACCACTTGGACTTTGTCTCCAAGGCAAGGAATATTCCCTCAGGGCGATGACTCTCAAAGCTCTATGCATGCATATTTTCCTAAGGGACAGGGGTGAAGCCAGCATTAGATTTTTCCATTTCACATTCTGTGGCATATTCAGAGGCCCTGCTCTCTTCCTCACCTTGCCCTGAGGTTATGGAAACAGAGCCTGGTGCCAGCCTCATTCTCCAGCAGATCCACATGCATGGCCTTGTTCCTCTCCAGGGGGCAGGGCTGCAGAAGATGGAGGAGGTGAAATACAGATTTAGTCCTTGGATTTTCTAAGCCAAGTAAATTCAATATTTCAAAACATTCTTACATTTTAAAAGGCTCGAGCTTTCTAAATACTGCAAAATTATTTACTTCCAAATATTTTCAGCCTTGCTTCATACTGAATATATGTATGCATGATTAAAGACATTACATATTTCCAAAGAAGGGGGGAGCAAAATCCCTGAGTCATCTAAACCCGTTACAAGTGAGAACTATTGTTTTGCAGAAATGTCACAGTATTTTTTTAAAGGGAAAAAAAAGCAAGTTGTACTAATTCATAATAGATAAAAGCACAATTTCCTCTTTTATGTGCAATTAGTTACAAAGGAGAGCGTCTCTGAAATATAAATGGCCAAATTCTCCCTCAGCCCAAGTAAATATCTCCCAAAAGAGCCCATAATAATCTCAAAGCTAGCTGCTGCTCTCTTGACACTGAGAATCCAATTAAATCTGATTATCCTTTCTAGCAGGGCACGGGAAAGACATAAACAGTTTAAATCCACAGAAACCCCGAACTTCATTTTTGCCAATCATTCTAACATCGTCTCCCTTGAAATCTTTCACAAGAGATGCCTTGAAAAAACAAAATGGGCTAATTTGGCTCCTGCTGTGCTGTCTTTTCTCACTGGTTAGTGAAGACACTATGGCATGCATTGCGCAGAAACCAGAGACAAGAGGTTCAAATACTCCACAAACCAGATTACCAGCCAAAGGAAAAATCTAAAGGACCAAGAGTTTCCCCAAACCCCCAAATGAAATTAGAAATAATAACCCCCTGGAAATGCCCAAGGTCTTTAACATTTGTGGAATGCTTGGTTGAGTTAATATCAAGTATTATGACCACATCTGAGTTAGCAGGCAGAATTCCCACTCAACCCTGGAGCCTTGACTTTTTTCATGCAACCTCACTAGTGGCAGAAACTCTGCTGTGAAAACCCAGATTCTCAATTAGCATTATCTCCTGTTAAAAAGACTATGCGTACAACAAAGTGTAGAATTCTATGTTGTGTAAAATATGGAGTTTAATTATAAAATGGGGAGCTTGAGGGGTGGGAGTGCCTTCTCAAATGGGGCTGGTGACCCACTGCTCTTGGAGTGGAAGATGAATGAGGACCAGCCTTCTGAGCACTCAAAGGTTTGGGAGGGGCAAGGGGATCTGATTAAAGTAGATGGAGAAACTTTTTTTTGCAGAGATTGTGAAAAAGATGCCAACTTCTAAGGGGGACAGTATGCCTTTATTCAACATCAGCCACCATGAGCAGAAGCACACTTCTCAATTACAGCTGACCCTTAAACACCAGGGATTTGAACTGTGTGGGTCCACTTATCTTCAATTTTTTTTCAATAAAAGTTGCACATAATATGCCTGCCTCTTCTGCTTCCCTTTCTACCTCCTCCACCTCTGCCACCCCTGAGACAGCAAGACCAACCCCTCCTTTTCCCCCTCCTCCTCAGTTTACTCAACATGAAGATAACGAGGATGAAGACATTTACAATGGTCCACTTCCACTTAATGAATAGTAACTATATTACTTTTCCTTGTGATTTTCTTTTTCTTTCTTTCTTTCTTTTTTTCTTTTTCTGGAGTCTCACTGTGTTACCCAAGCTGGAGTGCTGTGGCATGATCACAGTTCACGGCAGTCTTGACCTCCTGGGCTCAAGTGATCCTCCCACCTCAAGCCTCTCAAGTAGATGGGACTACAGGTGCAAGCCATCATGCCTGGCTAATTTTTGTATTTTTTGCAGAGACGGGGTCTCACTTTGTTGCCCAGGCTGGTCTTGAGCTCCTGGCCTCAAGTAGTCTGCCCACCTCAGACTCCCGAAGTGCTGGAATTACAGGTGTGAGCCACCACACCCAGCTGTGATTTTCTTAATAACATTTTCTTTTCTCGAACTTCTTTTATTATGAGGATACAGAACAGAATACATATACCCTACAAAATATGTGTTAATCAACTATTTATGATGTCAGTGAGGCTTCCAGGCAATAGTAGGCTATTAGTTGTTACGTTTAGGGGGAGTCAAAAGTTATAGATGGATTTTTGGCTGTGTGAGAGTTGAGGCCCCTTTTATTCAAGGATCAACTGTAATTTGAATGATAGATATTGGGCAATGGCAATAATTTGCTCTTCTTGTTTAGAATTGTGCTATATTAACACTGCTATATTAACAAAGGAACATGATGACATGGGTTTTCATTTTATACTGATATGAGCCGGTTATGTGGACAGTTGTATCTCTGGATTAAATGATAGTTTATTATTATTCATTTGTTGACTGAGCTCCTATAGTCATGTCCTATTAACTCAATATTCATTAAGCTCTGACTGAGTGTCTGGCACTAGGACTCTCTTTCTCAGAGCAAGTCACTCGATCACACATGTTGACTCAACAAGCACTTACCAAATGCTTAACTTGGAGCCCAACTTTGTGCCACACATTAAAAAGGCAAAAAAGTAACTCCCTGGACCTCAGCGTTTTTTAATCTGTAAAGGAAGGTACTGGACCACAACAATTTTTGGGGGTTCCCTCTGGTTTTTTTAAAAAAATGAAATCTCATTTTTGGTTTTGTTTATAAATAATTACCTTTAATTTATAAACGTCAAGAATCTAGATTCATTATTGCAGCTTCTCCTGATTCTAAATTAGACATTCGAAAGGTCACCAGATGATTCCACACTCACCGTTGGAGCCCGCCAGCACTGGGAGATCAATGTGAACTGGAATTTTCAACACATGCTTACAAATTACTGCAAACCCCAGATACAATAAACACATGACAGAGAGGGAATCGAGATCTTTAGAGTCATTTCATAAAACGCCTTTCCCACTTGATAATGGCAACATAATCAGGATTCCAGCAGAGACGGGGCCCTCCTGTGTGAGGAGGAGCTAAAGGCTGGAGGTGATGGGGTTGGTGCCTCCTGTCCCTCTTATCCGTCTCAAAGTAACAATCATTTTGCCATTGACAGGAGCCTGCAGTTGTAAGCCTGCTGGGTTTCTGATTTTTCTTATTCTGGAAGTGCACTGTTGGATTAAATGATGGAAAAAATCATGCCACACAGACATTTTCCTTTGAAGACGTTAAGGAGAGTTCAGCCACAGTGCAAGTTCTTTCTGCATTTATCTTGGACTTAAAAAAAAAATTGGAAATGGCTATAACATGACATGCTGACATATGAGAATAAAAATGGGAAAGATCTGCAAAGATGTTGGCAAAGAAAAGAGGTCTACCAATGAGTGGGCATTTGTAGGAAAAAAGTAGCAAAATGCATTGGGCACAGGACTGAATGTTCACACACACACATGCACACAAATACGTACACACTCACATACAGACACACACATAGTGAGAGAGATTCTCCAACGGTTAGAGCACCAATAACTGAAGAAATTCCAGGGGTACCACAAAGGTAGGGAATTTGTGTTTCATGGAGTAATGCGTGTTATCCTACTGTCCTGAACTGTGTGTGCCTAAAGGATTTTGGAGTGTTTGGGATCCTGGAAAATTTTCTGCAAGCATTTGGCAAATGTCAAAAATGTCAAGGAATTGAAATAATTTTTAAAAGACCCAGTGCAAGATGAGTGTGGCATGGAAGACACTGAAGGATTCATGTCACATCCATCCACCTGCCTCCAGGCTGGGCAGAACACAGCCTGCAGAAAAGCTATTTAACTTAGCAGGCTCAAAAGTAGCAGTTCTTAACATTGTGAAAGTTCCACATTCCTTTGAGAATTTGGTCAAATTTAGAGTGCGTCCCCAGAAAAATGAACATGAATACCCCCACTTAACATAAATTTACAGGCTTTTTAGATCATTTGAAGCCTTGGACTAAGAACTCCCACCCTTATTAGAAAATATCCCTAGACCTTATTGATGAATGAATCTTTATGCTGCAGGACCTCACATTTCTTCACCAAAATAATTCAAACCTACTTGATACTTTTGCCTAAGGCTTCATTTTTTTTCACCATGGGGGTGGGTTAATAATAACATTCATAGTAGTAATATCTCTACTAATGATCATGATAACCATATATGTTGAGCTCTTGTCATGTGCCAGGAATTATTCCAACAGTTTTTATGGTAACAATTGGTCATTGGCAGGGCACAAGTTTGTATCCTGGAAATCTGATGTCAGAGCTTGCATTCTGATTCTAGATTCTTCTACCCATGAAAATGTTTCTTTTCTATGCATGACAATGGAAACTGTTGAACAACATACATGATACAAAACTATGAAACATATTAAAAAGAAATTTTTTTAAAAAAAGAGAATCACCCACCACATCTGTCTGTCACCTAGGCTGGAGTGCAGTGGCACAATTGTAGCTCACTGTAACCTCGAAGTCCTGGGCTCAAAAGACACTCCCGCCTCGGCTTCCTGAGTAGCTGGGACTATGCTCAGCTAATTTCCTGATCTTTGTTTTTTTTTTTTTTTTTTGTAGAGACAAGGTCTCACCACACTGCCCAGGCTAATCTTGAACTCCTGGCCTACAGTTATCTTCCTACCTTGTCATTTTAAAGCTCTGGGGCTATAGGCATGAGCCACAGTGCCCAACCTTAAAAAAAAAAAAAATTATCCTTTTTCCTTATCATTTCAAAGAACTCTAGATGGTTACCTAGGGTTTTGGTCAAAGTGCACATCCTTTTGTGAGGATGGACCACTTTGCAGTTCCAGTGGCCAGCTGCTACCCACCAAATTCATAATTGGAATCCTACAAAAATCTAAGGAAGAGTGTAGTCTTGAGAAAGTATGATGTCAAGATATATGGGTGGGTCTCAAATGACCACTGGAGTAATCCAACCTGTTTGATCACTTTTAGAAACATCTAGAGAGCAAAGACTAACTCTTTCCTATGATATAGTTGGTGCCTCTTCTGTGTTTGAATTTTTGAAATAAGCTTAACCAGCAATGGTAGTGTCTGTCGTACAAGTCTAAAATAGTGGAGGTAGTAGCAGACTATATACAGTGGGATGGGCCAAGGCTTATGACATGGCAATGAGGTTTGATTTCCTATAAATCCATCTCTGTGTTTATAACATGTTCTGTTGCTGTGTTATTCCTAGTGGTACTGTCTTAGTCATACTAGGAAACTTACCCAGTGCGCTTGACTTAGAGATGCATTACCTGTGGGCACCCTTGAAACTTAGAGCCATGTGCTACAGTCCCCAAAGTTCCCTAGAGTAGTCTTAGACTCAGCCCTATCTGTCACCCTAATGCCATAATGACTCCCCTACTGGTCTATAACAGTCTCAGAAATCTGACTAGTAGGAGTTCATTGATTTGGGTTAAGGAGGTGTTTTTTGTTTTTAAACAGGTTTGAAACCAAATCTTATTCAGAGCCCAAATATTCAA
This sequence comes from Symphalangus syndactylus, assembly GCF_028878055.3. Taxonomy (NCBI): domain Eukaryota; kingdom Metazoa; phylum Chordata; class Mammalia; order Primates; family Hylobatidae; genus Symphalangus; species Symphalangus syndactylus. The sequence goes on from NC_072426.2 coordinate 70,358,132, forward strand.
GCTCCTCCCACTCCCCCTACACCCACAAAAAGTAGAGCTGGAGAGCAAGTCAGATTGCCCTGGGGACAGGAGTGAGTCTGTCCATTCCCAGGGTGGCTCAGACCTCCTGTTGTGGGGCTTGGGGAACAGGGGCATCCATCCTAAGGCAACTTCATGGGGCCTTTAGTCTCTGAAGAACTGAAGTTTTCACAGTCTGAAAACAGGTTTCAGGGAAAGAAAACCACAGTATTTTGAAGATGTCTCAATTCATATTGCCATTCTCTTGGGAAAAGTTACACATTTAATCAACCTCAGTGATTAATTCCCAATCGTAAATTCATTTGTCAAGTTGGCCAGCTGAGCCCACAGGAAAGCAGCCATCCATGGTGTCAAGGTTAATAGGAGATGGAGAGGACTAGCTATTTCAGATTTTCTCACACTTCAGTGGGCATTAGGATTACCTGGGGAGCGTGTAAAATCTCAGATTCCCAGAGGCCACCACAACCCTAATTCTGATTCTGCAGACCTTGACTGAGATCAAGAAAATTTTATTTTAACATGTTTTTCTGGTAAGGTTCCCAGGCTGGTGGTGAGAACTACACTTTGCAAAACACTGGTAAAAACATTGTAGACTCAGTTATAGGAAATATCCAGAACAGGTAAATCCATAGAGACAGAACACAGATCGGTGGGTACCAGGGCTGAGAAAAGGGGAAATGGGAAGCGAATTAATGGGAACAGAGTTTCCTTTTGGGGAGATGAAAAAGTTATGGAACTAGAGAAAATTGATGGATGCGTGCTGTGAATGTACTTAATGACTCTCATTATATACTTTAAAATGGTTAAAACAGTACATTTTATGTAATGTCTATTTTACTGCAAGTTTTCCAATAAACAAATAAATAAAAACACTGCACACATTTAAAACCTCTGCTGCCATCATCACCACTGAGCTGACCAAGTCTGTGTTTGATTTGCTTCGTGTTTCTGCGTGGTCTTAGCTTTGTGGCTGGTGACTCTATGTAGATAAACGTGTAAGTCAGCTCAGGAGCTTGAAGCTTTACCCCTGTGTTGTTTGGCTCTTGTGTCTTCATCTTACTTTCTATGGCCCCCAGGTAAGAAGATGGAGAATAATGTATCCATTTGCTCCTTTTACTTTACTGAAATATGTGGTCATTTAGATGGCACAGGATATCACCAGTGCGGTCCCATTTTATACGAAAAATAAGTAGGATCAGACTGTATTAGTAGAGTGAAATTAATATGGTTAATTTGATTAAAATGAGACCTTTAAATAATAGAACCTTACAATAATTTATCATGAGAAGAGGAGTGAGTTTGAAAACTTTTTGTGGCACATGTGTGCTGGGTTTCTCATTGGCAACATAGTTACAATCATTGGCCACTGTAGAGGTCAGTCACTTTTATTTTACAATAATCAAGCAATTCAAATCTGCTCACCTTTTCTGTGGTAAGTGGCTATCAACAGTATGCTAACAGATTTTTAAACTTATTTTGGTATCATTTTAGATTTATAGAAAAGTCGTGCAGAGAGTCCAGAGTCCCACATACCCTTTTCCCAGCTTCCCTAACATGAGCATCTTACACGTCCACAGCATGTCTGTCAAAACCAAGAAATTAACATTGGTGCAATATATTAACTGCAGGCTTTATTCAGCTTTCACTCGTTCTTCTAATATTGTCCTTTTTCTATCCCAGGATCCAATCCAGGACACCACATTGCTTTTAGTTCTCATACTTCCTCAGTCTCTTCCAGTCTAGCATTTTCTCAGCCTTGGTTTTCTTGACTTTGACATACTTGAGGAAGCAGCGGTCAGGTATTTTGTGGATGTCCATCCTTTGGGGTTTTATTTATGTTTTCTCATGATTCGAGTGGGGTTATGGATTTTGGGGAAAGAAAACCACAGAGGTGAAGTGCCCTTCTCTTCAAGTCCTATCGGGGGACCTAACATGACTCATCCCTGATGAGGTTAACCTGGATGGTCACTTGACTAAGATAGAGTCTGCTGGGTTTCTTCACCAGAAAGTCACCATTTTCCCCTTTCTGCATTCTATCTGTGGGAAGCAAGTCAGTCAGTGGAGCCCCTACTCAAAGGGAGGAGAATTAAGCTCCATTTCCTGGAGGGGGATTATCTACATAGATTACTTAGAATTCTTCTGTGAGACAGACTTGCTTCTTGTCCTCAGATATTTATTTATTCAATCATTTATTTATATCAGTATGTCCTCATATATATTTATTTTATTCTGTGTGTTAGAATCCAGTACTATCATTGTTTATTTTGTTGTGTGATTGTCCCAGTTTAGACCATCAGGGGTTTTCTCAGTTTGGTTCCCGTGTCTCTTCGACATGTTCCTCCCCCACCCTCAGCATTTCCTTATTCTCTGGCACCAACAAGATACCCCAAGCTTATTTTGCATTTTCCCTGACTCAGTTCTGAAATCAGCTTATTTTCTAAGGAGTCCTGGTTTCTTTTACTGGAGAATAAAATGGTATTAGAAGCAAGTCTGTATGTTGAGAATGCTCGTAACTACTGGAGTGCCACTGTTTCTAGGTAGATGGACAGATTTATATTCATGTCTCCAACTCTAATCCAGTGTTACAGAGTTCAATTCTAGTCTTTCTCTTTTGCTTATTTTTAACTTCTCTCTCTGACAGTGTGAAATCTGGCTCCCATTATCTGCAATTTTTTTCTTCATTTGTTTAATGCTAGTTTACATGTAGTTTCAGAATTGCTAACACTTATCCCAGTGAGAAGGGAATTCACCAACTGGAGTACAGTGTTTATGTACAGATTGTTTTGTCTTTAGACTTTAGATATTCAATCAAAACACTGTTTTCTGAAGTTACCTGGATCTGCATCTCTTTTCCCACACCTTCAATGAGGTTATGTCATACGTTTGTAATACAGTTAGGTCTTTTTGTCACAGACTAAATTCTATCCTGGTATTCCCCAACATCCTGGATGATTTTTTTAAAGTTTGCATACAATGAAGATCTCCCATTGTGGTGTATTGGTCTATAGATTTTGACAAATTCATGAAGCCATGTATCTACTACCCCAGTATCATAGAGAACAGTTCCAATGACCTAAAATAAAATAGAATGTGTGTGGTTCCTTTGTAGTCAATTTCTCCTCTAACCCTTGACAATCATTGAACTGTTTTCAATCCCCATAAATTTTGCCTTTTCCATAATGTCGTATATATGGAATTATATATAATACATAATCTTTTGGGTCTGTCTTCTTTTATTTAGCGAAATGCATTTAAGATTCATCCACACTGTTGCGGGAATCGAACAGCTCTTTCCTTTCATTGCTGAGTAGTATTCCATGTATGGATAGATCATAGTTTTTGAATATATTTGCCTGCTGAAGGTCATTTTTGTTGCTTCCAGTTTTTAGTGATTATGAATAAAGCTGCTATAAACATGGGTTAGCTTGTTTTTGTGTGAATGTAAGTTTTTTATTCACTTGAATAAATACATAGGTGTGTAATTGTCGGTTTATGTGATAAGTCCATGTTTAATTTTATGAGAAACTGACTAACTGTTTTCCAAAGTGACTACCATTTTGCATTTCCACCAGTGATAAATCAGAGTTCTTACGGTTCTGTGTCTTCATCATTTGGTTTTGGTTTTGTCTAATTGATTTTAGCAATCCTAATTAGTGAGAAGTGATATCTAATTGTGGTTTTATTTACTCTTTCCTGGTGACAATGATATTGATCATGTTTTCATATGCTTATTTGTCATTTGTATATCTTCTTTGAAATGTCTGCTTAAATCATTTGCCCATTTTTTTAATTGGGTTATATGCTTGCTTATAGTTGAATTCTAAGAGTCCTTTATATATTCTGAATACAAGGCTTTCATCAGATATTGATTTTTAAATATTCCTTCCAATCTGTAGCTAATCTTTTCATTCCCTTGACAGTGTCTTTCAAAGAGCAAAAGTTTTAAATTTCGATCAAGTCCAACTAATCAGCATTTTTTTCTTCCTTTCATGGATTGTGCTTTTGTTGTTATATCTAAAATTTCATTGCCAAACCCAAGGCCCTGCAGATTTTTTATATTTAACTTAAAGAATTTCATCGTTTCACACTTTTCACATTTAGGCTTTTGATCCATCTTGAATTAATTTTTGTATGAGATATAAGGTATGTATTCTTCAATATGCCTTATGCCTTGTTTTATTTTTGTTGTTGTTTTTGTTGTTTTGCACATAGACAGTCTTATTTTAGTACCATTTGTTGAACGGAACATCATCTTTCCATTGAACTTAATTTGCATCTTTATAAAAAGCTAGTTGACTACATATTTGTAACACTATTTCTAGGCTCTCTATTTTGTTCCACTGTTCTATGTGTCTCTTTCCACCAATATCATCCTGTCTTGATTATTACAGCTTTATAGTAAGTTCTAAAATCAAGTAATATGAGTCCTTCAATTTTGTTCTTCTTCTGAATAGTTTTGCCTGTTCTAGTCCCTTTGCCTTTTTCATATAAGTTTTAGGATCCTCTTATTGATATTTTCTAAACAATTTTTCTGGAACTTTAAATGGGATTCCACTAAATCTATATATTAAATCTTAATAATATTGACTCTTCAAATTCATGAATATGGTGTATCTTATTCATTTACTCAGGTCTTCTTTAATTTTTCAACTGTCTTATAGTTGTCAGCATATATATCCTGCACATATTTGTTAGGTTTAAATTTAAGTACTTCATTTGTGTTTGTGTACTATTGTAAATGGATTTTTTTATTTCAAACTCTTATTTTCTATTCCTAGTATATAAGATTGTAAATGGCTTTTGTATATTTACATCATATCTGAAAACTTGCTAAGCAAGCATTTTTGAAAAAGAAAAAGACAATCTGTCTCTATTTTCTCACTGGTAAGATCCCTATTTCAAAGCATTTTGAAAAAGATGTTTGAGGGAAAAACTTATACATTTTCTCATATTATAGACTGTTCACAAGAAAAGTTCCACTAATGGCTTCTAAGGATAAAAAAGACCCTCAAGCAGCTTGAAATAACAAAAGTTGAAATTGAAACTCTGCTGAAAAATTATGTTTCATCTCTAATATTGACAAATGTTGAAACATTTGATAACACAGTGTGCTATCTTCCTGATATAAGCCCATGTGAAAGGCAATTTGGCAAATATCTAGCAAAATTACAAAATTATACCCTTTGATCCAGCAAGATATTTTTGTAAAGGTACAAATGACATATGTACAAAATTACTGGTTGTAATATGTTTATAATAGAAGAATAAAATAAGTGTTCATCAATATGAAATTGGCTAAGTATGCTATGTTGTATCTGTATAATGCAATACTATATGAACTTAAAAATAGATTTCAACAAAACCTTTGCATTATTGGCAAATGGAATTAAGAAAATATAACGATTAGTTAGGTGCAGCCAACAATAAACTTCTACTTAGATCTACAGATTCCAATGAGAATTCATTTCAAATGTGTCACTAAATCTGAACATTGAAATAGACCTTGAACACAGCTCTTTAGTTATTGATTCACAAAGTGTTAAGCCAAATTTTTCAAAAATAATAAAATCATGTTATTACAAAAGTATTTTATTAATAATAATTTGACTATAGCAAAGAAATGTGCTGTTAATAAATTTTTAATGTTAATTTTACCTCTATGTCATTAATTTTCAAATTTTAGTTTTGTGTATGTGGATAATTTATGTAGCATATTAGTACAGAGGTACAGAAGTATGATTTATAACTTAATGTACATCTAAAGAGGATACATGCTTAACTTTCTTTATTAATGGAATTTGTGATAAAGTTTGCAGACTGTTGCCTCAGAGAACAGCTCTCACTTGGACGGGAGGCCCTGGCCAAGTTGTGTAATGAGAAGGGTTGTTGAGGGGAAAAGAAAAAAAACAAGAGGTATTAAGCCCCAGAAGACAGTTATCACCTGCCTCAGAACACAAGCATGCAGGATGATATAGCTTTCAGTGCCAAGAAGTAGAATTCTAGCATCTCTAGGTGGTGAGAAACAAAGGACTAAGAATTTTTCTTTCTCTAACACTCTAAAGAAAGGTTCTTGAGGTAGGAAAGGATTACTTGGGCCTTGTTAGAATCACACATGGCTTCAGGGGATGCAGGATGCTCACCTGAGCTGCCAGTCACCGACTGAGTAAGTGGAGCAGTGCTTCTTCCGCAGACTCAGCTGAGAAGTCAGCCTCTGGGGCAAGCACCAGGAATCTGCCTTTTCAGTAAGACCTAAATTACTCTTATGAAGCCACCTGTCCCTGAGATCCAGCAATGGCAGGTTCTTAAAGGATGTAGAACATGATGCTTGGGGTTATCATTGCTGCGGGTTTTCTTTTGACTTGTTTGAGATCAGTAAAATTCTAAGGCAGGGGATGGAAACCAACTTTATTTGTAAGCTCTGCATCTTTTTTTCTTTTTCCTTTTTTTTTTTTTTTAGACAGGGTCTCTCACTCTGCTGCCCAGGCTGGAGTGCAGTGTCACAATCATGGCTCACTATGGCCTCAACCTCCCAGCCTCAGGTGATCCTCCCACCTCAGCCTCCCAAGTAGCTAGGACCACAGGCACACACCACCATGCCTGGCTAATTTTTGTATATTTTGTAGAGACAGGGTCTATCTTTGCTGCCCAGGCTGGTCTCAAACTCCTGGCTTCAAGCAATCTGCTCGCCTCAGCCTTCCAAAGTGCTTGGATTACAGGTATCACCCACCGTGCCTGGCCTTAGCTCTGCATCTTAAACCTGGTTTGTCTGTCCCTCACAGCTTAACACAATGCTGTACACCACTGACTGGCATGCTGTCTCTGAAAAGGGCCAGATAATAATATGTTAAGCTTTGTGGTCTATACAGCCTCTAACACAATTACTCAACTCTGCCACTGTAGTTGGAAATCAGCCACCAATGATATATTACTAAATGGGTGTAGCTATGTTTCAATAAAACTTTACATACAAAAGCAGGCCTGGTTTGCTGACGCTTGCTATTCACGTTTGTAATGTACATGCCCCTCATGCAATGCGGTTCCTTAACTTATTGCTTAGTCACCTTAAAGCCTCACTTGTTACTTGGTGCAGTGGCCTTGCTGATGACTACTTATCCCTGTTTTGGGACTAGCCTTTCGATGCAGGAATCCAGCCCCAGGGAGAGAAACTAATGACTGGAGAAGTTTCTAGGCAAGTGCAGAAAATGACATGGGATGAACATATGTAAGAACATCAAGTTCAGGATCCCGAGTAGTTGCCAGAAATTTCACTTCACCCCATCCCAGCAAGGCTGTTGTATTTGGGGAAGACATTATTTCAAGAGGGGAAGAGATTGTGGAAAATCGGTAGGCAGCAGGAGATGGCGCTCTTGATCCTACTCCCATTTCAGATGATTCCGCAGGTGTCTCTTTATTGCCCCTCTGCTCCCCCAGGTGCTTTCCTCCTTTTGTGAGGCATCGTCATCCATCCCTCTTGCTCCCCAGTCAGGCGCCAGACTTTTAGGAGGCCCCCTGGAGCACTGGTGGTGAAGCTTAGCAAAACAATGCGTTTGCAATCTAAGATAAAACACTGGTACTTTGGGCTGGGCATGGTGGCTCACACCTGCTATCCCAGCACTTTGGGAGGCCGAGGTGGGCAGATCACAAGGTCAGGAGTTTGAGACGAGCCTGACCAACAATGTGAACCCTGATCTATACTAAAAACACAAAAATTAGCCAGGTGTGGTGGGTGCCTGTAATCCCAGCTACTCAGGAGGCTGAGGCAGGAGAATCGCTTGAACCTGGCAGGCAGAGTTTGCAGTGAGCCGAGATGGCGCCACTGCACTCCAGCCTGAGCAACAAAGTGAGACTCCATCTCAAAAAATAAGTAAATAAATAAATAAATAAATAAATAAATAAATAAAAGCACTGATACTTCGGAAGCAACGCTCCCACATTTGGAACTGAAGAAAAGAAAATGAAAGAGTAGGTGCTTAATCTTCACTCTTTGATAAACCCCCAAACAATAAATCTTAAAGTTTTCCATACAGGCCCATGTGTCTTTCATCTCTGGCTGAAATGGGATGTCTGTTTCTACACATCCAGTTGACCCTTGAACAAATGTAGGGGTCACGGGTGCCAACGCCTGCTCAGTTGAAAATCTGCATGTAACTTTTGACTCCCCAGAAACATAACGACTCCATAGCCTACTGCTGACTGGAAGCCTTATTGATAACATAAATAGCCAATAAACACATATTTTGTATGTCCTAGATCTTCTATACTGGATTCTTACAATAAAGTAAGCTAGAGAAATGAAATGTTATTAAGAAAAGAATAAGGAAGAGAAGATATATTTACTATTTGTAAATATAACTATTTGTTAATAGTAAATATTTACTATTATATTATATTTACTATTTGTTAAGTGGAAGTGGATGATCATAAAGGCCTTCATTCTGGTTGTCTTCACACCGTGCAGGCTGAGGTGGAGGAGGAAGAGGAAGGGTTGGTCTTGCTGTCTCGGGGTGGCAGAGGCAGAAGAAAATTCACGTATAAATGGACCCACACAGTTCAAACCCATGTTGTTCAAGGGTCAGCAGTATAGGGAATGTTTCGCCTTGTATTCTATTTTTTTATTCATAGAATTAAAATAGAAATCCTAAAAATGCCCCCTGTGGTTTTCACCTGGATGTGTATTAAGGAGGGTTAATTTTTTTCGCTTGCTTAACCCTGAAAACACAGCATTGACTTGAAAGTTACAGCATGGAAAAGCATTAAGGAGACAGCCTGCAGTCGCGTTCCTTCCCTGGACTGTAGAGTGGCCGGTTTTCCCTGATGGTGGCTCTGAATGACCAAAGTGACAGGCAGCATCTAGGCAGGGCTGTGCACAGTCACCGCTGCTGGATTTCGAAGTTCTTGAATCAAGATCGTCTGACCCGTTCTCCTGCTCTTTGGCAGGTTCTGTCTCCGGCAGGCTTTGAGGATGAAGGCTGAGGGCATTCTGACCCTCATTGGCTGCCTGGTCACAGGCGCCGAGTCCAAAATCTACACTCGCTGCAAACTGGCAAAAATATTCTCGAGGGCTGGCCTGGACAATTACTGGGGCTTCAGCCTTGGAAACTGTGAGATTCTTTCTTTCCTGCTTTCTTTCTGTCCTTGACAGAAACCCTGAGATGTTGAAGGTCCTGGCCACACTCCCTGCTGTGTCTTCCCAACTACCCCTGCTCTGCCCTCACCGCACCCAGGGGTGGCTGCTAGCCTAACTGTGGCTCTCTGGGTCTCCTCTCCTTCCTCCCCTGCCCCTCATTTCCTTATTTCTGGAGTCCTGTCCTTACGACACCAGCCAGGGAAGGGGAAAATAATGCCACCTCTGCTGGCATCGTGGGGAGTGGGGGGACCTGACTTTTGGTCTAGATTAGGCTCAGCCCCTGACTGGGTGTGCAGCTTCAGGTGTGCCATCCCAGCCCCCAGTGTGCCTCTCGTGTGCCCCCTGGGTGCATGCCCACCCTGCCCTGCCCAAGGTGTATTGGGAGGAAGCAGTCAGCTAACAGGGATAAGGAAACTCGCCCTCAGACCAGGCTTAGAGCAAACGATGCACTTCCTTTGCTGGCGTTTCTGGGTACCCCCCTCCAGGGATCTGCATGGCATATTACGAGAGCGGCTACAACACCACGGTCCAGACGGTCCTGGATGATGGCAGCATCGACTACGGCATCTTCCAGATCAACAGCTTCGCGTGGTGCAGACGCGGAAAGCTGAAGGAGAACAACCACTGCCATGTCGCCTGCTCAGGTGAGGCTCTGACTTTCCAGCGATGCCATCCTCGGGACCAGGCGAGAAAGCTGACAATGGGATCATCAACCATGTTTTGCTTTAACTAAAACTTGGAGTTCAGGCTTGCAAATAGGTCTGTTCCAGATTGGTAAATTATGCAACAGTTTCCGAGGTGACACTCAGGATCCTGCAGCTGACTTGTCCAAAGATGATTTATTCCTTGTAAGACGGTTTTATGAAGCCCTCCGCTAAAGCAGGGGGATGGACAAACAACCCTACTGCCCTTCATGTTAGAGATATTTGATGTCTTCAGTAAGAAAAAGGAAGCTGCCTGCCAGCCGTTTTCCATAAGCAATTCACTCAAAGGATGAAGTTTGTACTTCTTTGTGCAGAATGAGATGAATACAATTTAGATTTCTTTCTTTTCTTCTTCCTTTTTCTTTTCTATCTTTCTTTTATTTTTTATTTATCTTTTTTGAGATAGGGTCTCACTCTGTTGCCTAGGCTGGAATGCAGTGATGTGATCATAGCTCATTGCAGTCTTGACCTCCAGACTCCAAGCGATCCTCCCTTCTCTGGGTAGCTAGAACTACAGGCACACGCCCAGCTATTTTGTAATTTTTTTGTAGAGACAGAGTCTGGCTACGGAGTCCCATTATGGGGTCCCACCTGGGCTGGTCTTGAACTCCTTGCCTAAGGAGATTCTCCTGCCTCGGCCTCTCAGAGTGCTAGAATTATAGGCGTGGGCCACTATATTTAGCTAGCAAAATGTCTTAAACATTAGAAATTAAGCTAGAATTTACTTTCACATCTTCTACTTTAGTCATTCCAGAAATACATATGAGCACAGCATTGAGGATAACAAAATACATCAAGCATGAATTCTGCTTTACCAAACTTTCATGTGACATGACAAGAAAAGACAATATGTGCTTACATGAAGTTAAATCATGTAAGGAGGAGTGCGCTGAGTGCCATGGGCTTCAGAGGAAAGTGACAGTATTAAGAAAACCGTGCAGCCAGGCACAGTGGCTCATGCCTGTAATACCAGCACTTTGGGAGGCCGAGGCAGGTGGATCACCAGAGGTCAGGAGTTCAAGACCAGCCTGACCAACATGGTGAAACCCCGTCTCTACTAAACAATACAAAAATTAGCTGGGCATGGTGGTGGGCACCTGTAATCCCAGCTACTCAGGAGGCTGAAGCAGGAGAATTGCTTGAACCCGGGAGGTGGAGGTTGCAGTGAGCCGAGATTGCACCATTGCACTCCAGCCTGGGTGACAGAGCAAGACTCCGTCTCAAAAAAAAAAAAAAAAAAAAAAGAAAAAGACAAAAAGTAAATCATGGAAAATTCTGTAAACACAGTGATATTTGACCTGAGACTTGGAAGATAGGGAAGATTTGGGTAGAGATAGAGAAACGTTATCCCAGGCCAGGGGAACAGCAAAAGCAAAGAGGTGCCTGTGGGAAGGTGTGAAGCATGAACAGAGAGTAGGGAGAGGCTTGTTTTTTTTGTAACAAAATGACATGAAGAGAATCCCAGGAAAGGCAGGTGGAGAGGCTAACAACCACCTAAGTGTGAAAAACCCAGGCTAAGAGGCTTTCACTGATTTCTGCCTGCAAGAGGAAACCAAAAGAGGTCAGTTAATTAAGCATTGATTCAGCAAGCTCAATCTGCAAGCAGGGTGTGGGATGGATTAAAGCAGAGACCATTTAAGTGTCACTGCAGTTATTGAGCTAAGTGCCACAAAAAGACTGAATGATGGTCATGGTTGGTGACATGGAGAAGACTGATGCAAGAGATGCTGAACAGGCAGAGGGCAGAGCTCAAAGGCATCTTCTCTGTGTTCCCTCTAGAGTGTAAGTCCCTTGAGGGCAGAGTTCTGCTTCATTCACTGACATATCCTCAATGTCTAGAATGGTGCCTGGCCATTGCAGGAGCTCAATAAATGTTTATTGAATAAATGGACAGAATGAGGAACAAGAGTGAAGTCAGAGAGTCATAAAATATTCTATTGCAAATTCTTTCAGAGCAGAAAATAAACTGTTTTAACTTCTCTTTGCCACATCCAGGAGTCTCCTCCTTATTGAAGGGGGATACATCCCAAGACCCCCAGTCGATGCCTGAAACTGCAGATAATACCTAACCCTGTATATACTATGATTTTTCCTGTACATAGATACCAGTGACAAAGTGTAAGTTATAAATTAGGCACAGTAAGATGTTATCAACAATCAATAATAATGGGATAATTATAACAATATACTGTAATAAAAGTATGTCAGCAGCTTCTCTGTGACCCTCAAAATATATTATATTGATAAAACTAACCAACCACTGCTGAGTGTAAATGAAAACTTGGAAAATGAAACTGCAGATAAGGGGGAACTATTGTACAAGATAATCAGTATATGGGTTTGAATGTTTGAATGACTGAATAATATGTTAAGTTACCTAGTATATTGTCCCTACCCTAACATTGATAAAGAATGATCACTACCTCCTGAGATAGATCTCCCGATTGTTGGTCAGCCCTTAATTTAGAACATTCCTTTGTTAGGCCAAAGTCTATCTTCTTCTAACCTTCTATTATCAATCCTAGTTTTTCCTTCTGGGTTTATTCAAAACAAGTTTTCTTTATGATACACATAAAAACTTATTAACTGTGTGCAAATGATTTATAAGTATCTCTCATCTCCGGTTTCTTATCTTCTGAGCTAAAACATTCAGTATATTCACTTTCCATAAGCATGACTTTTGAACCCTTCCCTGTCCCAGTCAATCTTATTAGCATTCCCTAAGAGCTCACCAATGGAGTCTTTCAGTTAAATATGAGGATTAAATGTGTGCATTTACCTCCCATGATGGGCTGAGCCCCCAACTTCCAAATGTCCACTCTCTAATCTCTGAAATCTCTCACTCTGTTACCTTACAAGGCAAAAGGAACTTTGCAGATGTGAGGAAGGATCTGAGCTCAGGCAGGGGAGATTATCCTGGACAATGTGGGTGGAGCCAATCTAATCTCGTGAGTCTTTAAAAGCACAGAATCTCCAATGATAGAAGAAAGAGAGATTTAAAGTGTGAGAGGGACTTGACCCATCATTGCTGGCTGTGAAGATGGAGTAAGGAGCCATGAGTCAAGGGGTGTGAGTGCTCCCTAGAAGCCTGGAATGGCCCTCAGGTGACAACCTGCAAGCAACAGGGATCTCAGTCCAACACCCATAAGGAACTGAACTCTGCCAAAACTCAAGTGAGCAAGGAAATGGATCTTCCCGCAGAGCATCCAGAAAGGAAAACAGACCTGTGAGCACTTTGACTTCAGCCGTGTGAATCCCCTGGCACTCTTCCAGCCATCGGAACTGTAAGGAAATTTTGCAGTGTTTAAGCCACTACGTTTGTGGTAATTTGTTAGGGCAGCAACAGAAACCCAATACCCCTCTCCTCCTTCTTGTTGTCCTACCAAATTAATACTAAAGGGATTTGAGAATCAATAAGATAAAAAGGTAAATCCACATATACAAGATAAATGGAAGAGGAAACAATACCAAAACATTTAGAAGCTGGAACGCAGGAGGCAAGTGGTGACTAACTTAGTGATTAAAGAAATCTGAATCCTAAACCTGCAGAGAGAAAGCTGAGAAGCAAACATGGAACCAACAACAAAAACAACAGAAAGCTCTGAAATCAGTAGCATTCGCTAATTCTGGAAGTTAGAATGAAGACAGATTACAGACAGGAAGATATATTCAAAGTTCACTTAAGGAGTAGTTAGAACATCCAGTCCCTTCCTGAGGCATTCACCTACTGACTGCCCCTCACTCACCCTGGCAGAATACTGGGACAGTTTCCTCTAGACAAGTAAAGTAGAAAACCTCTCAACCGAGACCTCAACAGTCTTTGAGGGTGAGAGCTCCAAACCACAGACATGGGAGATTAAGTTATAGTTTCTATAGTTCCAACCACCTTCTCCACTCAGACCCCACGATGATGGCAGCCAGGCCAGACTCTCCAGATGAGAAGATTTTCTTCTAGGGATCTGGCCAAATTGAAAGGAAATTACTAATGATTCTGAGTGGGACTCCCCAGTGAACAAGACTGGTCAAACTACCTGCAGTGAGATCCACAGCTGAAAATCCCTACCTCTGAGCACAGGGCTCTGCCAGCCTTTAGTGCCCCTCTCTTAAATAGATGCAGAGAGCCAAGGCTCACCAGACTTCAGAGGAGTAGCAGTGACATGAAAAAAAATGAGGCAGAAACCAAACAGATAAAACTTTTTGAAAGCAGAGTTTATGCAAGGAAATGAAAATTTGAATCATTCATATCTTCAGATAGATAAGAGAGGATGCTTGGATGAAACAAAGCAAGATTTTTTTTTGAAAAAAAAAAAAAGAGAAAAAGGAAACATTCAGAGAACCAAATAAAGAGCCTTTGGAAATTAACAATATTATAACAGAAATGGAAAACTCAATAAAGTAGTAAGAAGATAACACTGAAGAAATCTCTCTAAAAGCAAATGCAAAAAAAGAGATGAGTGGAAAATAGGATAAATAAGAATGATAAAATAAATGGATATAAAAATATGTTTTAGCAGGAGAGAAGAGAAACGATAGATAGGACACAACCTTTAAAAATCATTTCCAGAACTAAAGAGCATGTGATTTCAATTTGTAAGGTTCATCACATGACCAGTACAGCAGTCACTCTTTGTCTATAATTTTGCTTTCCATAGTTTCAATTACTCATGGTCAACTGTGACTCAAAAGTATTAAATAGAAAATTCCAGAAATAAACAATTCATAACTTTTAATTGCATGCTATTCTGAGTAGTGTGATGAAATCTTGCACCATTTTGCTTTGTCTTATACTGGATATAAATTATTTCTTTGTCCAGCATACCCACATTGTATACACTACGTGCCCATTAGTTACTTAGTAGCTGTCTCAGTTATCTGCCTTAAAAAGCATAGTATATATAGAATTTGGTACTATTCATCATTTCAGAAATCTACTGGGAGTCTTGGAATGTATCCCCCTTGGATAAAGTGATTATTGTACACTCACACTCAGGAACATCCTCACACAATTTCAGAACACTATAGAAAAACAGAATATTCAACAGGCTTCCATTTGAAAAAAAAGTTCCATACAAAAAATCAAGCATCAGAGTGACATCAGACTTCTCAACCACAACACTGGAAGCTAGAAGAAAATGGAAAAAGTCTTCAAAATTCTTAGGGAAAACCATTTCCAATATAAAATTCTGTGCTACCAAATTATCAACACATTTTGAGCATAGAATGAGTACATTTTCTGAGAACCAAGTTGTTAAATTTTTTACCTCCTGTATCATAAAGAATCCTGGCTGGAAGATAGAACAAAGACAAACTGGGTAATTGGAGGAGAATATTAATAAAGACTCTACTTACAAAAATCTGATCAAATCATAGAAAAAACATGGCAATAGTGAAGTAAGGGATTAGGGATCACAGGCAATTACCACCCCCTTGCCCAATGAGGAATGGAAAGAGAACTATGACCAGCACCGAGGTACAAAGGGTCTGCAGGGAGAGGACAAACTTCTAGGATCTGAGACCTTCCTTCAAGGGACATGACTTGTGCTGAGTGACCTGACAGAAAGAAAGCTGGAAGATATTATATGTGTATCCCAATCTCAGTGTCCCTCCTCTGTCCCTTCCCTGCTGATGCCTACTCTTACTTAAACCCCTTCAGAAGTCAGAGGACATGGGAGACCATTGACGGCAACTGTGTGCGTCAGCCTCTGAGTGCACAGAGCATGGTGGAGAAGCATAGACAGTGGATCCATCAGGGCAAAGATGACATATTCAGTTCACCTCCCATGCACCCTCTCTCACAAAACTATAGGAAAACATGCTTCACGAAAAGGATAAACTAAAACAATAAAGAGGAAGACATGGTTCAGGAAACAAGGGACTCGATAAGGGAGAAAGGCAAGAGGAATGCCCAGCCTGACTGTGAAGGATGATCCCAGGATGAGCTTTTATTATAGATTTCTAGTTACACCTCATTATGGTCAGAGAATATGGTCTATATCAGCGGTCCCCAACCTTTTTGGCACCAGGGACCAGTTTGCAGAAGACCAATTTTCCATGAACCAGAGGGAGGAGGATGGTTTCAGGATGATTCAAGCACATTACATTTATTGTCCACTTTATTTCTATTATCATTACATTGTAATATATAAGAAATAATTATACAACTCACCATAATGTAGCATCAGTGGGAGCCCTGAGTTTATTTTCCTGCAACTGGGCAGTCTCATCTGGGGATGATGGAAGACAGTGGCAGATCATCAGGCATTAGGTTCTCTTAAGGACCATGCAACCTAGATCCCTTGCATGCTCAGTTCACAATAGGATTCGCACTCCTATGAGAATCTAATGCTGCCACTGAGCCAACAGGAGGTGAAGCTCAGGTGGTAATGCAACCAATGGCAAGTGGCTGTAAATAGAGATGAAGCTTAGCTCACTTGCCTACCGCTCACCTCCTGCTGTGCAACTTGGTTCCTAACAGACAATGGACTGGTATCTGTCTGTGGTTAGGGGGTTGGGGATCCCTGGTCTATATGGTTTCAGACCTCTAATATGTCTTTAACCTTGTTTTATAGCACAGCAAATGTGTCTTATGGTGAATATGCATTTGAAAAAAATGTGTATTTTATATTTGGTGGGTAGATGTTCTATAAATGACTGCTATTTCCTTTCTGATTTTCTTACTGAGAACTTATTAGACAGATCTTACTAGAACTATCATATAGTGAGAGATACATATTGAAATTTGCAACTATCATTTTGGTTTTGTCTATTTCTCCTTTCAGTCTTGTCCATTTTTGAAGCTTTGTTATTAGGCACATATTCATTGAGGACTGTTACGTCTTTGTGGTGAATTGACCCTTTTATCACTGGAGTCCATGTTTCTCCTTAACTCTGGTACTATTTCTCATCCAGAAATCTACCTTATCTGATAGCAATATAGCCCACTCTCACTTTCTTTGGGGAAGTCTTTGCATAATATGTTTCTTTCCATCCTTTTACTTTTAACCCATCTGTGTCTTTATATTTAAAGTGAATTTCTTATAGATAGCATATAGTTATGTGTTGCTTTTATATCCATTCTGGTAATTACTGCTTTTCAGTAGGAGTGATTAAACCACAGGTCAGCAAATGTTTCCTAAAGGGCCAAATGGTAAATATTTTAGGCTTTTCAGGTCATATGGTTTTGACTGCAACTACTCAACCATGACAGAATGTGAACACAGCCATAGAAAGTATGTAAATGAATAGGACTGGCTGTGTTCCAATAAGGCTTTATTTACAGAAACAGGAGGTTGGCTTGTGGGACATACATTGTGGAACCTTGATTATATCATTTACATTTAATATGATTATTGATATGGTTAGTTTTAAATCCCATCCTGCTATTCTGTTTTCTGTTTATGCCATCTATTCTTGGTTCCATTTTTTCTGCCTTCTTTGGAATTTTTAAAAAAATATTTATTATTTTCTTTCATTTCCTCCATTGCTTTGTTAGCTATATCTCTATATTGTTTTTAGTAGTTACTCTAGGGTTTCCAATAGGCATCATTATCTTATTACATTCTACCCTCAAATAACACACCACTTCATATATAACATATGAGTTTCTTAACAGTATTCTTTAATTTTTCTGATTTCGTCCTTTGTGCCATGTTGTCATGCATTTTTCTTCTATATTTATATACCTCACAATCCATTTTTATTATCTTTGCTTTAAACAATTGTCTCTTAAATAAATTTTTAAATGAGGAAAAGGGTTCTATAATATTTATTATGTATTTACTATTTCCAATACTCTTCATTCCTTTGGTGGATTTATTTGGGGAAGTAGTTAATTGATATCACTTTCCTTCAGCTGAAAGAACTTTCTTTATCTTCTTTTTAGTTTGGTTTTGGTTTTTTTAGACTAGAGGTCTACTAGCAAGCATTCTCTCTGCTTTTGTTTGTCTGAAAATATCTCTATTTTATTTTGATTTTGAAGAATATTTTCTTTACATATAAAATTCTGGGCTGACAGTTGTTCTCCTCTCAAGTTGTTGCTGTTTTGAGACAGGGTCTTGCTCTGTCACCCAGGCTGGACTGCAGTGGCATGATCACAGTTCACTGCAGCCTCAACTTCCTAGGCTCAAGCAATCCCCCCACCTTAGCCTCCTGAGTAGCTGGGACCACAGGTACATGCCACTATGCCTGGCTGATTTTTATTTTATTTTTTGTAGAGATGGGTGATATGGTTTGGCTGTGTCCCCACCCAAATCTCATCTTGAATTGTAACTCCCATAATTCCCATGTGTTGTAGGAGGAACTCAGTGGGAAGTGATTGAATTATGGGGGCAGGTCTTTCCTGCACTATTTTCTTGATGGTGAATGAGTCTCACGAGATCTGATGGTTTTAAAAACAGGGGTTTCCCTGCACAAGCTCTCTTTTTGCCTGCTGCCATCCATGTAAGATGTGACTTGCTCTTCCTTGCCTACTGCCATGATTGTGAGGCCTCCCTAGCCATGTGGAACTATAAGTCCATTAAACCTCTTTCTTCTGTAAATTGGCCAGTCTCAGGTATGTCTTTATCAGCAGAATGAAAATGGACCAATATATGGGGTCTCGCCATGTTGCCCAGGCTGGTCTCAGACTCCTGGGCTCAAGGGATCCTCAGCCTCCCAAAGTGCTGGGATTACAGCTGTGAATCATCACGCTCAGCTTCAAATTGTTAAAGATATTCCATTGCCTTCTGGCTTGCCTTGTGTATGATGGGAAACCAATGATTTTCTTATCTTTGTCCCCTGTATGTAATATGCCTTTTTCATCTAGTCATTTGTAAGATTTTCTATCACTCATTTTCAGCAATTTGATTATGTGTGATATTTGTGTTTATCTTACTTGGTATTCATTAACATTTTGTATCCCTGAGTTTATAATTTTCATTAAATTTGAAAACATTTGTCATTCTTTCTTCTAATACTCTTCTTTTCTCCTTCAAGGATTCTAATGGCACATATGTTAGATCGCTGATGCTGTCCCATTTATCACCACGGCTCTTCATGTTTTTAGCCTTTTTCCCTCCCCATGTTTTATTTTCAGTAGTTTCCATTGTTATGTCTTCAAGTCCACTGTTACTTTTTTTTTTAATGCTAATCTATTAAGCTTATTGATTGGATGTTTCTTTTCAGATACTGTATTTTTTATTTGGTGTTAGGCAAACTTTTGTATCTCTCATTTCATTTTATTCATGTTTTTCTTGAAGTCCTTGATATAAGTAAGCATGTTTATAAGAAGTGATTTAAATTTCTTATCTGCTGTGGAATCAACTGTCATTTCTGGGTCTTTCCCTTGACTGATCTTTCTCCTGGTATGTGTCACATTTCCCTGCCTCTGCACAAGGAATCATTTTTTATTGAATATATACACAGTGTGTGGGTTGATGGCTGTTGTGAGTCCTCGAGTCTTGTCTTCCTAGTTTAAAAGAATTTCAACAAGAGATACACAGCAAAGGAGATGTAGCATAGACTAATTTATTGAAAAAGAAAAAGAATATTTTGAAAGTTAGGTGCAGAATGGACCGTACACCCTGAGAGAAACTTCAGGGCAGGCTGCTCGTAAGGATGAGACATCAAAGGCCGGCGTGAGGGATGCTCCCTTTAATGGAGTCTTCCATGATTATTCATAAACGGATGGGAAGAGGTGTTGCTAGTAAGCAAGTTCTGGGCGGTCCTCTTGGTGCATTTGCGCAGTAGCTGTACATGGTTGTTCATATGTCACATGTCTCATTAGCATCTTACATCTCCATCCAGGTGTGTGTTTTTTATTATTATAATGAGCAAAGCATCAGTCTGAGGACAGGTAAAGTCAAAATGTGCATGTTCCCTACAGGGGAAATTCCCTTCTGGAGACAGCTTTGTTTGAATGAGCTGGCCTACAGTGTGGATGCTGAGGCTCCTGGTGTTGACTGGCCGGTCAGCACAGTTGCCGTACCCCGAGGATACGGTTGCTTCCTTGCCTCCCTATCCTGCCTCATATGCAACATTGTTGAGTGCTAGACTACGCTGTCCTCCTTCAAAGAGTGTTGAATTTCTTTTGCCAACCAGTTAAGTTTATTCTGATCAGTGTAACCCTTTTAAGACTTGTTCTTAAACTTTGTTAGTGAAGTTCTGGAGTAGTCTTTATGGTAGGGCTAGTTTAGTCCCACTACCAAGGCATAACTAAGCATCCAGTGTCTCTTTTGAATGTGCTGAGGGATTCAGCAAGGTCTATTCCCTCAGGCTAGTCAGATATCAAATGTCTTGTAGCCCCATGAGGTCTGTAATTGCCCGGCTCCTGGGGTAGTTCTCTGCCTAGCCCTGTGGAAATTTACCTGTGCATAACCAGTTTAGCCTTCAGTCAAAGACTGGATGGAATCCCTTTGCAGATTTCTGCTGCTCTTCTTCTGGGTAGCTCCTGCCTCCCAGGTATTCTCCACAAAATCTGAGCTGCCTTGGTGTCTGATGTCTGTCTCCTCCTCTTAGATGGGCATCCCCTGCCTGGTTCTACTTCCCTGGTCTGCAGAGCTCCTCTGGGCAGAAAGTCATGGCAGTCACAGGGTTCACTGTGTTTTTCTCTCTTGCAAAGATCATGATCCTGCAATGCCGGTTGTCCATATCCAAAAACAATTTTTCATCTATTTTGTCTAGTTTTCTAGTTGTTTACAGTGGAAAGAGAAATCTGTGACTCCATCGTGGTCATGTTTGACTTTAAATGCAGATTACAAATTTAATATTGTTCAGTTTCATTCCAATTAAGGAAGCCTGGGACAAGGGTCTATCTGCAAGACAATCTCAGATTCAAAGAAATTAAAGTGTTGGACGGTTCATCGCCAGAGGTAAAAGGACACTCATATCTGTTTTCTTATCGTGAAGAGCATGGGATTTTCGGGGATAGCCTTAAAATAGAAAACAAGATGTTGGTTTTATACACTAACCACCCTCCATGGCAGGCCTCCCTTAGCCTCAGGCCAGAGAGGCTTTTATTAGAACAATGTCATTCTGTCCCACATATTACAGAAGTAGGGACATTTGTCATGGGAAACTGAAAAAAAGTCAGCATTAGGGTGTGTTTACAAGGTACGTGATGTTATATGCATGTACAGCATAGATACACTTCATGCTCATTTTCTTCTTCTTCTTTTTTTTTTTTTTGGTAGAGAAGGGGGTCTTGCCACGTTGCCTAAGCTGGTCTCAAACTCCTGGGCTCAAGCGATCCTCCTGTCTCGATCTCCCAAAGTGCTGGGATTACAGGCGTGAGCCATGGCACCCAGCCCGTGCCCATTTTCTGAAGCTAGACAGTCTCCTCACTCTCATTCCAAATTGTATTCCTAAAATTCCTTCCTACTTTCCCTAAACTATTTGGACAGAAAATTGATGCTATATTCATATATACAAAGCATACATAAGCACACATGTTCATATACCTACACATATACGTACACACAGTGTACAAAATGCCTGATGTGATGACAGTATTTGCCCCCAGCAGCACAAATTTCATTAAAATAAGAGCATTTGAGGAAAAAATGATTACTGACTCTCTATCTAGTGTACTCTAGTGCACTTATATTAATCTTATTTTTCATCACCCTGGCATCTGAATTGACCTTTGTCATCTCAAGGGGGAAAGAGATGAACATCAAGGGCATGGCGGCTGCTAGATTTCACCTGGGAGGCAGGAGGATGCCGAGGACAGACACAGATACTTTGAAGTAGAACTAACATAACTGAAAATAGCACTGAAGCTCTTTTTGTGTAAATTGTTGCTGTTTTCTGTTGGATGTGGAAGAATAAATGATTCTTTGCTGTTCAACATAACCCTTTCTTTATTCATGTTTGACTGGACAGAACTGTCTATTTAAAGTAAATTGAGCAGAAACAACTATTGGCAAGAGTCCTCATTTAAAAAGTGCCATCTTAACTCATTTCTGCCCCTCTGCTGCCCTTCTGTGGCTATTTCTCGTAACGACATCTCAGTGCTTAGGGCTGGGGGAAGGGAGCTTTTGATTTCCCAGCCCCTACTTTCCCTAACATATTTTCCCAAGCAAATTCAGTCAAGTCCAACTTTCAAAACATCCCAATTGTGCAACAAAATGCTCTAACAAAGTAGGAGGAGACAAACAACTGTACTCGGTGTCCGCTTCCTGGTCCTATATGGCCCGACCCTCGAAATCCTTCCAGGGCATTGCCACAAGCAAACTGCCCTGCCCCAGTACAAAATGTGGTCTTTCTGTACATGCCTGGGATAACCTCCAATCCCAGAATAATAGAATGTGATCTGCTTCTTCCTCACTATGTATTATATAATCTGTGTCCCTCCAACCTCTAGAGACCGCCCCAAACCCACATCTCCCAGAAAATATGCTAGACCACTTCCAAACACAAACCACAGTGTCTCAGCATTTACCAAGCACCCAAAATAAAGTGTCTCTAAGTAGCCTGAACATGTATCAGGTACCAAATGCTTAAATTTGGATAACCTCATAGATAATTACTTGAAAAATTAATAAAGTATATTTTAATTATCAACTTTATTAACATATAGTGTTTCATGAGCAGGAATCTTTGCTTAAGTGAATTCTGTTGGAAGAAGAGATCAGAGGAAAACAGAAGTTAAGCCCTCTATCAGAATACAGGCTCATTAACCGGGTGTGTGACCTCCTCCGTTTATGGGGATAAAATGGTACCTACAGAAATGGTTGTTCAGAGGACTGATGGAGATTTTGCATGAAGAGATTTAACATGTGCCTGACATAGAGTAAGATTTCTATAAAGCGTAAGCTAGTAGTAATAGCTATTATTATCCGAAATATTTATATGTTGAGAAGATAGGCAAGAGACTTTTATAAGCTGATATAGCTTCAGTTTTCACTGTAGAATTGTACACCAAATGCTAGCAAATTTGCATATGTTGTTTCAATTGCTATCTCTTACAGCTGATATATTTTGTTAGTTTTTCTCCTGGTTAATAGAATTTTGTTGTAAATAAAAATTGAGTCACATTCAGAATAAATTTGCTTAAAAGAAATCTGTCACTACCTTTATCTTCTAGTTAAGCCGAACTGAGAAAGCCACAAAATTAGCAATTCAGGGAAATAGCATGCTCGAGGGAAAATTCCACTTTCAACAGAGTTAACAAAATAATCTGGTATTACAATGCTCTATTGAAATGCAATATTTTATGCTAGCATTTTTTTTAATTTTTTTTTCTGGTATCAAAAATAGTGCATTTCTATTGTAAACAAATTTTAGAAAATACGCAGCAAAGACTTAAGAGCATTGGTGATCCCACAGTTAAGAGCCAATCCTTCTTATAGTATTAGTGAATTAATGACTGTCTTTTTTTTCTAAACCAGTGCTGTCTAATGGAACTTTCCGTGATGATGAAAATGTCTTCCATCTGTGCTGTCAAACATGAGAACCACTAGCCACGAGTGGCTGTAAAGTATCTGAAATGTAGCTAGAACAAATAAGGAACTAAAGTTTTAATTATGTTTAATGTTAATTAATTAAAATTCATAGTTTTTGGAATTTTTCCCAGCTTTAGTGAGATATAATTGACAAATCAAAATAGTATCTATTTAAAGTAAATAACATGATAATTTTATGTTTGTATACATTGTGAAATGATTATTACAATCAAGTTTAACGAATCCATCACCTCACATAGTTACCGTGTGTGTGTGTGTGCGTGTGTGTGCGTGTGAAAGAGAGAAATTGAGAGAGAGAGAGAGAGAGAAAGAGAGAGAGAGAAGAACACTTAAGATTCTGGCTCTGTCACCCAGCCTGGAGTGCAGTGGTGCAATCTCAGCTCACTGCAACTTCTGCCTCCCAGATTCAAGTAATTCTCCTGCCTCCGCCTTCTGAGTAGCTGAGACTACAGGTGCGTGCCACCATACCTGGCTAATTTTTGTGTTTTTAGAAGAGATGGGCTTCACCATGCTGGCCAAGTTGGTCTCAAACTCCTGACCTCAAGTGATCCACCCATCTCAGCCTCCCAAAGTGCTGGGATTACAGGCGTGAGCCACCGTGCCCGGCTACTCTCAGCAAATTTCAAGTAAGCAGTACGGTATAATTAATGGCCACCATATTGTACATTAGATCCCCAGACCTTCCTCACCTTATAACTGAAAGTCTGGACCCTTCCATCAGCATCTCCCCATTTTCCTCACCAGCTACTGCTCTACTCTCTGCTTTTATGAGTTCAACTTTGATAGATTTTGCATATGACTGAAATCATGTGGTGTTTGTCTTTCTGGGTCTCCCTTCCTTCACTTAGCACAATCTCCTTCAGTTCATTCATGCTGCTGCCAATGTCAGCATTTCCTTCTTTTCCATGACTGAATACTATTCCACTCTCTATATAAACATATTTTTATCCATTCATCTGTCAACAAATATAATTTAAATGTAAATTGTCACATGTTGCTAATGCCTGCCATATTGGCATTAGCCAATACAGCTCTTGATGGATATTTTTATGATATTGGGAACTTAACGTTGCATTGGGAGCATTTCCCCCATGTTATAAAACATTCTGGGAAAACATAATTTAAATGACTATTTTATTAAATGAAGGTATTATGATTAATTTGAACATCACTGATTATGAGGCAATTAGATTTTTTTCTTTTTAACTCTTGTAAATAAAGCTATAGTAAACCACTTTGTAAAGAAATATTTGTCTAGTGTCATGACTGTTTCCTTAGGATAGATCTGGAGAGAGAAATTATTAGGCAAAAGGATAAACACATGCTGCTCTAAACACATGCTGCTATGTTGGTTTCCTGAGATGTTGAATCAATTGTACTCCCACCAGCAAGTATTCCAGAGAACCTGCCTCTCTGCGCCCTTGTCAACATCAAGCATTACCCAATTCTCTAAAAAAAAAAAAAAAAAAAAAATTGCATAATTGACAAGCAGAAATGAGATCAAGTGGTTTGAGTATTTTTGCCCTTGATTGGATTGGTGGTTGTGGTGGTCATGGAGATGGGCCTCCCAGATCCCCTGCTAAGGGAAGACATGCCGCCCCCGCTGCAGTTGTGTGATGATCAGACAGTACCTGCCACCTGCTTCAGGACTGGCTTCAGGTGCAAGTTGTTCCCTTCCGGGGTGACCCACACCCAGTGACATGTGAGGCAGAGGCATGCGGACCTGGCATGTGGGACTGACTTGGGCCACTCTGATGGGCAGTGCTCACTCGGGAGCTCATGGCTGGGCTGCCCAAGGAACTGCTGGGTCGGCATCACAAATGGACATCTCCGTCTGCCCATCCTGCTTCCCCCACCCCATTCCTTTCATAGGTGTGGATCCCTGAGGAATATCTAGCACCCCAAACCAATCGCAGCATCTGTTCCTGGAGACCCAAATTGCAACAGAAGTGATGTTGGACTTTTAAATTTTATTTGCCTTTTTCTGTCATGTTTGTGTTGAGAAGGATTCTGAGGCTACTTTTCAGGCAATCAGGAAAGAATGCAGATATCAAATAATACATTTCAATCAAAAGATTTGTTATGTCTGAAGCAATAGAAAATGTAATAAATAGCCGGGCACAGTGCTGGCTGTAATACCAGCACTTTGGGAGTCAAGGAAGGAGGATCACTTGAGCCCCAGAGTTCAAGACCAGCCTGGCCAACATGGTGAAACCTTCTCTCTACAAAAAATACAGATAATAAAAATGGCCTGGCATGGTGGCGCATGCCTGTAGTCCCAGCTACTTGAGAGGCTGAGGTGGGAGGATCACTTAAGCCCAGGAGGTTGAGACTGCAGTGAGCTATAATCGTGCCACTGCATTCCAGCCTGGGTGACAGAGTGAGATCTTGTTTCAGAAAAAAGGAAAAGTAATAAACGTAGAGATAGATGTATTTGACTTAAAACTTAAAACTTACTGCATATGAAAAACACCCTAGACCAGGTGCGATGGCTCACACCTGTAATCCCAGCACTTTGGGAGGCCGAGGTGGGTGGATCACTTGATGTCAGGAGTTTGAAACCAGCCTGGCCAACATGGTGAAACCCCATCTGTAGTAAAAATACAAAAATTAGCCCAGCATGGTGGCACACACCTGTAATTCCAGCTACTGGGGAGGCTGCGGCAGAAGAATCACTTGAAGCCAGAAGGCAGAGGCTGCAGTGCGCTGAGACTGTGCCATTGCACTCCAGCCTGGGTGACAGAATGAGATTCTGTCTCAAAACAAAAACAAAACAAAACAAAACAAAACCCTGGATAAAAATTTTTTAAGGCACAATTTGAAATGACAATAGACAAAATTTAATATTTACCTCTAAAGAGATCTTATATGTCAAACTAACCCAAGTAGAGAAAACATTGTGCTATCCTGTCTTATGTGCCGTTTTTTTTTCTTAAGACAGAGTCTCACTCTGTTGCCCAGGCTGGAGTGCAGTAGTGTGAACACAGCTCACTGCAGCTTCAGCCTCCTGGGCTCAAGTGATCCTCGCACTTCAGAATCCCGAGTAGTTGGGACTAGAGGTGTGCACCATCACGGCTAATTTTTTACTTTTTGTAGAGATGGGATCTTGCTATGTTGCCCAGGCTGGACTCAAACCCCTGGCCTCAAGTGATCCTCCTACCTCAGCCTCCCAAACTGCTGGGATTACAGGTCTGGGCCACCACGCCTGGCCTGCGCCTATTTCTTTAGGACATAAAAAACATTCTTGCGTGGCATCTTCTCTAAACACATTTCCAAAAACCCTTCAGGATTGGGCTCTTCTTCTGAAACGTCAGGTAGTGCAAGATGAAAATGGTCTTAAAACAACAAAAAAAGTTCTTTTTGAAGAAGCTTAACGAAAATGAGATTGTGGCTTTGCAGGCAAAATCATAGTTCTTCCAACCCTCTTGATCCAAAAAGACTGAGAAAAGTGAAGGAAAGTTGAGTTGGGGTCCCTTTCCAACAACAAAGTCTCGCCTAACCCTGATGACCTCTCTTTTTACAGCCTTGATCACTGATGACCTCACAGATGCGATTATCTGTGCCAGGAAAATTGTTAAAGAGACACGAGGAATGAACTATTGGTAAGAGTGTTTCCTTGGGAGACTTGCGCTGTCGTGGGCAAAACCTAGTGTGTGTATTTATCACAGTTATGGTGGAATTGACAAACTCACCTCCACAGAGTGGTACAACCAATGGAACAAGACCTTGTCTATATTCTCCTCCACCGGTGTGTGGGTGTGCAGTGAACACAGAAGTACATAGAAGGGGAAAGGAGAGACGGGATTGGGTTAAGACAGTTTGCAATCGCTTTTCGTATGAACATATTCCAAACAATGGAGAAAGGTATTTTCTAAAGTGACTTGGAAAGGGTCAGTTGAGTCAATCCAACAGAGGGAAAAAAAAAGCTTGAGTTTGCTCTAGATTTGGATAAGATTTTGGAGGTTACAGCAACATTTTGCAGGGAAAGAGAATGAGCAGCAGCGAGAGGAAAGTGAGCAGGTCTGTGTCATGGTGACTCAGCAGAAAGCGTCCCCAGCATTGAGCCTGGGACCTTGCACTCCCTGCTGCTGTGTTCTAGTGAAATTTGCCAGCCGGCCCCACTCAGAGAACCCGAATTTTCAGAGATGTGGGTATGTCATGAAATGACCCATCCTTATAAAAGTTGATTGCTTGTTGCTGAAGCTAACAATGGCTAGGAGAAAACCAGGAGACAAAAGTCTGAACTAGGCAAAAGGACAGCGTCCTTGAATCTCAGAAGCACATGAAACCCAACCCAGATTTCTGCTGGCGATTTTGGTTAATTTCTGTAGACTTTGAAACTGAGACGATTTGGATTGTCATGCTTCTTTCTGCTGCTCTTGCTTCCCTCTCGTGCTCAGGCAAGGCTGGAAGAAACACTGTGACGGGAGAGACCTGTCCCACTGGAAAAAAGGCTGTGAGGTTTCCTAAACTGGAACTGAACCCAGGATGCTTTGCAGCAACGCCCTAGGGTTTGCAGTGAATGTCCAAATGCCTGTGTCATCTTGTCCCGTTTCCTCCCAATATTCCTTCTCAAACTTGGAGAGGGAAAATTAAGCTATACTTTTAAGAAAATAAATATTTCCACTTAAATGTCTTCACCCTGTCTCAGTTTCAATGATGTCATAATAGCATGGTGTTAAGACTTGAAAAATCACCTCCACAATGCTCTAGCCTTGGAAGAAGCAAAGCTCCCTTCTTCATTGTAGGGAGTCCTGGTTTCTGTGTCCCTGAAACTGCTGCTCATTCAAAAATAAGACTCCCTCATCTTCAGGGCCATCCTCAGAAACAGGACGCATGCAGAAAAGTGAGGTTAGGAGCTAGGAGCACCTGAGGGGCCGAATCCCCTTAAGAGTACCCCAGAAAGACTGTCTATGCATGCACGCCCACAAACCTAGACACCATTTATCTACCTACACACACACACACAAGAGACACGGAGAGACAGGGCAACTGAGATTCACTGTTTGATGATTGAAATTCTCATAAAGGTTCTCAGTTGTATTTTCTGTATTTTGTATTCTGCATTTTCCAAGTTTTTCCTGACATAGTTTGCTATTAAAGAAATACGTCACCAGGCGCGGTGGCTCACGTGTGTAATTCCAGCAACTTTGGGAGGCCAAGGTGGGTGGGTCACTTGAGGTCAGAAGTTTGTGACCAGCCTGACCAACCTGGAGAAACCCCGTCTCTACTAAAAATACAAAAATTAGCCGAGCATGGTGGTGCGCACCTGTAATGCCAGCTACTCAGGAGGCTGAGGTGGGAGGTGGAGGTTACAGTGAGCCGAGACCATGCCGCTGTACTCCAGCCTGGGTGGCAGAGCAAGACTCTGTCAAGAAAGGGAAGGGGAAGGGGGAGGGAACATTTTTTTTCCAGAGTGAAAAATAAGACCCCCGGCCAGGCATAGTGGCTCACGCTTGTAATTCCAACAACTTGGGAAGCCAAGGTAGGAGGATTGTTTAAGGCCAGGAGTTCAAGGCAAGTCTGGGCAACATAGCAAGACTCTGTTTCTACAGCATTTTTTTTTAATTGCAGCTTTTATGCCCAAATCCTGCTGGAAATTCTAATGGGTCCAAATAGATAAAATTGTAGCTCTTACCCCCAACATCCAGAGAGTTCCCCATGTTATTCCAACTTCTACTTAAATCAAGCTTGTCAAACCCACTGCCTATGGGCCGCATGTGGCCCAGGATGGCTTTGAATGTGGCCCAACACAAATTTGTAAACTTTATTAGAGCATTATGAGATTTTTTTTTGTGATTTTTCTTTTTAGCTCATCGGCTATTGTTAGTGTATTTTATGTGCGGCCTGAGACAATTATTCTTCTTCCCATATGGCCCAGGGAAGCCAAAAGATGGGACACCCCTGATTTAAATTAAACCTATCCAATTCAAAAAGCCATGCTTACAACCCCATGACAAAGTTGTTTTCAACATGCAGATTTTATTCGTGTGGCCAGGAACCTGGTGACCCTCTGATGGAAGTCTGGTGACATGGCAGGGAGCTGAGCATCTCAGACCCCAAAGAGATATTCCCAGAATGCCTTCGGCTCCACGCAGGGATGGTTCCTCCTCCTGGCTCCCATGGAGGAGTGGCTTTGTGGCATCTGCTGGGTTTTCTCTTGCCCATTATCAATCCACATGCCTCTGCTGGGGCAGAGCTGGTTGGAGCTGTCTTCTTCTAAATTTAGGTGAAGGTAGTAGGCTCATGCTGAATGCAATTTGACCTAAAAAATGCCTTTAATTGAGGTTTGTTGGAGAATTGGTTATGCCAACAAGTAAGTTTCCCACTTAGAAGAAAGTCTCCACGGATCAGACTGATGGATACTGTGATAGCGCCTAAATAACCCTTCAATATGCTCTTATTGCCAACTCCCCAGGCCTCACTGATGGCTCCTTTCCTGCCCACCAGCTTCCCTTGCATGCAGAGGCTTTAAGAACTTCTAACTGCTACTTGCCTAAATAAATAAATAAACATGTTATAGATTCCTAAACATACACACCATCCTGGGACAATTTAACAGGCATTATAAACCCTGGGGAAAAAACCTTTTGAACCCCATCTAAGAATTGAAAAGTAATTTTATAAGATAGCTGAAGAAAATTTTTAAAATGTAGAATCCATTAAGCTGCACTAAATCAGTAATCTGTGCTTACAGAAGGCCATAAATATGCATTTTTCATTATTATTGTCCTGTTAGTCATCTGCCTTGCAGTCCCCATTCTTAGCCAAATTTCTGCTTCATTAAAACCAATGGCACCTATTTATGAGCTAAGTTAGCATGAACCTGGCACTAGCCATTCAAAGACTGGGGGAAAGATTTTTTTTTAAACCAACTCCAAAAATAAGTGTTTTAAAATTCAAGGTAAAAAGACATTGGCTGTCCTAACATTAGACTCATCTATCTTTTTTGCAAAACTCACAAGATTTCTAAGCATGGAATCCTCCCCTTCCCCTTTCCCCATGTTTGATGTATTTCTATAAAGAATAATTTAGGATGAAAAGAATGCATTTTCCCAGATAATTTTCCATAATTAAAGGTTCAGAAATTCAAGGGAAATGAATACTTCTATGCCTGAGTTATCTTTATTTAACAAAAGCATATTTTAGGAAAACCCACACTCATATTCCCCCTTATAGTTTCTAAGACACTTGGAAGTAGATTTTCATTTACTCCTCATGGCCACATTATCTGCTGGTTACCAGATACACTGAGCAGACCATTGGGTACTAGGGGATAGTGACCAGCTTATGTGGATACGTTCTTTCTGTGGGGACTCAGCTCTGCCTGATTCTTGGGACACCTCCCACGCCCCCAGCATCTGGCCCTTTGAATCCCAACTTGTTCCCTGTTGTTCCTCGATGCTTTCTGCTCTGGTCTGGTCTGTGATTTTCCCTTGATGCCTTTTATACCCAGCATATCGTTTCCTCTCAGGTGTCCTTGCTCTTGGTTTTTCCCATACTTGGAGGTTGTGCCACTCCCCTGCAGCCTATTCAAGCCTGGCCCAGCCAACATAAGCTCCCTGCTCCTCTAACCCCCTAAAGCTCTTGCCTCTGAACACATGACTGGTGTGTGCTGTAGGATTAGGTCACTGGGGATTAGTGTCCTCATCCAGCCTATAAGCTCCTTGAGGACTGGACCATGCCTTTCACTGCTATATTTCCACAATCCCTGCTGCAGTGCTAAACACATAATAGTTAACGTTACAAAAGATTAGATGTTGGACAGCCACAATGACTCAAGCCTGTATTCCTAACACTGTAGGAGGCCAAGACGGGAGGATCACTTGAGACCAGCCTGGGCAACACAGTGAGACCTCCTCTCTACAAAAAGTACAAAGATTAGCTGCGTGTGGTGGTGCACACCTGTAGTTCCAACTACTCAGGAGGTTGAGGTGGGAGGATCGCTTGAGCCCAGGAGTTTGAGTCTTCAGTGAACTATGAACAAGCCACTGCACTCCAGCCTGGATGACAGAGTGAGGCCCTGTCTCTTAAAAAAATTAATTAATTAAAAAATTTGATGTTGGTTTTTTGTACCATTGGACACATGTGGAATCATAGAAAGAATACATATCAGACCTTGCATTTAGAACATTTTTGTTTTCAAATCAAGTTCATGTTTGTTATTTCATATGCTCCTCACAACAACCTTGGGATATAGGGGAACATAACCTTCATTCCGCACACATCCCTGAGATACAGAAGCGGTAACTATCACCCAGGGGACACAGTGCAACAGCAGAGAATCCAAGAGGCCCCTGCTGCCCTGCGGGGATCTTCAGAACTCAGTGACAGAACGTGTCCTAGTTCCTTCATGAACAGGGAGTGCCTGAGCCCTTCACCTGTGTTCCACACAGCCACTTCCTTGAGTGTCTCAAATATGGTACAAACCCTAAGCCAGCCCCTGAGAGATCTGCAGGAACAACTTAGTCTCTTCAAGGTGAATTTAAAAAATAAAGCCTTCATCAACAGACCCAGGAAGATTTGCTCTGTGTCTCCAAAACAGAAGGACAATGCTCTGGATGTCTAAAACTGCAACTGTCAATAAACAGGAACTACTCTTTCCAACTAGAAATATATTATATTTTTTTGACTTAAAAAGTTTAGGCCGGGAGCAGTGGCTCACACCTGAAATCCCAGCACTTTGGTAGGCCAAGGTGGGCGGATCACCTGAGGTCAGGAGTTCGAGACTATCCTGGCCAATATGGTGAGACCCCCATCTCTACTAAAAACACAAAAAAATTAGACGGGCGTGGTGGTGAGTGCCTGTAATCCTAGCTACTCTGGAGGCTGAGGCATGCAAAGTGCTTGAATCCTGAGGCGGAGGTTGCAGGGAGCCGAGATTGCTTCACTGCACTCCAGCCTAGGCAACAGAGTGAGACTCCATCTCAAAAATAAATAAATAAGTAAATAAATGGAATAAAAATAAAAAGTTTAAGGGCCGGATGCAGTGGCTCACACCTGTAATCCTAACACTGTGGGAGGCCGAGGTGGGAGGATCCCTTGAGCCCAGGAGTTTGAGGCCAGCATGGGCAACAGAGTGAGATCCCATCTCTACAAAAAATAAAACAGATTAGCTAGGTGTGGTGGCCTGTGCCTGTTGTCCCAGCTACTTGGGAGGCTGAGGTGCAAGGATCACTTGAGCCTTGAAGGTCAAGGCTGCAGTGAGCTCTAACCATACCATTGCACTCCAGTCTGGGCAACAGAGTGAAACACTGTCTCAAAAAAAAAAAAAGTTTAAAGCATGAAAATGTCTTCCAACATAGGCCAAATAGCCCATTCCAGCCCTGCTCAGCCCCCTGCTGATGCTTCTCCAGGTTGCCAGGTTTCCTCTGCAGTGCTTCTGTCTTGAAGGGTCCAACTGCTTGAGGACAGACATCGCCATCCCCCAGCGCTCGGGCTGCAAGCAGTTCTTTACACACAATGATGTCAGGCGAAGGAAATTCACACATCCAGCTTGCAGAGGAGTCACGGCCAGGGAGAGCTTAGGATCCTGATCTGGGAGGAACCCTGGGCATAGTAGAAGCTTCTGGAACAAAATGGGGTTCCTTGAGGGCCAGGAAGGCAGCTTCACAGCACTCTGCCTTGAACAGATAATTCTTTCCCTCATTTTTCTCCCCTCTCTCATCCGATTCCAGAAGTGCAGGAAAACGGAACAGGGGACACTCAGAAACTGATCCGATTCACAGATTCAGCAAGCACTTCAGTTTAAACTGATCCTCCAGTAACAGTAGAAAGAGAAGAGGAAGCCCAAGGTCGGAAGCTAATAAACAGCGTCTTGCTGGAGAGCAGGAGAGAGAAGAGAGGCAAAGAATCTTTCTCTACACTAGGCTGCAGTTTGCACAGTTTTTACCACTGGGGCCTCCACGCTGATGTAACCCAAAAGAAATGCTGTGTTTTGAACGGAGACATTGTTTTACTCACCTTATTGGTTAGGCTCTGTTCATAACAATAATCTACATTCTTTGTAGAATAGATAGAAAATATTTTCCAAAACTGAAAAAAATCCATAACTGCTATTAATATATTTTGATGTTTTTTTCTTCCAGGTTTTTTTTTTTCTTTTTCTTTTTACTTTTCCTTTTTTTATTTAGAGGCGATGTCTTACTCTGTCACCAGGCTAGGCTAGAGTGCAGTGGCACAATCTTGGCTCACTGCAGCCTCAAATTTTCAGGCTCAAGGGAGCCTCCCTCCTCAGCCTCCCAAGTAGCTGGGACTACAGGCGTGAGCCACCACTCCCAGCCAATTTTTTAAATTTTTTGTAAATACAAGGTCTTGCTACGTAGCCCAGGCTGTTCTCAAAGTCCTGGACTCAAGCGATCCTCCCGCCTCAGCCTTCCAAATTGCTGGGGTTACAGGCATGAGCCACCATGTCCAGCCTCTTCCAGGTTTTTTATAGATTTTTAATAAGGTTGGAATTATAGGATATCTAATTTTATAGCTTTCTTAACTTAACACAACACAAGATTTTCCCCACATTAATATTTTCTAACACCTGACACATAGGAACAGCATAACAGTTACTTACTCTGACCCGTGATTCACTTCCTCTCTCCCCTCTCTCCCCTATGGTTGGATATTGAGGTTATCCAGTACCATTTTCAGGCCTGGAGCTCTAGGCCAAGTTTTGCAAAGAGCGCTTCCTCTTCTCACTGTTTATTCTCCTCCAAACCTCACCAGAAGTCCTCAGCACACGTTCTTCATGGAGGTCGTCTTTCCCTGGACTGCTTGGCTACTTTAGAAGTCAAATCAAGACTAGAAATATGAAAGCCAATCGCAATTTCTCAACCATTAGGATCCATCATTCACCGTTTGGTTGGTACGTAGAGAAAACATTTTAAGTCAGTACTGTACTGAAAAATCCAAAACACGCCATTACCTTAGCTCCAGGTCTTCTGTCCCTGGTGATGGAGCAAAGCCAATAGCTGTGCAAACAGAGTGGGGAGTAGACAGGGCTCCCTTGAGAGGCTGCCAGAGCTAAGCCCAACTCCTCTGTGACTGGCTGTGTGAGCACAGACAAGACACTGAGCTTCTGTTTCACTTCCTGTAAAATGGGAATAACAATATTTGCCATGCACAGCCATGGTAAGCACTAGCAACTGTGTTAGAAGCATGTTAATCACCTGGCACAAACTAGGCTTGTAATAAACATTAGTGATTAATTTAGCTGGGGCTGGTGGCACACACCTGTAGTCCCAGCTACTTGCGAGTCTGAGGTGGGAGGAGCGATTGAGCCTGGAAGTTCAAGGTTACAGTAAGCTATAATGACACCACCGCACTCCAGACTGGGAAACAATGAGACCCTGTCTCTTTTTTTTTATTAAAAAAAAGTGATTATTATCCTATTTTTGCATTTTTCTTTGTCTATGATTTTGTAATAGGTGATTTCTAACAGGACCTGCAGACACTTCGACAGGATAAACTACATTTTAGTGTGAAATAAAGGCATGTTCAAAAAGCAAAGGTGCAGATAGTGGCTGAAAGAAACCACCTGAAACTGAGGCTGTTTATTTTCACAGGTCCCTGCTGCTAAGAATTCCAAACTACAAGGGAAAAAGTTAAACTCATCGCTAGATTTCCCTGCCTGCTCAAGACCACACCCCCACTGGCAACATAATTCTTGGTGAGGATGAAAAAACTAAATCTATACTTGCCTTGAAAAAGCATTCATGCAAAATAAAGCCCAGATTCATAAGTAATCTGACTTCAGCATCACTTTTCAAAACAGTATCCTGTTACCAGCTAAAGCAAACAGAGCGGTTTCAACCCCAGGAACTGACAGGCAGTGCAAAAGGGCAGATTGGAAGAGATTAAATATTTGTGCAAAAGCCCGTACCCCCCTTCACAAAGGGCTGCCTCTGTCTGGCATAAAAGGGAAGGGATGCAGGAACCGAGAAGAGGGCCTTATCTTTCCAGAGGAAGGACTGTTTGGGGCCGGAGGAGGTGGAGAAGGGGAGAGAAAATAGCAGAGGAGGGGAGACATCAGATGGGTGTGTGTCCCCGGTCTCTGTCGAGCCAGGCCAGGCTGCAGGCTGCACTTCTGACCCCTGCGGTGAAGCCAGGCCACGCGGGCTCAGGGGCAGATGGAAACAGGATGACTCGAGCTTTGAAGCTGCCAGCCTGTGATGGCAGAGAGGCCAGAAAAAAGCTCGCTCCAGAATCCACTCTCTCAGCAGCAGCACCACATTAATTTGCAGGGGGGTGGGGAGGGCAGAGGAGGGGAGAGGCGGAGGTGGGAGGGCAGGAGAGGGCGGGCTGGGACTGAGGCCAGGGAAGCGGGTCATGTGCACAAGGCAGCCCAAAGGCCTGCCAGGGGGTGCCCAAGAAGGACTTTAGAGAAGAGAGATTTTGAAAAATTGTTTTTTAAAAAATTTGTAGCTTTCGACTCTGCTGACAGTCGATCAAAGCTAGTTTCTGCTTCTGAGCCATTTTAGTGGCTGCCAGGAACTTAGAATTTAGAAGAGAAAAAAGAAGAGGAAAGGAAAAAATCGACAATGGAGCAGTCTGCGCGGGCGGTGGGGAGATGCTGGTAAGATGAGAGTCTTTGAGGAACTGGGATTTTTTTGTGGACTTTGGAGCTCCTCGGGGCCCACCACGAAGACCAACATGGGGCCGGCGATGCAGGGAAAAACACCCTTGGGAGGCCCTTTGAACACAGCTCACGTTACCACATTTGAGGAGAGACAACGGGAGGGACGGTCCCTTGTGCCAGTCGAGGGACAGGGCTGGAACTGTGGTTCCAAACCCTAGCTGCACAATGCAATCGCCAGGACACTTCAGAAAATGCAGATGCCAGGCCTGGCTCACTTCAGTGAAATCAGGCTCCCTGAAGACAGGGTCCTGATGCGGATATCTTTTAACTCCCCCGTTAATTCTAATGCTCAGCCAAAGTCATGAACCCTGAGTAAGAGACTTAACGGGACCCTGCTGAGCACAGGCTTCCCTTGAGCTACAGTGCCCCCTTTCCGTCTCCGCACTGGGAGAAGAACATCAAGGTCGCCCACCTTCTGGCTACCGTGAAGACTCAGGAAGTCGTTCCTCTCCGATAGCTGAGGGTCAATACAGGGACCTCAAGAGTGGAGCCTCATCATCAGAGTAACCTGGGGACAACAGAGGCCAGAACACACACGACACTCAGCAAGTATTCAAAGGCCAGGCACGGAGGCTCATGCTTGTAATCCTAACACTTTGGGAAGCCGAGGTGGGAGGATTTCTTGAGGCCAGGAGTTTGAGACCAGCCTGGGCAACGTGACGAGACCCTCCTCTCTACAAAAAGAATTAAAAGAATTAGCCAGGTGTGGTGACTCATGCCTGTAGTCCCAGCTATTGAGGAGGCTGAGGAAAGAGGATCTTCTGAGCCCAGAGTTCAAGGCTGCAGTGAGCCATGATAGAGCAAGAACCTGTCTCAAAAAAAAAAAAAAAGCCCACCAAAACAAATTTTAAAAACCCCCAAATATGTGAGTAACTGTGCCAGGCACTATGCTATGCAAATGGTGAGCATAGCCAATTGGTTGATTCTGCAGCTCTGGGTTTTCTCTGCAGGCAGGGGCAGGAGAACCAGCCATACCCTGAGGTCTGCAAGTCCAGAGAGGGCAAAAGCACAATTTCCAAAAAGCTAAATCCAAGACTCTTTATGCAAATATAAAACGAACACATGTCAAACACTTTATCCCACTCACTAATTAATGAGGAATCAGTAAGATCTTAATACCAGTTCAGAGAGATCTGAAGAGCTAGGTATTTACAGGCAATTAACAAAAGGAATGTTAGGGTACGATTACTGGCTAGTTAACATCTTACAGGGAAATAAACTATAAACTATGGAGTTGTTTTTGTTTTTCCTGCCAGATAGAAATCATTTTTGTCTCTACCAAAGAAAAATCTACAACTTAACATGTAACTTCTCTAAGTCTAGGAATTTTAAACAATAGTGAAGAATGTGTTGAACAAAGTGCTTCTGCCCCCGTATGACATTGTAAGGACGTGTTGCCTACAGATTTGCCTTGAGGTCTCGCTCTGCTGTCCAGGCTGGAGTGCAGTGGTACAATCATAGCTCACTGCACCCTCGAATTCCTGGACTCCAGCAGTCTTCCCACCTCAGCCTCCTGAGTAACTGGGACTACAGGCACAAACCACCATGCCCAGTTAATTTTTCTATTTTTTGTAGTGATAGAACCTCACTATGTTGCCCAGGCTGGTCTTGAACTCCTGGGCTCCAGTGATCCTCCCTCCTCGGCCTCCCAAAGAGCTGGGATTACAAGTGTGAGCCGCTGCACCCAGCCAATCATTTTTCTTGATAGCAAGAGACAGGTGACAAGACCACAGAAATATGAAGAAATATGAAGGTGATATTGCACAAGAAAACTCAGAATGTATGCAATTACAAACCAATAAAGTATAAGTGCTGTCTGGTTATACTGAGCCACACTAAGGGGTCACCCACACATCAGCTGTGGCCTTGTCCCCTCAACATCCTGGGCAGAATGACTCAACCTTTTATAAATATCAGAAAGCCCAAGGTCTTCTGCAAGATTCCTGAGATCTAAAGAGCTTACATTTTCATGCTTTTCTCTGGCTCTGAGCCTCTGCTTCTGCTGAATTCGTTCATTTAAAAATCCTCTCCTTTCCTTGCAATTGTGTCACTGACAGGAAAGGGGTCTCTTTTCTTCATTTGGACAATACAGAAATAAACCTTCCACAGAAGATATTTATATGGACTTTCCTTAGAAGGTTTAGGAAGACGGAAAGATCTAGATTTCCAATGCAAAAAACTCAGACGTGAGCAATTCCTGTTCCCCAAATGGTGCTTCTCCTCCTGCTCCCCTTCTGGGGTTTTTCCTCTTCTTTTTCTCTCTGACCAAACACCTGTTTTCTTTTATTCTGTTTTTTGTTTGTTGTTTGTTTATTATCTTGGTTCCTAATTATTCAGGTGCTCACAGTTTTATCTTCTCTGTAGGCAACTGATGAAAAAGTGCTCTTAAATGAAGTTCGATCCCGCCTGTAAGAAAAATTTTGGTGCCAGCAGATAAGAAAGCAAAATTTCCCACCACATTTATAGTAAAACATGTATGTAATACAGCCCTCCTCCCACCCCCACTTCCCCCATAGCCCTGCTCACTCTGTCCTAGCCCCCCACACCTGGGATCTAACCTGTTCCCCACACGCCCAGAATCTAACCTGTTTCTGGCACAGCCAGCAGCTTCTTGTTCCTCTCACAGGTCCCCGCTCAGTGGCCACAGTCTCAAGGCGAGAACCGTGGGAAACTCTCCTAGGTGTGAAATGAAAGAGGCACCAAAACACTCAGTCATCAGGATCAACAGGGTTTTAATGCATGATCTATTTGCAATATGTGATGCATTAAACTAATGCAAAAACTCCGTGATGAACAAAAAGTCAACATTTCAAAGATAGGACCAATATTACTGATTTTTTTTCTTTTTCTTTTGCCCCAGGTTTGAATGTGGCTCTTCACAGCACTATGAGTGATTTTCATTTCATTTTGAAATTTTTTTCTTTCTTTTTTTTTTTTTTTGAGATGGAGTTTCACTCTCGTTGCCCAGGCTGGAGTGCAATGGCGTGGACTTAGCTTACCACAACATCTACCTCCTGAGTTCAAGCCATTCTCCTGCCTCAGCCTCCCCAGTAGCTGAGATTACGGATGGCTGCCACCACACTGGGCTAATTTTTGTATTTTTTTTAATTTTCATTTTTAGTAGAGACAAGGTTTCACCATGTTGTTGGGCTGGTCTCAAACTCCTGACCTTAGGTGATTCGTCAGCTTTGGCCTTCTTTTTTTTTTTTTTTTTTTTTTTTTAATTATACTTTAGGGTTTTAGGGTACATGTGCACAATGTGCAGATTTGTTACATATGTATCCATGTGCCATGTTGATTTCCTGCACCCATTAACTCGTCATTTAGCATTAGGTGTATCTCCTAATGCTGTCCCTCCCCCCTTCCCCCACCCCACAACAGTCCCCGGAGTGTGATGTTCCCCTTCCTGTGTCCATGAGTTCTCATTGTTCAATTCCCACCTATGAGTGAGAACATGCGGTGTTTGGTTTTTTGTCCTTGCGATAGTTTACTGAGAATGATGTTTTCCAGTTTCATCCATGTCCCTACAAAGGACACGAACTCATCATTTTTTATGGCTGCATAGTATTCCAT
The DNA here is from genome assembly GCF_028878055.3 of Symphalangus syndactylus. Taxonomy (NCBI): domain Eukaryota; kingdom Metazoa; phylum Chordata; class Mammalia; order Primates; family Hylobatidae; genus Symphalangus; species Symphalangus syndactylus. The sequence goes on from NC_072426.2 coordinate 70,397,627, forward strand.
GGTGTATATGTGCCACATTTTCTTAATCCAGTCTATCGTTGTTGGACATTTGGGTTGGTTCCAACTCTTTGCTATTGTGAATAGTGCCGCAATAAACATATGTGTGCATGTGTCTTTATAGCAGCATGATTTATAGTCCTTTGGGTATATACCCAGTAATGGGATGGCTGGGTCAAATGGTATTTCTAGTTCGAGATCCCTGAGGAATCGCCACACTGACTTCCACAATGGTTGAACTAGTTTACAGTCCCACCAACAGTGTAAAAGTGTTCCTATTTCTCCACATCCTCTCCAGCACCTGTTGTTTCCAGATTTTTTAATGATGGCCATTCTAACTGGTGTGAGATGGTATCTCACTGTGGTTTTGATTTGCATTTCTCTGATGGCCAGTGATGATGAGCATTTCTTCATGTGTTTTTTGGCTGCATAAATGTCTTCTTTCGAGACGTGTCTGTTCATGTCCTCTGCCCACTTTTTGATGGGGTTGTTTGTTTTTTTCTTGTAAATTTGTTTGAGTTCATTGTAGATTCTGGATATTAGCCCTTTGTCAGATGAGTAGGTTGCAAAAATTTTCTCCCATTCTGTAGGTTGTCTGTTCACTCTGATGATAGTTTCTTTTGCTGTGCAGAAGCTCTTTAGTTTAATGAGATCCCATTTGTCGATTTTGGCTTTTGTTGCCATTGCTTTTGGTGTTTTAGACATGAAGTCCTTGCCCACGCCTATGTCCTGAATGGTATTGCCTAGGTTTTCTTGTAGGATTTTAATGGTTTTAGGTCTAACATATAAGTCTTTAATCCATCTTGAATTAATTTTTGTATAAGGTGTAAGGAAGGGATCCAGTTGCAGCTTTCTACATATGGCTAGCCAGTTTTCCCAGCACCATTTATTAAATAGGGAATCCTTTCCCCATTTCTTGTTTTTATCAGGTTTGTCAAAGATCAGATAGTTGTAGCTATGCGGCATCATTTCTGAGGGCTCTGTTCTGTTCCATTGATCTATGTCTCTGTTGTGGTACCAGTACCATGCTGTTTTGGCTACTGTAGCCTTGTAGTATAGTTTAAAGTCAGGTAGCGTGATGCCTCCAGCTTTGTTCTTTTGGCTTAGGATTGACTTGGCGATGCGGGCTCTTTTTTGGTTCCATATGAACTTTAAAGTAGTTTTTTCCAATTCTGTGAAGAAAGTCACTGGTAGCTTGATGGAGATGGCATTGAATCTATAAATTACCTTGGGCAGTATGGCCATTTTCACGATATTGATTCTTCCAACCCATGAGCATGGAATGTTCTTCCATTTGTTTGTATCCTCTTTTATTTCATTGAGCAGTGGTTTGTAGTTCTCCTTGAAGAGGTCCTGCACATCCCTTGTAAGTTGGATTCCTAGGTATTTTATTCTCTTTGAAGCAATTGTGAATGGGAGTTCACTCATGATTTGGCTCTCTGTTTGTCTGTTATTGGTGTACAAGAATGCTTGTGATTTTTGTACATTAATTTTGTATCCTGAGACTTTGCTGAAGTTGCTAATCAGCTTAAGGAGATTTTGGGCTGAGACAATGGGGTTTTCTAGATATACAATCATATCATCTGCAAACAGGGACAATTTGACTTCCTCTTTTCCTAATTGAATACCCTTTATTTCCTTCTCCTGCCGGATTGCTCTGGCCAGAACTTCCAGCACTATGTTGAATAGGAGAGGTGAGAGAGGGCATCCCTGCCTTGTGCCAGTTTTCAGAGGGAATGCTTCCAGTTTTTGCCCATTCAGTATGATATTGGCTGTGGGTTTGTCATAGATAGCTCTTATTATTTTGAGATACGTCCCATCAATACCTAATTTATTGAGAGTTTTTAGCATGAAGGGTTGTTGAATTTTGTCAAAGGCCTTTTCTGCATCTATTGAGATAATCATGTGGTTTTTGTCTTTGGTTCTGTTTATATGCTGGATTACATTTATTGATTTGCGTATGTTGAACCAGCCTTGCATCCCAGGGATGAAGCCCACTTGATCATGGTGGATAAGCTTTTTGATGTGCTGCTGGATTCGGTTTGCCAGTATTTTATTGAGGATTTTTGCATCAATGTTCATCAAGGATATTGGTCTGAAATTCTCTTTTTTGGTTATGTCTCTGCCAGGTTTTGGTATCAGGACGATGCTGGCTTCGTAAAATGTGTTAGGGAGGATTCCCTCTTTTTCTATCGATTGGAATAGTTTCAGAAGGAATGGTACCAGTTCCTCCTTGTACCTCTGGTAGAATTCAGCTGTGAATCCATCAGGTCCTGGACTCTTTTTGGTTGGTAAGCTATTGATTATTGCCACAATTTCAGAACCTGTTATTGGTCTATTCAGAGATTCAACTTCTTCCTGGTTTAGTCTTGGGAGGGTGTATTTGTCGAGGAATTTATCCATTTCTTCTAGATTTTCTAGTTTATTTGCATAGAGGTGTTTGTAGTATTCTCTGATGGTAGATTGTATTTCTGTGGGATCGGTGGTGATATCCCCTTTTTCGTTTTTTATTGCGTCTATTTGATTCTTCTCTCTTTTCTTCTTTATTAGTCTTGCTAGCGGTCCATCAATTTTGTTGATCTTTTCAAAAAACCAGCTCCTGGATTCATTAATTTTTTGAAGGGTTTTTTGTGTCTCTATTTCCTTCAGTTCTGCTCTGATTTTAGTTATTTCTAGCCTTCTGCTAGCTTCTGAATGTGTTTGCTCTTGCTTTTCTAGTTCTTTTAATTGTGATGTTAGGGTGTCAGTTTTGGATCTTTCCTGCTTTCTCTTGTGGGCATTTAGTGCTATAAATTTCCCTCTACACACTGCTTTGAACGTGTCCCAGAGATTCTGGTATGTTGTGTCTTTGTTCTCACTGGTTTCAAAGAACATCTTTATTTCTGCCTTCATTTCATTATGAACCCAATAGTCATTCAGGAGCAGGTTGTTCAGTTTCCATGTAGTTGAGCGGTTTTGAGTGAGTTTCTTAATCCTGAGTTCTAGTTTGATTGCTCTGTGGTCTGAGAGACAGTTTGTTATAATTTCTGTTCTTTTACATTTGCTGAGGAGAGCTTTACTTCCAACTATGTGGTCAATTTTGGAATAGGTGTGGTGTGGTGCTGAAAAAAATGTATATTCTGTTGACTTGGGGTGGAGAGTTCTGTAGATGTCTATTAGGTCCACTTTATGTAGAGCTGAGTTCAATTCCTGGATATCCTTGTTAACTTTCTGTCTCGTTGATCTGTCTAATGCTGACAGTGGGGTGTTAAAATCTCCCATTATTATTGTATGGGAGTTTAAGTCCCTTTGTAGGTCACTGAGGACTTGCTTTATGAATCTGGGTGCTCCTGTGTTGGGTGCATATATATTTAGGATAGTTAGCTCTTCTTGTTGAATTGATCCCTTTACCATTATGTAATGGCCTTCTTTGTCTCTTTTGATCTTTGTTGGTTTAAAGTCTATTTTATCAGAGACTAGGATTGCAACCCCTGCCTTTTTTTGTTTTCCAGTTGCTTGATAGATCTTCCTCCATCCCTTTATTTTGAGTCTATGTGTGTCTCTGCACGTGAGATGGGTTTCCTGAATACAGCACACTGATGGGTCCTGACTCCTTATCCAGTTTGCCAGTCTGTGTCTTTTGATTGGAGCATTTAGCCCATTTACATTTAACGTTAATATTGTTATGTGTGAATCTGATCCTGTCATTATGATGTTAGTTGGTTATTTTGCTCATTAGATGCTATAGTTTCTTCCTAGCCTTGATGGTCTTTACAGTTTGGCATGTTTTTGCAGTGGCTGGTACCGGTTGTTCCTTTCCATGTTTAGTGCTTCCTTCAGGAGCTCTTTTAGGGCAGGCCTGGTGGTGACAAAAATCACTCAGCGTTTGCTTGTCTGTAAAGTATTTTATTTCTCCTTCACTTATGAAGCTTAGTTTGGCGGGATAGGAAATTCTGGGTTGAAAATTCTTTTCTTTAAGAATGTTGAATATCGGCCCCCACTCTCTTCTGGCTTGTAGAGTTTCTGCTGAGAGATCAGCTGTTAGTCTGATGGGCTTCCCTTTGTGGGTAACCCGACCTTTCTCTCTGGCTGCCCTTAACATTTTTTCCTTCATTTCAACTTTGGTGAATCTGACAATTATGTGTCTTGGAGTTGCCCTTCTCGAGGAGTATCTTTGTGGCGTTCTCTGTATTTCCTGAATCTGAATGCTGGCCTGCCTTGCTAGAGTGGGGAAGTTCTCCTGGATAATATCTTGCAGAGTGTTTTCCAACTTTGTTCCATTCTCCCCATCATTTTCAGGTACACCAATCAGATGTAGGTTTGGTCTTTTCACATAGTCCCAAATTTCTTGGAGGCTTTGTTCATTTCTTTTTATTCTTTTTTCTCTAAACTTTCCTTCTCTCTTCATTTCATTCATTTCATGTTCCATCAGCGATACCCTTTCTTCCAGTTGATCGCATCTGCTACTGAGGCTTCTGCAATCTTCGCGTAGTTCTCGAAACTTGGCTTTCAGCTCCATCAGCTCCTTGAAGCCCTTCTCTCCATTAGTTATTCTGGTTATCCATTCTTCTAATTTTTTTTCAAAGTTTTTAACTTCTTTGCTATTGTTTTGAATTTCCTCTCGTAGCTCAGAGTAGTTTGATCGTCTGAAGCCTTCTTCTCTCAACTCATCAAAGTCATCCTCCATCCAGCTTTGTTCCGTTGCTGGTGAGGAACTGCGTTCCTTTGGAGGAGGAGAGGTGCTCTGTTTTTTAGAGTTTCCAGTTTTTTTGCTCTGTTTTTTCCCCATCTTTGTGGTTTTATCTACTTTTTGTCTTTGATGATGGTGATGTACAGATGGATTTTTGGTGTGGATGTCCTTTCTGTTTGTTAGTTTTCCTTCTACCAGACAGGACCCTCAGCTGCAGGTCTGTTGGAGTTTACTAGAGGTCCACTCCAGACCCTGTTTGGCTGGGTGTCAGCACCGGTGGCTGCAGAACAGCGGATTTTCGTGAGACCACAAATTCAGCTGTCCGATAGTTCCTCTGAAAGTTTTGTTTCAGAGGAGTACCCGGTTGAATGAGGTGTCAGTCTGTCCCTACTGGGGGGGTGCCTCCCAGTTAGGCTGCTCAGGGGTGAGGGACCCACTTTAGGAGGCAGTCTGTCCGTTCTCAGATCTCCAGCTGCGTGCTGGGAGAACCACTACTCTCTTCAAAGCTGTCAGTCAGACAGGGACATTTAAGTCTGTGGAGGTTCTTGCTGGGTTTTTGTTTGTCTGTGTCCTGCCCCCAGAGGTGGAGCCTACAGAGGCAGGCAGGCCTCCTTGAGCTGTGGTGGGCTCCACCCAGTTCGAGCTTCCTGGCTGCTTTGTTTACCTAAGCAAGCCTGGGCAATGGCGGGCGCCCCTCCCCCAGCCTCGCTGCTGCCTTGCAGCTTGATCTCAGACTGCTGTGCTAGCAATCAGCAAGACTCCGTGGGCATAGGACCCTCCGAGCCAGGTGCGGGACACAATCTCCTAGTGTGCCGTTTTCCAGGCCCGTTGGAAAAGCGCAGTATTAGGATGGGACTGACCCAATATTCCAGGTGCCGTCTGTTTCGCCTTTCTTTGACTAGGAAAGGGAACTCCCTGACCCCTCGCCCTGCTTCGGCTCGCGCACAGTGCGCTTCACCGACTGTCCTGCACCCACTGTTAGGCACTCCCTAGTGAGATGAAACCAGTACCTCAAGCAGAAATGCAGAAATCACCAGTCTTCTGTGTCGCTGGGGCTGGGAGCTGGAGACCGGAGCTGTTCCTATTCCGCCATCTTGGCTCCACCTCCTACTCAGCTTTGGCCTTCTAAAGTGCTGGGATTATAGGCATGAGTTACCGTGCCTGGCCTATTTTGAAATTTTGATATTGTCTTCATTGTGGGGTTTTTGCATTAATTTTGATTTTTAAAAAATAATGCCTTCAAATATTATTTATCTTGACTACTGAGTTTTTGGACACCTCCTTAAATTGTGTGCTAAGGCTTCACCCTCATCCCAGCCCTGGAAGTATTCTAATCAGGGTGGAAAATAAAGCTAGTTGTCCTTTCTGAGCAATAAGTAAGGGAGGGAAGGAAAGGAAGGAAGGAAGGAATGAAGGAAGGAAGGAAGGGAGGGAAGGGAGGGAGGGGAAGAGAAAGAAAGAAAGAGAAAGAAAGAAAGAGAGAGAGGGAGGGAGGTAAAGAGAGAGAGAGAAAAGAGGAGGGAGGGAAAAGGAAAAAAGGAAAGAAGGAGAAAGAAAAAGAGAGAAAGATCTTTCTGAGAAATAAAAGGTAGAGAAGTGGAGTGGGGCTTGTCACACTGACTTAGCCAGAAACAGCAGACAGTAAGAAGTATTCCTAGCAGAGCAAGCTGGCAGGAGAATCTGTCAGGCCCCAGTCTCATCTAAAAATAGTGAGTTGTGATGGTTCTCACCCCTGGCAGCACAGGAGAATCGTCCAGGGAAGTTTTTAAAAATACTAATGCCCCGGCCCTCCCCACAGACTAAAAAGTCAAAACCTCTGAGCATGTGGCCAGCCATCAAGCCACTGTCATTTGCCACCAAGGTCGTGAACCCCAGGCTCCTTCCAGTTCCAATATTCTGGACTGTCTCTGTTTGCTCTGCGGCTGCTCTTGGAGGGATCAGTAAGGTCACTTTTGGAAACTCCTTAAAGAAACCTTTGAGAATCTGAAAACAACAATAACAATACACTCCCCTCTTTGGCAAAATGCTCATTTGGCACACACACAATTCAGTTTCAGGAATCCCACAGCCCCCTCCTCACGCTCAGGAAGCCACCAATTGGTTCTAAATTAAAAATTCCTCATCTATTTTAAATAGCATCCAAAAAATCTTGATTCTTCATGTGTGACCCCATGCTAAGTGCTGCACGAAGGAGTTTATCTGGACCCGTTTCTCTCTCTGGAAGCTAAGACACAGCTGGTGGGGTGGACTGCGGTTCCTGCTGCCACCTCTTGAACTCCCTTCTGCAGTTTTCAGAGCACACGCCTCAGTCTAAGGTTCCTGGCCCTGACTGCGGTCAGACTCACCTGAGAGCTTTAAAAAAACATTCCCGCCTGGGATCCACCCTCAGAGACCCTTATTTACTTAATTTGCAATGGACATGGGCATTTTTTATCATTTATTTATTTATTGAGACAGGATCTTGCTCTGTCACCCAGGCTGGAGGGCAGTGATGCAATCATAGCTCACCGCAGCCTTGAACTCCAGGACTCAAGCCATCCTCCCAAGTAGACAGGACTACAGACATGCCACTGCACCTGGCTAATTTTTTAAATATTTTTATAGGTATGGGGTCTCAGTTTGTTGCCCTCGAACTCCTAGGCTCAAGCGATCCTCCCATCTCAGCCTCCCAAAGTGCTGGGATTACAAATATGAGCCACTGCACGTGGCTGACATCAGCATATTTTAAAGCCACACTGTGCCTCTCATGGGCAGGCAGGGTGAGAGCCCCTGTCAGTCATGCGGTGGGAGACACGGAGGGCTGCTCCGGGACAAGGGCCTGCTGCACAGGTAAGCTGGCTTGAGGGGGCTTGCTGATCTAATCGCTCCCAGCTGTAGGCCCAGCTAAATGGGTGGTTTTATAAGCTACTTAAAGTTTAATAATCCAAAATATAGAGTGCTTTTAGCACAGTGTAACAAGAAGAGAACTGACCAAGGAATGAGAAACCGAGGGTTCAGGTCCTGGCCATGCTAACAATTTTGTGACCTTGGCCGAGACTCCCACTCCTTGGAGCCTGCCTCCTGCACCACAGTTAAGTGCACAGCCCACTGGGCTTGGCAGACATCAGGTCAAATCCTAACTAACTTACCCTGACTTTGCCCTTGTTTGATCGTCAAATAGTATTACCTCATGGGGTTGTCATGAATATCGAAGTGCCTAGCATAAAATGGATAGCAAGTGCGCAATAAGTTTTTGTTGTTATTATGATTCAGCTCAGCAAACCTCAAGGAGCTGTTGTGAGGATAAATGGAGTAATATACATGCAGCCCCTAGTTAACTGTGAAGTACTGTACGGTGGTGTCACTGTTGTTGACCTTGTGGCTTTCAGTAGACTGAAGCCAGGACATGACTTTGTGGATTCTAGACTTCCTGGAACAGAATTCACAGTATCTTACTACCCCCACCTCAATGCTTTCAGAAAGCTTGTTTGAGATCAGAATTTGAAGCTAGGCACAATGGCCCATGCCTGTAACCCCAGCACTTTGGGAGGCTGAGGCGGGCAGATTGCTTGAGCCCAGGAGTTGGAGATCAGCCTGAGAAACATACGGTCCCTATCTCTACAAAAAGATAGGGTCTATCTGTAGACCCTATCTCTACAAAAAAATCCAAAAAAAATTTAGCTAGGCATGGTAGCGTGCACCTGCAGTCCCAGCTACTCGGGAGGCTGAGGTGGGAGGACTGCTTGAGCCTGGGAGGCAGAGGCTGCAGTGAGCCGAAATCGTGCCACTGCACTCCAGCCTGGGCATCAGACTGAGACCTTGTCTCAAAAAAAATTTTTTTGAGAGAGTTCTGGAACAGTCCCATCCTAGTCAGATTGGGTACCACAGTCCTTTTGGCCAAGCAGTCTTCTAATGGTTGGTAGTTGCTTTCTCACGTGAGGCTGAATGAAAACTCAGCTCTTAGGTTCTGTGCAAAGCACAGGGCAACAGCAGTAATTGGACTGAATTGGTTAAATTAGAAAAAGAAATCAGGTGAATGTTACCTTATTCTGGATATTTAAAGTGCTCCCCCAGTGAAGCCTAGCAGAGCTTGTAGGCATCTGAAATACTTAAGAGGCATAGCTCAGAAACTATAGACATTGCCATTTGCTGTTTTGTGTCTTTCCAGTGAGTGCTGACAAATGCAACCTGAAAAAACTCAGCACCTAAGATTCCTGGCCTTCCAGTGAATATGCAGTGTTGGGGCATGTGGTTCCCTGATCAGTTAAAGAAGAATCTGTCCATTTCAGAAAGCAGATTGGAAACTGCTTTCATCCAATCAATGAAATGGTGCTGCCTTTATCAGCATAGTAGTATGCATTGCACTCACAAGTTCAGACATCCAAGTCGTAGCTTGCTACCTGCTTGAATAAAGAAAAGGAAAGAGGAAGAGAGAAAAAATCCACTAAATTCTCAAAAGTACTTTGCAACACTGAATATAAAGTGTTGGGGCCACGGTATAATGGTTTGTCAGCTGAAAAATCAAAATGTTCTACACACAGCAGATTCATGGGCATTGCACAGGGTAACAACTAATGACATAATAATAATACTACTTAATAAATGTTCTTCTATGTTGGAAACACAGCTAAGGACTTTTCATTCATTAACAGAATATTCTTAACAATCCTATGAAACTAATCTTATCCTATTTTACAAATGAGAAAACTAAAGCCCAAAGAGTTTAATGAATTTGCACAAGTTTAGTTGATTAATGTAGTTAATTAATTAATAAGGTTAGTTCATTAATTCAAGTAATTCAAGTCCAGGTCTTTCAGATACTAAATCCCTCCTCTTGACCATTGCACTATACTACCTCAATACATAGCCCAAAACAGAGTTCATCCAGAATTTCCAACTCTCATTCGACAGTTGGAAAATATGTCGGAAAGAATATGGAGGGGTATTTTTCTTTCTCTCTGAGATACTTCCCTCCTTGTACCAGAGAGTAAGTAACAAAAATAGCCAAAGGGCGAGCAACAGAAAGAAGGGACCAAGGAAGAAATCTGAATTGATCAAGAGACAATTGTACAAAGTATCTTGAACCAAATTCGGAGATGTTCCAGAAAGTTTACACACTTAGAGTCTCTACTCAGTTACAAAACATTTGTTAGCAAATGTTCACTTAGAGTCTCTACTCAGTTACAAAACATTTGTTAGCAAATGTTCACGCTGAATGAAGGACACACATTTCTCAACTGGATTCCTGACTTTCCTACCTGCTGACTTGGTAATTTCGAAAGACCTAGTACAGCTATGGGATATACTTCTCATGACCAAATAGGTTCCTTAATTTTATCTTAATACATCAACCATGTAATATTTTAAACTACTAGAAAAGCCTAAAATGGGAATGCGAAATGGCAGAAGAGAGGGGAGGAGAGAAGAGACAGCAGTTCTAACTCAGCCTTCGAAAAAGACTTCCAAAAAGAAATATTCTAGATGAGGCCAGGAGAAGCCATCTAAAGTGGCACCGAAGCTCCAAAAAGTTCCTCAAAGAGTGAATCAAGTGCATTTATGTGCTTTGGAAAAAGCAAAAAGCCCAAACTTGGGATTTCCTGTTAGCTAAGAGCAGCACGGCTCACCCTAGGACTCAGTGACTCCCAGTGCAAAAGCCGGTTCCCAATGTGAGTTAAGTCCTGCGTTTGACCATCCAATCCACATTTTCCCATGGGTTAATAATTTGACCCCTCTGGAAGTCTTGCTGTGTGTACTGAAACTGTCTGTTAACTCTCCTGTGGACTGCTGGGTTTGGTATTTAATCTTCAACAGGAATTTCAGAAGGTCAAAGTCCCCATCTGAGAGGAGTGCCATGCAAGTAATGAAACCAGGCAGACAAGTTCACCCTCAAGGAGATGGAAGTCTTTGAGTATGGTTGACAAAAGACCTTTAGACCATGGGCATTTGGGGCCTGGGGTGGAGCGAACGGAGAAGAAAATTAGCTTAGGGAGAGAGATTCTTAAATCAGTGGGAAAAAGCAAAACATGTGACATGTGGAGTTGCAAGCTTCTGGGACATTTGGTTTCTATTAACTGCGCAAGCAATAGTTTTGGTCATTGTTGTTGATGTGTGTGTATGCATTACATTTAATGGGCATCCAGCACAATGGCAGTAATAAAAATGGAACAGAGAGAGTATGTGAAGGAATTAAAGCTAGAACTTACCAGTGTAAGTTTATTTCTAGTTGATTTTTGGAAAAAATAAACCCAAATATTTGCAGGTCCCAGGCACTCTGAAGCCTGTAGTTTCCCATACTTACAGACAGCACCTCAGGGCGTGTCAACTTTCTCATTTCAAAGTCCAAAGCATCCTAAAGCAAACATGAACCTCACAGTGAAATGGCCTCACTCTGATTTACACATCATTATTTCTCCAACTGTTGATTTAGTCCAGTCATCCCTGATGGCATCTTCTAGAGGAAAGCTTCTTCATATTCTTCCCCGGGAGACGGTAAAGGCTGTCCATGGACAAGCGGGTTGAGACAGCATATTCCATGCTGAATCTGAGGGCATAAGCTACTCGGAGAGGCTGAGGCAGGAGAATGGCGTGAACCCGGGAGGCGGAGCTTGCAGTGAGCCGAGATCGCGCCACTGCACTCCAGCCTGGGCGACAAAGCGAGACTCCGTCTCAAAAAAAAAAAAAAAAGAAATTTGCTTGTGCTTTCTCCTATTTCAGTTCTGTAACCTCCATTCCAATACAGTCGTGTGAATCGTTTTCTTCTTTGGGTTAGTAATAGATGATGCCGTTTATTGGCCACGTATATACTCAGCCCTCCCCTTATGGGGAGGCAACTGGAGAAATTGAGGTCTTTATACAATGACCTGCTCCACGCCAGCATTTCTGTAATTGGGGGTCGGGACATCTGAGCTACAAGAACTTCTGAGTGTCCTAAGGCAGTGAGATATTGCTATAGTGACCACCAACATCAATGTTTGAAAAATTTGTAAAATAATAACAGTAGCTACATATAACTAAGAACTCACTATACCAGGAATCTTTCATACATTATCTTTAATTCTCAGACAACTCACCCCACATAGGAGGAGTCTAAGGCTGTAGACATTCAGAAAGCTTGGAAAGACCTTGCAGGTGGTAAAGGGCAGAACCAGAACTTGCATCCATGTATCCTTTCGGCTTTGAAGCCTGTTTTTCCCTGGACCTCAGGGATGGGATAAGATGCCCAGCATCCATCCACTTCTTCACGCCTCCTCACACTCTTCCTTTTCTTATTCTTCAGCTCAAGGATCTGAGGTAGTATCAAGAGAGGACCATCCCTGGTGGGGGTCAGTGGCTCATATCTATAATCACACTTTGGGAGGTTGAGGCAGGAGGATTGCTTGAAGCCAAGAGTTCAAGACCAGACTGGGTAACATAGCGAGATCTCCTTCTCTATTTAAAAAATATATATATTTTAAAAAAAGACAGCTGGGCGCAGTGGCTCACGCTTGTGATCAGAGCACTTTGGGAGGCCGAGGCAGGCAGATCACCTGAGGTCAGGAGTTCAAGACCCGCCTGATCAACATGGTGAAACCCCATCTCTACAAAAATACAAAAAATATCCGGGCATGATGGCAAATGCCTGTAATCCTAGTTACTCAGGAGGCTGAGGCAGGAGAATCACTTAAACCTAGGAGACAGAGGTTGCAGTGAACTGAGATCACGCCATTGCCCTCCAGCCTGGGTGACAGAGTGAGACTTCTTTTCAAAAAAAAAAAAGAAAAAAATCTTCAAACAGTTGGTTAGCAGCTGTGAAACTTATGTGACTCCACCTTAAAATGAGGTGGTTTGTTTGATGTCTACCATTCGTACTGAAGGATAATTTGGAATATGGATAATCATAATATTTCTTATGGAAGCAGTCAGGACCTAAAACTTTGGCAACTGCCATTCCCCTGGCGTGCTTTCCAAATGAGAACAGAGAAGATGCCTGGGATGACTTCCCACATTCCTGAGTAAGCTGCATGCTCGTGGTCTACTGCTTACCCCAGGTCATCTCTGCAGCAGCTCAGCAGCACCTTCCATCTACTGCCCCAAACATCACCCACATTTTGGTCTCCCCCACCTCCTCCCGTTTTTGCAAAGCCAATTGGCTCTCATTATTCTGAACCAATCTTGCCTAGCTGTGTAACCACCACTTTAGAGAAAGTTAATTTTATACTCAGTGCATTTACTTCTATTTGAAATAGATATTAAGGGCACTCTGCTTTCTAAATTCTCCCCAAGTGAAACAGAGCTCTCTATGAGGCCCCTGAGAACAACAGAGCATTAACACAATTCCTGCCCTGAAGACATTGTGTCTCCTCTTAGGTCAAGAGCCAATAAGCACATAATTGGCCCTTAATTGTATGAACTGTATTCCAGGTGCTTTTCACAGCATATGGCATTGCGTAAGGGTCAACATGGCTTGCTGATTTATGTGTTGATCTCTCTCTCTCTCCCTCTCTCTCTCTCTGTGTGTGTGTGTGTGTGTGTAAAGAGAGAGAAGGGGATTTGGCAGTAATGGCAGGCCACAGCAAGGGGGACACCAATAATTAGATAACTCCTATAATCAGTGTTGTTTACTATTCATTAGCAAGAGAAAATACAATTGCAAGAAAATCCTTTTATGATTATAGAGGAGAATGGAACTATGCATTCCAAATTTTTTTCCAACAAAACATTCAGACACAACTTATATTCACACTTTTCCCCTAGAAGTAATAATTAGCAAACAGCTGTCAGAAGGTTTGTTGGCAACCTTTCTAATGTCAATGTCTTTCAAAAGACCCACTTCTTTGCATCCCTCCACCCACCGGCTGGCCGAGGTCAAAGGAACATGGAGTGCGCGTGTGTATCTATGCCTCTCTGTATTTTCCATCATATTCTTCTTTCTCATTCTCCCTCTTCCTTCCCCTGTTATTATTGGAGCATCCAGGTTTTGTCAATTATCAAACACTCAAACACTACGTATGCGCATCCTTACATAAAATAATTCAGTGAAGCAAAAAGAAAGTCCCATATCTTCCTCTCTGTTAGCACCATGGGTTAATGGAATGAACACTGAACTTCAGAATCAGAGACTTGGATTCAAGTTCTAGATTCATTCACTTGCTAACTGTGTGATGGAAGTTTGTTTAATCTCTGCAGTTGACTCCTCTGTAAAGTAAGATACTTAACTCATGGCATTATTCTTAGGATTAAAGAAACAAATGTGAATATGAACAAATGAACATAGTACCTGGTATTCAATAAATACTCAACATACATTTCATTCCTGTCTAGTTTTTCCAGTGGCAGAAAAGATAACATACCAAAACCTTAGACTGTTCATCAGGAAAGCCTAGACTTCAGATAAAGAACAAATGGAAGGCTTGTTTAGAACACTGGCTCCAGGTTTTTTTTTTTTCTTTTTTCCAGTTATAGTTCCTAGCTGTATCCTAATGGATGATACTAATTTTGGAGAGAGTGAAGATTTTTCTGAGAGAAGAAGACATTCAAAGCTGATCTCTCAACAAGTGATGGCAATATTTCCTCCACCAACATTATTTGTGCTTAATTTTAAATGTCATTTTAAAATAGCAATGGATTTTGCTATTGATTAATGAGTGTCACGGAGAATTGATCTGGTATTTCTTCTCATTATCAAAGACAATAAAAAGGAAATTTCCCCTTCCTTCTCGAATCAAGTATGGCTAAGCCTTTGGGTTTGGAGTTTTGTGCTCAGTTGCCCCCCTCCAGCTCCTTTGAGGTGGGACAAGCTGGAAGGCCCCAGAGGAAGAGGGACAAGGCCTGCTCTGGGGTTAGACTGAGAAAACCAAAGAAGTCGGTTTTAACACGTAGCAGAGACACATTGTTACTCTGATGGGGGCAGTAGACTACAATGAGGCCTGAAGACCAAGCAGGGGTCTGACATCACCAGCAGAGCTGCTGCCTTGGAAAAAGCGTTGAGTATCCCAAGCACGACTCTACTCATAAACCACAGACTCAGTTTGGGTTTCACCAGTTTTTCCACTAATTCTTTTTCTGTTCCAGGACCACACTGGATACCCCGTTGGATTTAGTCATTGTGTCTCTTTAGTATCCTCTAATCTGTGACAGATTCTCAGTGTTTCCTTGTTTTTCAGGACCTTGACGCTTTTGAAGAGTATTGGCCAGATATTTTGGGGACTGTCATTCCATCTGGGTTTGCCTGGTGTGTCCTCATGATTAGGCTGTAGGAAAGGCTTTCCCCTTCTGACACATGCAACAACGTGGATGAAACTTGAGGATATTATGTTAAGTGAAGTAAGACAGTCACAAAATGGTAAATACTGAATGATTTCACTTGTATGAGGTACCTAGAGTATGATTTCAAGCATCTACTCATACTGTCATAAACGGCTTTTGATTGTCATCTATAAATGGAAATGCTACCTCCTGTAACCTACATTCCCCCATCATCCAAAATTTTGGTGATTGATTACAGCACACAAATCTATGGTAGATGGTCAGCTCCAAAAGGCAGGAACTGGGACTTTTCCCTCTTATATCCTTGGCCCCTACCACAGTGTTTAAAAACTAATCATTAAGTAAGTAAGTGAGGCCACCATGCCTAAACCTAGCTTGCTGGGTATATGGCAGACTGGATGTGGAGGTCTTCAGTGGAAGGGCAACCAGCAGAGGCCCTGAAACCAACACAGGTGATTCCCCAACCTGAGCTCAATCCACCCGGCCCGACCTTAGTTGCCATATGCCACAAGCCAGCGTTTCTCAGCCTTTATCGCACAGGGAAATGCCTGGCCAATGAACTCATGAGTCGCCTCACTGTTGAGACCCCACACATGCCAGGGTAGAGGTGGTGTGGTATTCTCAGCCTGCTAACCTGTAAGTCTTCTCTTCTCTACCCTAGACCTGAAATCACACTGCTGCATGGAATGAGCATGGCATTATTTGGGGAAAACATTGAATCCGTTCTGTTTCAGCTGAGTGATTTTTAACTGTATGTGCTCTTTTGCTTGCAGTCAAAACTCACAACTGACAGGACTCGCCCAAGAATCTTGACCCTGTGTTTGTAAAGCTCTGATCTGGGCAATGGCTGCTGTGCTCTCAGCTTCTGAGATGAGGGTGCACAGGCACCTGGTCATTGGAAGGGAAGAATGTTAGCTGCCAATTTTGCTCTATGAAGGATAAGACACTTGTATTGAGGAAACTATGGCTTAATAGTTTCACGGGACAGACTCCAGGGGAAAAGCCAGGAGACGCAGCTACAGCAGACACAGTACATCCGGGTTAGGAAAACCAACGATGTTGTACCATTATAGAGGGGCCAAGTAAACACTCAGCCGAGTCCAGGGAGGCTTGGATTAAACCCAAGTGCTCTGCAGCCATCTCCGGGAGCCAGGGAATTGGCTCGGGCGGTGGAGAAGATGGCACTAAAACCTCCAGAACTTGGATTTAGATTCTGTTCAAACAAATGGGACACCACCATCATTCTAAACCACAAATGGTGTGGGCCAGAAGTTAACTGTATCCTGAAAAAGGAGAAAAGACAAATATCTCTAGATCAAATATTTTAGTACATTGTGGAGGCCAAGTGTGGCAGTGAAGGTCTTCGTGGATGTAACATTCATACCTCATTGCCTAGTCTACAGCTTCACAGCATGGTGGGCCCTGCCTGCCCCAGGCAAAAGTGACCTACAGTGACCCCAGTACAGAGCCCCAATCAATCAACACATGTTTATTGAGTGTCTAAAGCATGAAAAGAGTTTGAGACAGACCTAAACTGTGGAAGTCTGTAATGACAGGCAGCATTGTCTAGGTCATGCCCTGCCCACCTAGCAAACCCCCTCCCTCATCTCCAACTACTGAAATCTGACCCTTCCTTCAAGGTCATGTCAAAGACAGTCTTCTTTGTAAAGTCACTTTTGATTCCATCCCCAGCCTCATCACTATAAATATGATCCTTCCTCTCTTTGAACTTCTCAGATAATTTAGTTTCTACCTCTGTGATGACACTTATCACAATCTGCTTTGGAGGAGCAAAGCAGATTGTGATATTAACAGATTATTTTCTTTCTTTCTTTCTTTTTCTTTTTTTTCTTTTCTTTCTTTTTTTTTTTTTTTTGAGACAGTTTCTTGCTCTATTGCCCAGGCTGGAGTGCAGTGACGTGATCATGGCTCACTGCAACCCCTGCCTCCTGGGCTCAAACCATCCTCCCACCTTAGCCTCCCAAGTAGCTGGAACCACAGGCACGTACAACCACATCTGGCTAATTTTTGTATTTTTTTTTTTTTAGAGATGGGGTTTCACCATGTTGCCCAGACTGGTCTTGAACTCCTGGGCTCAAACAATGCACTTGCCTCAGCCTCCCAGAGTGCTGGGATTACAGGCAAGAGCCACTGTGCATAGCTTGGAAAAGCTATTTTAAAAAGAGTCAAACTTTCAACCAGGTCATAAACTCCTTGAAAGCAAGATGATGCTTATCAGAGTTGTCCCTGCAATGCTTGGCACAGGGGCCAGCACAGAGCAGATATTTGTTAGTAACTGGACAAGTATTAATAGGTGAAGGTTAAGGATGATGAAGAAAAACATTCAAGTATAGTTCTTACTTCCTTTCGTGTACAGACACCAGAAACACAGTAATTTAAGGGCCTCCAATGCCAAAATTAAAGTTTTACTGTTGTCAGAACATTTTCCTTATTTATAGGGCAGGTTAAAATTACCAAGGTATCATACTTTCCAAGAGGAATAACAAGCACTGGACTAAGAGTTGAGAGGCCCAAGACCTAATCTGGGTTTTACCACTAACTAGTCACATGGCTCTGGACAAGGCACAATCTCTCAGGACCCAAACCTCTACAATATTAAGGACTCTGACTAATTCATCTCTATGGTTTTACAGCTATGTAATTTTGTGAAACTATTTCATATATATCACATCCTCTAAATTAAGATGACCCTTGGGTCTTTACAGAAATACTAGAAAAGCAAAGCCAGCTCTCTGCTTAGGAAAAAAAATATATCTATATATATTTTATATATATTATATATATTTAATATACATATATAAAATATATCTATATATTTTATATATATTATATATATATATTTAATATACATATATAAAATATATCTATATATTTTATATATATTATATATTATATATATTTTATATACATATATAAAATATATATATATATTTAGCCTTCAAAACCATGGATCAAATATTATATCATCTGAGAAGCATCTCTCTCCCTTAGATGTGATTGCTTTTTCCTCTGTTCTCCTGGAACATTTATTTAGTGTTATAGCAGAAATGGAAGTTGTATGGTATATATATATATATATATATATATATATACACACACACACACACATATATATATATAGGCTGGGCACAGTGGATCACACATGTAATCCCAGTACATTGGGAGGCTGAAGTGGGTGAATCGCTTGAGGGCAGGAGTTTGACACCAACATATCAAAACCCAATCTCTATTAAAAATACAAAAATTAAGATGGTCAAATAGGAACAGCTACAGTCTGCAGCTCCCAGTGTGATCGACGCAGAAGACGGGTGATTTCTGCATTTCCAACTGAGGTACCTGGTTCATCTCATTGGCCTGGTTGGACAGTGGGTGCAGCCCACAGAGGGTGAGCTGAAACAGGGTGGGGCGTCACCTCACCTGGGAAGTGCAAGGGGTTGGGGGATTTCCCTTTCCTAGCCAAGGGAAGCCATGACAGACTGTACCTGGAAAATCGGGACACTCACGCCCAAATACTGCACTTTTCCAGTGGTCTTAGCAAGCAGCACACTAGGAGATTACATCCCGCGCCTGGCTCAGCAGGTCCCAAGCCCATGGAGCCTTGCTCACTGCTAGCACGGCAGTCTGAGATCGACCTGAGAGGCAGCAGCCTGGCAGGGGGAGGGGTATCCGCCATTGCTGAGGCTTGAGCAGGTAAACAAAGTGGCCGGGGAAGCTCAAACTGGGCAGAACCCAACACAGCTCAGCAAGGACTGTTGCCTCTGTAGATTCCACCTCTTGGGGCAGGGCATAGCTGAACAAAAGGCAGCAGAAACTTCTGCAGACTTAAATATCTGTGTCTGACAGCTCTGAAGAGAGCAGTGGTTCTCCCAGCATGGTGTTTGAGCTCTGAGAACAGACAGACTGCTTCCTCAAGTGGGTCCCTGACCCCTATGTAGCCTAACTGGGAGACACCTCCAAGTAGGGGCCAACTGATATCTCATACAGGCCGGTGCCCCTCTGGGATGAAGCTTCCAGAGGAAGAATCAGGCAGCAATATTTGCTGTTCTGCAGCCTCCGCTGGTGATACCCAGGCAAACAGGGACTGGCATGGAACTCAGCAAACTCCAACACACCTGCAGCTGAGGGACCTGACTGTTAGAAGGAAAACTAACAAACAGAAAGGAATAGCATCAACATCAACAAAAAGGACATCCACACTAAAACCCCATCCGTAGGTCACAAACATCGATGTGAAAATCCTCAATAAAATACTGGCAAACCGAATCCAGCAGCACATCAAAACGCTTATCCACCACGACCAAGTCAGCTTCATCCCTGGGTTGCAAGGCTGGTTCAACATACACAAATCAATAAATGTAATCCATCACATAAACAGAACCATTGACAAAAACCACAAGATTATCTCAATAGATGAAGAAAAGGCCTTTGACAAAATTCAACAGCCCTTCATGCTAAAAACTCTCAATAAACTAGGTATTGATGGAACGTATCTCAAAATAATAAGAGCTATTTACGACAAACCCACAGCCAATATCATACTGAATGGGCAAAAACTGGAAGCATTCCCTTTGAAAACTGGCACAAGACAGGGATGCCCTCTCTTACCACTCCTATTCAACATAGTGTTGGAAGTTCTGGCCAGGGCAATCAGGCAAGAGAAAGAAATAAAGGGTATTCAATCAGGAAAAGAGGAAGTCAAATTGTCCCTGTTTGCAGATGACATGATTGTATATTTAGAAAACCCCATTGTCTTAGCCCCAAATCTCCTTAAGCTGATAAGCAACTTCAGCAAAGTCTCAGGATACAAAATCAATGTGCAAAAATCACAAGCATTCCTATACACCAATAACAGACAAACAGAGAGCCAAATCATGGGTGAGCTCGCATTAACAATTGCTACAAAGAGAATAAAATACCTAGGAATCCAACTTACAAGGGAAGTGAAGGACCTCTTCAAGGAGAACTACAAACCACTGCTCAATGAAATAAAAGAGGACACAAACAAATGGAAGAACATTCCATGCTCATGGATAGGAAGAATCAGTATCGTGAAAATGGCCATAATGGCCAAGGTAATTTATAGATTCAATGCCATCCCCATCAAGCTCCCAATGACTTTCTTCACAGAATTGGAAAAAACTACCTTAAGGTTCATATGGAACCAAAAAAGAGCCTGCATTGCCAAGGCAATCCTAAGCAAAGCTAGAGGTATCATGCTACCTGACTTCAAACTATACTACAAGGCTACAGTAACCAAAACAGCATGGTACTGGTACCAAAACAGAGATATAGATCAATGGAACAGAATAAGGCCTCAGAAATAACACCACACATCTACAACCATCTTATCTTTGACAAATCTGACAGAAACAAACAACAGGGATAGGATTTCCTCTTTAATAAATGGTGTTGGGAAAACTGGCTAGTCATATGTAGAAAGCTGAAACTGGATCCCTTCCTTACACCTTATACAAAAATTAATTCAAGATGGATTAAAGACTTAAATGTCAGACCTAAAACCATAAAAACCCTAGAAGAAAACCTAGGAAATACCATTCAGGACACAGGCCTGGGCAAGGACTTCATGACTAAAACACCAAAAGCAATGGCAACAAAAGCCAAAATTGACCAATGAGATCTAATTAAACTAAAGAGCTTCTGCATGGCAAAAGAAACTACCATCAGAGTGAACAGGCAGCCTACAGAATGGGAGAAAATTTTTGCAATCTACTCATCTGACAAAGGGCTAATATCCAGAATCTACAAAGAGCTTAAATAAATTTACAAGAAAAAGACAAACAACCACATGAGAAAGTGGGCAAAGGATATGAACAGACATTTCTCAAAAGAAGACATTTATGCAGCCAACAGATACATGAAAAAATGCTCATCATCACTGGTCATCAGAGAAATGCAAATCAAAACCACAATGAGATACCATCTCATACAGGTTAGAATGACAATCATTAAAAAGTCAGGAAACAACAGATTCAGGAGAGGATGTGTAGAAATAGGAATGCTATTACACTGTTGGTGTGAGTGTAAACTAGTTCAAACATTGTGGAAGACAGCGTGGTGATTCCTCAAGGATCTAGAGCTAGAAATACCATTTGACTCAGCAATCCCATTACTGGGTATATACACAAAGGATTATAAATCATGCTACTATAAAGACACATGCACACATATGTTTATTGGGGCACTATTCACAATAGCAAAGACTTGGAACCAACCCAAATGTTCATCAATGGTAGACTAGATTAAGAAAATTTGGCACATATACACCATGGAATACTATGCAGCCATAAAAAAGGATAAGTTCATGTCCTTGGCAGGGACATGGATGAAGCTGGAAACCATCATTCTGAGCAAACTATCACAAGGACAGAAAACCAAACACCACATATTCTCGCTCATAGGTGTGAACTGAACAATGAAAACACTCGGACACAAGGTGGGGAACATCAGGGCCTGGCGTGGGGTGAGGAGCGGAGGGAGGGATAGCACTGGGAGAAATACCTAACGTAAATGACAGGTTGATGGGTGCAGTGGGCCAGCATGGCACATGTATACCTATGTAACGAGCCTGCATGTTGTGCACATGTACCCCAGAACTTAAAGTATAATTTTAAAAAATAGAAAAATTAGCTAGGCATGGTGGTGCATGCCTGTAGTCCCAGTTACTTGGGAGGCTGAGGCACAAGAATCACTGGAACTCAGGAGGCAGAGGTTGCAGTGAGCCGAGATCATGCCACAGCACTCCAGCCTGGGCAACAGAGCAAGACTCTGTCTCAAAAAAAAAAAAAGAAAAGAAAATTATTGTCCTCTGAGATTTTTCTTATCAATTTTTTATATTTCTAATTAAGATATCAAATCCTTACTCTGTATATCAAAAAGAAATAATTTCCCACAAGTTAAAAAAATAAGAAATTTAAGATAGATTTAGGAGAATACCAGAAAAAAATTAAAACAAATTACATTTCTTTGATAGTTCAATACCTTAACCTTTAGAAGAAAATAAAAATTAATGTCTACCTACATTGGGTCAACATTTTGCCCTGTTCTTACCACTATAAGAACAAATATAACAATAACATAATAATTAAGATAAGTGGAATATATTCACTAGTATAGTAGTTTTATGTTCATTGCAATTGTTCAGGCCATGAAATCATGCTTTTACTTTATCACTCATAATTTAACTTTGGTTCATGTTCACTGCTAAATAAACTTTAAGACTAATGGCACCATTTTTACTTGCAAACAAGTCTATGGAAAGTAATGACTTGAATATCACCTGAGTTTTGAAAATAATTTCTGGCTTTAAAGTTAGTCATCTGTATTTGGTAAGTATTGGAGAAGAGGGGAAGAAAAAAGGCATTACTTCAGTTCTAGAAAACTATTAAATATCATCTGTACAGTTTTTAAGGAACGGCATGGCCAGGGTATGATGGGTCATACCTGTAACCCCAGAGTTTTGGGAGGCAGAGGCAGGAGGATCACTGGAGGCCAGGAGTTTGAGACCAGCCTGGGCAACATAGCAAACCCCTGTCTCTAAAAATAAAAAATAAATTAATTAATTAATTAAAATCAAACAAACAATAAGGAAAGGCATGGTTTGAGAACATGAAATTATGTTCGAGTAGGAAAAAGAAGAAAGGAAAGTTTTCATTCAAAACTAGTCTCTCTATACAGAATACTCGGAAAGATGCTTCCTGTTCTTGAAGAGGATTATTCCCTTTGGTTTGCCAGTTTTGTGTGTGTTAGTGGTTGGAAGGCAGATTACGAACACAGTACATTGCATTTAAAATATTGTTATTGAAAAACATGATTCAATATAAATACTGTCATTTAAGGTTTATGCTCATGAAAATCTACTTATCACCCTATGCATCTGTTAGCCCACTGTGAAGAAAAGCCTCCTCTTGTAAAGCCCAACCTCATTCACTGAGAACTTCGATGGCGAAGGATTCAGGGCTCTTTTCTTCTTGAAACAGTCCTCTAGGTCTGGCTCTCAAAATGGAGTCTTGAGAGTCCCCCTCTTCCCTCAGAGTTCCTTATCCTATGCCCTCATCGCCTCCTGGAGTTTCCTTCAAGGCACTTATCATAGTTGGTAATTATATACTTATTTGTTTGTGAGATTATTTAGTCAGTGTGACTCCAGATCCCAGCTCTGGAACCTCATTAAACTGTAAGCTCTTTGAAGGTAGGGCCTGTGTTGGTTTCACTCCCCAGTGCCTGGTGTAGTGCCCAGCATATGGTAGACACACAATAAAATTTCATGAATAAGTCAAGAGCTGCATATGATGATAGCACTTTTAGCAGATGACCTTGATAGTTGGCACTCTAAGGATAAAAAATGCCACTCAGATGCTCAACAGTGTTTTTTTGCACACCGATATCTAGGTAGCCCTGGTTTTGCATCAGTGCTTTGGGACACCAAGGTCCAGGCAGGACAACACTCATTTTGGGGGTCAGGGGAGTTTATCTCATATCATCCTGTATCTTTTGATGACTAATGCCAGGCTCCCCAAGCAGCCTGTAAGCTTTGGAGTGTGAGAACTTGAGTGAAATTCAACTACTAGACTTGGTGCTAAGAGGATCTGAGCCCTTTACCCTCAAGGGCTTCCAGCCTAGGACGAACTGATATAGATACCATTAACTTTAATCATCCAACTTCCAGTTCTGCTATAGCACTAAATAAATGTTCCAGGAGCACAGAGGAGGGAGCAATCACATCTAAGGGAGAGAGATGCTTCTCAGATTATATAATATTCAATCCATGGTTTTGAAGGCTAAATGATGATATGATAGCAGGCCCAGAAGGCAGCTGACGTACAGACTCCTAGGGAGATACAATAGCAGGAAAAACGTTCCAGGAGGCTGGAAAGAGCCGTCTATTTTGGAAGGTAGTATATCACATGTCACTAGCAAAGAGGAGATGAATGAAGTTTGGGAGATGAAGAAGTCAGGTTATATTAGAATTAGAATGCGAATGACCAAAATTCAGTGAAAAGTGGTTTAAGCTTCCATTTGTCCAAAAGAGGAAGCCAATTTGTACAAATTCCATTTGTACAAAAGAGGTTTTGTATAAGAATCTGTTTTTTGGAAAAATTGCTTGAATCACTTCGGAACTAATTGAATAAGATAAGTGATGGAAAGGAGTCCAAATGTAGCTAACTAACAGCTAATTAGTTATCAGCTAACTAATTAGCTAACAGTTGGATGAGGATGCATTAATCAAGATTGGGAAGTAGGGGAGGTTTGAGAATGGAAGGATGGAAAGGGTAATAATGACTTGGTGTTGGTCATATTAAATCATTTTTTTCTTACATCCTAATACAGAAACCAGTGTAGTGTGCATATTCTGGAAATGTTCTAATACTGAGACCACTGTAGTGTGTGTATCCTGGAAATGTTCCAATACAGAGACCAGTAGAATGTGCTTATCCTGTAAATGTTGATGAAGATGGTGACATGCACACTATTAGTTCCAGGCATTAAGGGTCTTCAATGTTGGACTTATGAGTATTGCTATCAGCTTACATCTATGCAGCACTTCACAAAACATTCCATATAAGTGATCTCATTTCAACCTTGGTAAATCCAGTGAGGTATATATTGCCCTGTTACAGATTAGAAAATTGAAACTCAGAGAGTTTATAAATGTCAAATGACTTGTTCCAAGCCATCCAGCTAGTAAGTATCAAGGCTGGGATCCAAACCTGACCTTTGTGACTTCAATGCAGTCAATTGCCAGTGTATCTTGCTGCTCACCATGGCAAAGGGTAGCTACAGAGGCAGCAGATGACCTTACAGGCTTCTCAGTGTACCAGCTTGGCTGTTTTGAGAGATGGGCTGTTTGGCCTCATGTTGCTGACAGACCTACACAACTTTTCTTTGGGTTTACAGAGTCCCAAAGGAAAATAAGAAACAATTGGATGGCTTGCTGCTTTTCCACTCTGGGAGAGATATATGAGACTATCACTGTGATCTTGGAAGATCACTGAGACTGATGAATTATTGATGAAATATGAGTCATTATGCTTGTAAAAGTGCTAGAACTGTTGACCCCCTGGAAAGAGGATTAAGCTCTGCTATAGTTTGAATGTGTTCCTGAAAGTTTTTGTGTTGAAAACTTAATCCCCAATGCAGTAGTGTTGAGAAGTGAGACCTTTAAGAGGTGATTAGGTCCTGAGAGTTCTGCCCTCACCAATGGATTAATACCATTATGACAGGAATGGGTTAGTTATCTCAGAAATAGGCTCTTGATAAAAGGATGAGTTCGGCCCTCTTTCTTCCTCTCTCTCTCTCTCTCTCTTTCTCTGTCTCCTGTGCCTTCTTGCCTTCTGCCTTCCAATATTAGATGACACAGCAAGAAGGTCCTCACCAGATGCAGGCCCCTCGTCCTTGGACTTCCTAGTCTCCAGAACTGTAGGAAATACATTTATTTTCTTTATGAATTACTCAGTCTTGTATTCTGTTACAGCGATCCAAAACAGACTAAGACAATCTCCAAGGGAGGTGAGGGAGGAAAAAAACTACAAATTTTTGTTTGATTTGGGGGCATAGGAAAGAGGAGACAGACTGGATCTGATGTCTCTGTAATTTCAGACTCTAAATTTTTATAACCAAAACCTGGAGAAGAAAGGGAGCAGGGAGAACATAAGTTGTCCAGGTAAAGGGTATTCCTTCATTAGCTCCCATTTTAGTCCACATGTGCCACAATAGCTAAGTTTTTTCTTTGCAAATCCACTGATAGAGGCAGCACATTGGTGAGACCTGGAACACCATAGCACTAGGGGCCATCTTCAACACCCCTTGACACAGCTCCTCTATGTCCCAGAGACCACTCATTGAAAGATGAAATCATCTTTGCAAAAATGGTAACAGTGAGAAAACTATGACAGTGAAAGAGCTCTGACCTAACTAACTCCATCTTGCCTTTAACTTCCAAACTGCCCCCAGTCATTAGTAGGCATGAGCCAAGCTAACTTTGGGAGACATGTAGTTTATAGTTTAAATGAGAATAGCCCTTCCCAAAACAAAACCGCCTTTGTAAAACTTATAAAAGGCCACAAGATTGGGAGGATGAGAGGGGCCTGAATTCTGCTAAGACTGTGGGTGTAGCTAAATGGTCATCAGCCTTTATTCCAGAGGTTGCAAGATTTGGAACTTCTCCAATTACTCCTATAAATAACACCACTACTGTAGAACCTAAGATTAGCCTTTTGAGATATCTTTTCAGGCTTTTGTGTTTCTGACAATCAGATGGCTCTGCCCAGAACAGTGACTCCTCTGTGGCCCCCACTCAGAGGAAGACTCAGTGCACAAAAACCGTTTTCCACACCCCTATGATTACATCTCCAACCAATCAGCAGCACCCATTCCCAAGCCCCCTGCCCACCAAAGTATCCTTGAAAAATCTCAGCCTCAGGATTTTCAGGGAGGCTGAACTGAGTAATAATAAAACTGTGCTCTCCCATTTAGCCAACTCTACATGTATTAAACTCTTTCTCTATTGCAATTCCCCTGTCTTTATAAATTGACTCTATATGAGCAGTGGGCAAGATGAACCCATTGGGTGGTTACAAAGATGCCTGGCATCTTTTATGACAACTTCCTGTAAGTTCTCTTATGATAACTTGCATCTTCAGAAACATGGAGCATGTGTCTGAGAATTACAGCTTGATACAAAGTCAGGGTAGTGATCTAACTCTTCTGTGCTTATTTATGTAGCTCTGCTTCTAACACCAACTGCAGATGTCACTGAATATTCTCTGGTGTCTCCTTTCAAACCAATTTTAATCCTACTGAGATTAAGAGCAAACATGGAAATAATTGAGATAGGATGACTTTGTGACTATCTTGATAGAGATGTTGTGACTATAAACCTGTTGATGGTCTTGGGCCACACTACCATCTTTGCATTTCCAAGGCTTTTATTTTCCCCAATTCCATTCTACTTTGTAATCTTTGACTTATTCACCAAGACTTTTTCTACGGCCTGGGTAGAAAAAGTCATGGTGTGGTGCCAAGGCTAATTTTTTTCTTTTTCCCAAATGTTCAATTTCCCACTTAGCAATAACAGACTCTGAGCTGTCTTGCAGAAGTCGACATCTCTGAGAAATTTGTTCTTAAGCTCAAAGTTAGCTAAATACATTTCCTGGGAAGTCCCTTTCTTACCTTACAGAGCAAGGGATGTTCTCACCTTTCCTGGTCCACACTTACTCATAAAATCTTTCTTATCATTTACTTAAAATTATGCTTAAACTCGACTTGAAAGAGACGTGTGTGTGTGTGTGTGCGTGTGTGTGTGTGTTTCAGTCCCACTTCCTGTGGTTTGAAAAAAACTGACAGTTCCTAACTGTTTGAATTTTATCTTTCCACTTTGGGAGCCACACAGCAGAATTATATTGCTTAGTAAAACAAATGGACTACAGAGAGTCCCTTATGTGGCCGCTTCAAAACAGGAAGCTGGGGTGTGATGGGAATGGCTGGTTTTACATAATGAGGCACGCTGGGGGCTGCAAACACCGCCCTGTGGGTTAGAGGCTAGACCTCGGGAAGTAAAGCCCATCAGGACTTGATCCGTCCAACCCTGGAGTCTTTGTTTGGCTTGGACAGCCACGCCCTGGGACCCCAGCGCCAGGCTCCTTTCGCAGGGTCCAGGCCCCACATCTGACACAGGTCTTAGCAGTAGAATGACTCTCTTCCTCCTGCACCCTGAGAATTGGCAGGACCATGGAGAAGGTTTCCAAACACATCCCCCACTTGTTCACTGTCCCGTGTATCTCTAGAGCAAGGTTGCCTCCGGGCCCCACGTAGGTGGGCCTGACCGCAAGGAAGCCTAGTGTTCTTTTATGAATACCACTAAAGGAAGAAGAGAGCGTGTCCAAAGGATGCAGATGTGAGTAATCAGATGACGAGAAAAAGCAGAAGGGCACTTGGCATTTCCCCTTCACCTCCACGATCCCTCCCTGTGCTGGATGCGGACATGACTTCCCTTTGTTACTGGCTCCGTTGACTGGGAAGAGCCTTCCAAAAGGCCACAGGGAGGTCTACATTTGAAAAACCAATCATTTCCTCTACTGCTGAGAAGTGAGCCAGAGCGACCTAACCTCCACTTCACCCTAGGTAATGAGGATTTGGCTTGCAGTGGTCTGAAAGGGTAATCTCCTGATTGGCCTCCCGAGAGCCCTGTGCCGGCTCATTTATGAAGCTTTAAAACAATTGCAAGTCTTCGGCAAAAGGCCTTCAGGGGCCACCCACGCCGGACATGAATCATTTGCATGTGTATCATTCGCTTCCCACCAACAATGCCACCCACAGGCTGCATGGAGGACCCAGGGGCTTTCAAAGAAGGGAAGAAAACTTCAGCCGTGCAAAGAAGCCCTACCGAAGTCTAAGCTCCTGCCCTCCTCAGAGGGGTGCATTCCTCAGGCCAAGAAGTCGGACTCTGACTTCCTTTGAAATCCCTCCTGGTGACCAACACGGAATTAGTTAAACTAGTAGGCACTTGGTTGCCTGATCTCCCACGCCAGATTTTCGAACCAAAAAACCAAAAACCCTGGTGAGTTACAGAATTATTACAAAAGGCCCAAGAGTCCATGTTTATACACAATTTTCCCATTGAAAGCTATTAAGAGTCCAGCTTGATCATATGGAATGTGTGCACATTTTTATTTTTACTTTCAAAAGGGGTTCCATGTGCTCAAAAATGTTGGAAACTCTGGGCAGAAGTCACCAAGAGAAATCAGAAGTTCATTCTGCCCTAAGCAACTTGGATAGCTTAGCAGTACTGGGGTGTCAACCACTCCACCAAGTCTAGGGTGCCCAAACCTGTGCCCAAGTAGAAATATATTACTTAATTTGTTCTGTTTTTTTTTGTTTGTTTGTTTGTTTGTTTGTTTGTTTTAGCAGGCAGGAAGACATTTTCAAATTCCAGAAATGCTGACGGACCTCCAGCATTTCCACGTTCCTCCCCACCTGAAGAATGTAAAGATAAGCTTAATGTGACTATAACGAGACTTACATGCCCAACAAGCATGGTTTGGGAAAGAGATTTGCTTTCAATACTGCAAAATAAGCTTTAATCTGTCAGGTTAAAAAAAAAATTCCTGTGAATTAATAATACAAATAGCACTGTGCTTTCTGAGTGCGACTATAAAAGAATTTAATTACCTTCTATTGTGTCAAGCTGTGGATTAACTTCAATTTTCAGAAGATCCCAGGATGCAGGAGTCAGGATTTGAACTCCTGAGAAAAGTAAATGCTAAACCCTAAACGGCCACTGCGTGAAGAATCCTATTGTCCCCGCTGCACAGCAACCAGTCCCAGTAGGAGGATACCCTGCTTTGGATAAAATGAAGTGTCCAGAAAGTGAAAACAGCCTTGACACCAGTTTGTGTTAAAACTATATGAATATTTAAAGTGCTTAACATCTGATCAAATAACTGACTCCCGAAGATTAGCTCTAAAACTTAGACAAGTAGTACAGCGGTCATTACATTTCGTAATCACTTTCAGGCAGAACTCAGTTGGGGTGGACATTTCAATTCACAGAATCAACTGCTAGGTCCCCATTTAGGTACTCCATTCCTCCTGGGTGGGCTGACTATGAAGCCCTTGTTACTCCCTGGTGTCACATAGCACCAGCTTATGTCTTAGGGGCAATGCTGGGGTGAGGACATGAGAGTAGAGCCCCACAAATGAGGAATGTGGTGACAAGAACTGCACAGTGGGCCAAGGAGCTAAGAGAAGGGTCCAGTGGGAATCCATAATGGGCAACACAGAAGGTAGCTGTGTACACAGGCACCAGAGTCTTCATCCTGGGCCACTGCAGAGAGTCCCCTAAACCCAGAAAAGAACTTGCTCCCAAACAAAATCAGATTTACAAGGAAATGAATCTTGGAGAGCATCTCCCCAGGGCCTTTGGCCTCCACCAGATGGGACACCCACGTTCCCAGAAGGAGGATGGCCACCTCCTCAGTGTGATTTCCCAAGGGCTCCTGCTAGAAGGCGATGGATTTTCCTGGATGACGTTTCACAGCGGAAACCGTGGGATTGATTTTGAACGTAATGGGTCTGTATGTGCTTCTGAAAGCGCCCTCCTACAAATCATCTGCTCCATAGACGGCCCCGTGAGGTAGGGAAGCTCTAAAGCCTGCTTTCTCTATTACAGAAGGAAATGAGCACATCATCGCAGCCTCTTGGTAAACTTCACCCCCTCCCTTCCTATGGGTGAAATAAAACAGGAAAAAATGAAACTGGCAGATGTGAGAAAACTGGGAAAGATGCAACAAAGGAAACCAAACTTTGTTTGTAAAAGATAAATAAAGTGAGGATGAGGACCCCTCCTCCAGGATCTCTGTGTGTCTGCCTCTGTCCTAGCACTGACTGCAGTGACACTGCATGTTTACATGACCATCCCTCCACAGAGCACATTTTCCAAAGGGCAGGGCCATGTCTTCCATAACCTGTATTCCCAGTGCCCTACTCATGCCTGGGACAAACACACAACATGGGAGGTGCTCCTGAATGTGCAGGTACTAACAGGGAGAAGATGCAATGGATTTAACTTAGAAGATTCTTAAAGGAAGGTGCTGCATGTCCGCAGACAATGATTCAACTTAGGATAAATGCGGAGGCAGAATTTCTGGGGAAAAGGCCTAGCAGACAAAGGAGGTAGGAGTCTAGAATGTTCCTTCAGTCTGGTCTACTCAATAATCTTTTCAAGTGCAAACTACCATCTTAGCTTAGGATGGGGAAAGATCCACTTTCTTAGAGATGGGAGCTTGCAGCCACCTGTCACAAACTTAAAAAGGAATTTGAGTCCTGGTGCAGTGGTTCATGCCTGTAATCCCAGCACTTTGAGAGGCCAAGGTGGGCAGATCACTTGAGGTCAGGAGTTCAAGACCAGCCCTGGCCAACATGGTGAAAACCCGTGCCTACTAAAAATGCAAAGCTTAGCCACATGTGGTGGCATATGCCTTTAATCCCAGCTACTCGGGAGGTTGAGGCAGGAGAATCGCTTGAACCCCGGAGGTGGAGATTGCAGTGAGCCAAGATGGCACCACTGCATTCTAGCCTAGGCAACAAAGTGAGACTCTGTCTCAAAAAAAAAAAAGAGAAGGTTTGATAGGACAGTTGAGGCTACAACAAAGCCCCCTCCCTGGAATTGCTACTGTGGGCCAGGAGAATTCTCTCAAACACACACACACACACACACACCCATATGTGTTTATATATGTCCTTACATATACATAGTTTACATATTATATGTGCACATATTTTATATATATATATGCGTGTGTGTGTGTGTGTGTGTGTGTATCTATTTAACTTCAAAATCTGGCCTGAGAAAAGCCATTTTGCTTTCCTTTAAAAAAAGTTTCCAAGGAAATTTAATCTCGTAGATGTTTTGTTTCTAAATGGGAAGCTGGACCACAATGCAAAAGAGATTCTTTCTGATAATTAACTTTTGTTCTAGTAGCTAAAATGCTAAGGGGAATTGTTGGTGTATTTTTGTCAGAATAGCTCAAAATATGAGCCTCTCCTGAATTCCAACAATCTTATTGATATCAAGCTTGGTTCCTAATATAACTCTCTGGTTCTTAGATTGACCAAATGAGTTCTCTGTGTTCAGTCAGAAATGCTATAAGAGAGTTTTTTTTTTTTTTTTTTGAGACGGAGTCTCGCTCTGTCGCCCAGGCTGGAGTGCAGTGGCACAATCTTGGCTCACTGCAAGCTCCGCCTCCCGGGTTCACCCCATTCTCCTGCCTCAGCCTCTCCGAGTAGCTGGGACTACAGGCGCCCGCCACCATGCCCGGCTAGTTTTTTTGTATTTTTAGTAGAGATGGGATTTCACTGTGGTCTCGATCTCCTGACCTCGTGAACTGCCCGCCTCGGCCTCCCAAAGTGCTGAGATTACAAGCGTGAGCCACCGTGCCCGGCTATAAGAGATTTTTAAGAGGTTCCTGAGACAATTGTCGGGGTAATCTTCACAGACAGGCTAAAACAAAGAAAAATAAATCATATCCCACTTTTCCAATCACTCTACCCAGATTGCTATCCTACCAACATCCCCTAAAGTATGTGATGCTATCGCTATGACAGTTTAAAGAGTAAACCATCTGGGTCCCATTTCCATACAACTTTTGCTGACACTGATCATCTTATTCTAGGCTCTTCTCAGGTGAGATGAGCCCCTAGGGTTCTCTAGCAGAAAATTTTCCGTGAGAGCGTCAATATCATCCTTCAATTCCTTCTTTGTTCCATGGCTCTTCCTCATAGCAATGCTTCTTTCTTATCTACTCACCAGGCTAGCTTAGTTTTCATTCATTCATTCATTCATTCGTTCATTCATTCTTCACTAGCTGTGATAGTTACTGACTGTGACAGACAAAGTCCCTGCTCTCATAGAATTTACATTCTAGCAGAGCAGAGCAATCTAGCAATAAAACAAAAATTAATTATCAGGAGGCTCTTTGGGGTTTACCACAGTGGGAAGAGAAAGTGATTTAATTGACCCTGGAAAAAAAATATAACCCCTTAAGCATAAATGGTATAAGATGTAGAGGAACATGCAGGGCCTGTTCTTACTAGGAAGCCGAGTGTCAGTCGTGCGGTGCCCTGCGAGGTCATTCCTGGTCTGT
The DNA here is from genome assembly GCF_028878055.3 of Symphalangus syndactylus. Classification (NCBI taxonomy): domain Eukaryota; kingdom Metazoa; phylum Chordata; class Mammalia; order Primates; family Hylobatidae; genus Symphalangus; species Symphalangus syndactylus. The sequence goes on from NC_072426.2 coordinate 70,430,195, forward strand.
AGAGTGGCTCTGTGCTGATGGGTCTACCTGTGCTCCATTCTCAGGCCCACTAAGTGACTTCTTTCCAGACAAGGACTTGTTTATATCTGAGGAATCTACTTCCATAATATGAAAGCTGGGGAGCTCACCACAAGAAGTTTCAGGATGGAAACCCAGGAAGAGAAGGGTGGATGCTCAGACCCCATCTGTTTGCACGAAGACATCTTTGTAAGCAGCCTTCACTTTCCTCGGCTTGGACCTTGGCCACATTATTGATTTCACAAGGTCTCAGGCTCCACCGACAGCCATTCGGAAGAATCACCACTTTGCCATATGATGATCTGCTTTAAGACAAAGTCTACACTGTAGTAGAGCCAGGCAGTAGTGCTAGTAGAGCCAGGCAGGAATTTAAGACCAGCCTGGCCAACATGGTGAAACCCCATCTCTACTAAAAATATAAAAATTAATTGGGTGTGGTGGTGGGTGCCTGTAATCCCAGCTATTCAGGAGGCTGAGGCAGGAGAATCGCTTGAACCCAGGAGGTGGAGCTTGCAGTGAGCTGAGATCATGCCACTGCATTCCAGCCTGGGCAACAGAGTGAGACTCTGTCTCAGAAAAAAATACACAAAATATATGAACGAGTTAATTTTTAATTGCTTTTATAAAAATGAGGTCTCACTATGTTGCCCAGGCTGTTCTCAAACTCCTGGCCTCAAGCAATCCTCCCTGCCCTGGCCTCCCAAAGTGCTGGAATTACAGGCATGAGCCACCATGCCTAGCCAAGTCAATTTACTAAAATCAGCTCAGTATATACCCAAAGGAATATAAATCAATCATTCTAGTATAAAGATACATGCACACATATAGCACTATTTACAATAGCAAAGTCATGGAATCAAACTAAATGCCCATCAATGATAGACTGGATAAAGAAAATGTGGTACATATACATCATGGAATACTATGCAGCCATAAAAAAGAATGAGATCATGTTGCAGGGACATGGATGGAGTCGGAAGCTATTATTCTCAGCAAACTAATGCAGGAACAGAAAACCAAACACCGCATGTTCTCACTTATAAGTAGGAGCTGATTGATGAGAACACATGGACCTGTGGTGGGGAACAACACACACTGGACACCTGTAGGGGCAGGAAGGGAGAGCATCAGGAAGAATAACCAATTGATGCAGAGCTTAATACCTGGATGATGGGATGATCTGTGCAGTAATCCACCATGGCACACATTTACCTATGTAACAAACCTGCACATCCTGCACATGTACCCCTGAATTTAAAATAAAAGTTGGAAGACAAAAAAAGGAACTGATGAATAAGATAAAATAAAATCATTGTTGATTGAAGTTAAAAAAAAAGAAGTCAGCCCAGTAGAAAATGGACAAAATGCTTGAAATGCCACTTCATAAATGAGAGTAATATTCAAATGGCTAGTAAACATATAAAAAATGCTCAACTTCGTTTGTAATCAAGGAAATGCACATTGAAATCACAGAGATGCAATTACACACTACCAAAATGGCTAAAATTTAAATTAAAATTGCCAAATATTGGCAAGAATATGTAACAACTTGAACACTCCCACACTATTCATTAGAGTGCTAATTGGTACAAACCCTTAGGAAAATGGTTTGGCAATTATTACTAAAGCTAACATATGCATACCCTTTGACTCAGCAATTCCACTCTGGGTTTTCATGCCCAACAGAAATGTGTTCACCATAAACACTTACCTGAATTTTTTTAGGAGCGCTGTTCATTGGAGCTAAAAACTGAAAACTACCCAGGTGCACGGCAGTGGTAACATGAATGAATACATTATGTGATATTCACGCAATGGAATACAGGTTGAGTATCCCTTATCCAAGTGCTTGGGACCAGAAATGTTTCAGATTTTTAATTTTTCAGGTTTTAGAATAGTTGCATTAAACTCACTGGTGGAAGATGCCAAATCCAAAAATCTGAAATCTCAATCTCAATCTAAATGCTCCAATGAGCATTTCCTTTCAGCATCAGGTGGGTGCTCAACAAGTTCCAGATTTTGCAGCATTTTGGACTTCAGATTTTCAGATTTGGGATGTTCAACCTATACTGTACAACAATGAAAAAGAACCATGTACTCACAAAAATATGGATGAATCTGACAGCCATACTATGAAGCCAAAGAAACCAGACATAAAAAGTCTAGTATACACTGCATGATTCCATTTCTATAAAGTACACAAATGATAATGATTACCCCACTTAGGATTAGTGCCTGGGAGATAACACAAAAGGGAACTGGTAACATTGTATTTCTTGCTCTGGGTTCTGGTTTTATGGATGTGTTCAGTTTGTGAAAATTCATTGAGACTACGATGTGTGCACATTTCCGTATGTATATTACATTTCAATAAAAAGTAACACAAAACCTATATACCACTCTTCCTCCTGCTTCTGTTCTTGTGAACACCACACACAGTAAAAGCACATATATCAACTTAGCCAAGTCAACATGTAATTCAAGACATAAAGTGCACTTTAAGCCTGACATGAATATATTTTGTAGAATAATGTAAGAATCGGAGAAATGGGCCACCCGGCAGTTCTACAGAGTTTGGGTGTGTGTGCATGCATGGAAGAGTGGCATGTGGTTTTCACTACTAATGCACTAGTAAAGTACAATAGGAAAAATATGATGCCCAAAAGAAAGCCAACTGCCACCGCTGCTCTGGAGCTGGCCCAGATGCTCTGGAACTGGCTCAGAACGGAGAAAAGCTAAGAAATGGTACCTGGAAACAGAAAGTTCATGGAAGACAGCACATGCTAAGGTTTTATTCTTTTTTCTTTTTTTTCTGGGACAAGATCTCACTCTGTTGCTCAGGCTGGAGTGCAGTGGCTCAGTGGCTCCTCTCAGCTCACTGCAACCTCTGCCTCCCCAGCTCAAGCAATCCTCCAGCCGCAGCCTCCCAAGTAGCTGGGACTACAGGCACAAGCCACCATGCTTGGCTAATTTTTGTATGTTTTTTTTTTTTTTTGTAGAGACGGGGTTTCACCATGTGGCCTAGGCTGGTCTCCAACCCCTAGCCTCAAGCAATCTGCCTGCCTCAGCCTTCCAAAGGGCTGGGATTACAGACATGAGCCACCACACCCGACCTTCTTCTTAAATGAGAGAATCTGCTAAGGTTTTATGTTAAGGGCCTATTGCCCTGCTTTACATTGTTAAATTTTTTCTAAACAGGTGAAGCTCTAGGCTCTCCGACTAGATTATAAGCTCATTAAGAACAGGGGGTTGTTTTGTGTCCTCCTTGAGTGCTAGGCACATCAATGTCATTTTTTTTTATTTTGTTATGGTTAAACGTATTTACAGAGACATCCTCAGTTTTAAAATCGGAGACGATGCATTCAAGGTTGAGGCAGAGGCTGCTGGTTGGATGGTGGTTGGGTGGGGAGTGAGCTGAGAAACTGATCACCTGAGTGTCTTTTGTCCTCTCAGGAGGAATGACTGACTGCAGAAATGGGAAAGGGAGACTACAACCCCTGACTCCTGTTTGCAAGTATGAATCGAGGGATGATTGAGGGTTGAACGACACGACCTCAAGGTTGGCCTGAGCCAATCTTGGAAGCCCATTGCAAAATTGTGCACCAAATTTGGTTCAAAACCTTAAACTTTTATCCTATTTGGAACCTCAGCTTTCCAGAGTTTATTTCATTTCCTAGTGTTATGGGTTGAATTATGTTCCTCCCAAATTTACATGTAAACTCCTCACCCCTAGTACCTCAGAACGTGATGTTATTTGGAAATAGGTTTGTTGCAGATGTGTTCGTTAAAATGAGGTCATACTTGTGTATGATGGACCCCTAATCTAATATAACTGGTTTTCATATAAAAAGGGGAAATTTGAAAACACACACACATACACACACACACACACACACACAGAGTACCACTGGGACCATGCTTCTTCAAGCAATGAGCCTTCATTCCCTGCAAAACACTAGAAGACAGTCAGGAGGCAAGGAGCAGATCCTCTCTCATAGCCTTCAGAGGGAAGCAGCAGTACCAACACTGTGGTCTCAGACTTCTAGCCTCCAGAACTGGGAGAAAATAATTATCTGTGGCTTGAGCCACCTAGTTCACAGTACTTGTTGCAGCAGTCCTAGCAAAGTAATCAATACCAAGTGTTGAAATTTCATGATCGTTTACAAATCAGATGTACTCTTCTTGTTTTTGGTTTTGATTTTTTTGTTTGTTTGTTTGTTTTGAGACAAAGTCTCACTCTGTCACCCAGGCTGGAGTGCAGTGGCATGATCTCAGCTCACCGCAACCTCCACCTGTGGGTTCAAGCGATTCTCTTGCCTCAGCTTCCTGAGTAGTTGGGGTTAGAGGTGCACGCCACCACGCCTACTAATTTTTGTATTTTTGGTAGAGACAGGGTTTCACCATGTTGGCCAGACTGGTCTTGAACTCCTGACCTCAGCCTCCCAAAATGCTGGGATTACAGGCAGAGCCAACGCACCTGGTCAGGTGTACTCTTCTTTGGTGATGCACCCTGTCCTGCTAACAGCATTTATAATGACATTGAGGGTCTGTGTGTCTGAATGTGGACATTTCAGAAAACATTTTTTCACCTTTGAAAATAAACAAAATATTTTGCCAGGTCTTTCACCAAAAAGTCTTCAAAGTGAATGGGACCTTAGAGATCGAAGCTTCAATCCCCTCATTTTAGAGATGAAGGCATTCAGGTTCAGAGGTGGGAAGTCACTTGTCCTAGGTCAGTAGGTTTGTTGGAGACAGAGCTAAGAGTCCCAGCTTCCAACTCCCAAGTTAGAGATTTTTCCGTTAGATTGCAGCCCGTTCTGCTGAAAGTTTATGCAGACAAAGGAAATATACACTCTTCCTTTGAGATATGGCTATACTTGAAGTGGCAGGAATTCTACCAAGGCCCTGGAGAAACTATTACATTGTAACTCTTAAAAGTAGTCAAATATTTTAATATTTCAAGTCCAATATAGTCCAAACACAAATCCAAGAGGCCAAAATCTAATTATGTCTCTGAATCTTTTCTTAATCCAACAGGCTATTTGGTATTCCTATTTCAACGTTTTGGGGTGTTCCAATAGGAAACTAAACACATTGGGTACATTGACTTTCAGACTTGTAACAAATAAGTTGTGCCAAACCACACAATTCCACCTCAAGATAATTTTCCCCAGTGGGACAAAATATAAAACAACAGCAGCCAGCGAGTGTACATTAGTTGAAAACACCCACATCGCAATCCAAATTGTGTGCCACTATTGTTCCTCTCTCTGTCTCTGTCTCTCTCTCCTCTCACCCTTCCTCACTCTCTCAACCTTCCCAGCTCTTTGATTCTACCAGGGAAAGAAAAGAGCCATTCACACCAAAACCTAGATGATGGATCCGATGACCTTGAAACGAAGTTCAGCTATTTCATGACTGTGTGAGAGTGACCTTGAATAATAGAAATAGCTGCTGGAAAAAAAAGTGCTTTTCACACTGAAGGGTAGAAAAACAAGAATGACAGTAGGCTCACCATTTCAGTCTCTGTGGTCTGAATGTGTTCCCCCAAATTCATATACTGCAACATAGTCTGCAGTGTGGTATTAAGAGATGAGGCTTCGGGGAGGTGATTAAGTCATGAGGGCAGAGACTTCATAAATGAGATTAGCACCCTTATAAAAGAAGCCTGAGGGAGCTTGTTAGCTGCTTTGCCTGTCCTTTGTGTGAGGACACATTGAAGGTGAATCTAGGAGGAATGAGGCCTCGCCAGACGCCAGATCTGCTGATGCTTTGATCTTGAAATCCCATCCTCCAGAACTGTAAGCAATAAATTCTGTTGCTTATAAAACTCATTATAAGGTATTTTGTTATAACCTCTCACATGGACTAAGATGCAGTCTATAAACCTTGATGCAACTCTTAGTCTAGAAAATTGCATTTTAGATAATACATTCCACATTTTTAGCACTCTAATAGCTAATGTGCATGGCTCATTATTTTGCTGATAAATAATATAAACCATTCCAGAGGCCAATGAAATGCTCAGAAAAAAAAATAAATGCTGCCTTGTTACAGAAAGAAGGAAGACTAGTTTTTTTTTCAGGTTTTTAAGCAAAGTTTTTAACTGAACATGCAAAATGAAAAGTATACAAATCACAAATGTATAGATTAATGAAATTTTACAAAATATGCACAGTTGTGTAATCACTACCCAGATAATGAAATAGAATATCACCAGTTCTCCAGAAGCTGCCTATGGGCACCCTCTCACTCCCTCCCCTGTTACTCCTCAAAGCTAACCACTATCCCGATATCTATCACCATTGATTGCTTTTTTTCTTCTCCTGAACTTTATATATATGTATATATTATATAATCTTTTGTGTCTGGTTTCATTCAACATTATGTTGGTGAATTTATGCACCCTTGTTGCATGTAAACAGTAGCCCATTTATTTCATTGCTGCATTGATTCCAATGTATACGCACACCAATATTTATCCATTCTACTGTTGAGAGACTTTTGAGTTGTTTCCATTTTCTATTATGAATAGTGCTGCTATAAACATTCTCGTGCATGTTTATATTGGCTCTTTCTATTTCTCTTGGTATGCCTGGTAATTTCTTTTTTAAAATTTATTTACTTTAAGTTCGGGGCAGCCTTGTTACATAGGTGTGCCATGGTGGCTTCTGCACCTATCAACCCATCACCTAGGTATTAAGCCCCGCATGCATTAGCTATTTGTCCTGATGCTCTCCCTCCCCTTGCCCCCCACCTCCCTGTAGCAGCTAATGATAACATGTTAACATATGTCCTTGTGTTGTTTTTCAGAAACTCAGATCCTCCACCAAGTGGTTCTGCTGGCATGCAGATCTCAGATGATGGGAAACTGAGAACTGAGCTCTGATTGAAGTTCTTTGTTCTAAGTTTCTTCCGGAGGGGCCAGGAGGAAGTCGCATCTATGGGCCAGAGCTAACATTCCTTTCTGCTGACCCCAAGTCTTTAAACAAAGCTCTTCTTTCTAACCAATTGCAAATCAGAAAATTTTTGAGTCTACCTATGATCTGTGAGCTGCTGCTTCAAGATATCCCGCCTTTTCAGGCTCAACCAGTGTGTAGCCTCCATGTGTTGATTTATGCTTTTGCCTATAACTTCTGCTTTCCTATATATATATATATATTTTTTTTTGAGACGGAGTTTCACTTTTTCACCCAGGCCAGAGTGCAGTGTCATGATCTCAGCTCACTGCAACCTCCGCCCCCCAGGTTCAAGTGATTCTCCTGCCTCAGCCTCCAAGAGTAGCTGGGATTACAGGCATGTGCCACCATGCCCAGCTAATTCAGTAGAGATGGGGTTTCACTATTTTGGTCGGACTGGTCTCAAACTCCTGACCTCAGGTGATCCCCTAACCTCGGCTTCCCAAAGTGCTAGGCCTTCATGAATGCCTTACCTGTCCATCGGGAAGGTCGAGTCTTAAGCATGAGCTGCCCAATTCTCCTTGCTTGGCGCCCTGCACCTTAATGCTCTCCTTTCTCCTGCTGCAAGCCTCAGTGTGGATGTTTGACTTTACCGCTCCAAGCCAGAGGACCCCAGTTGGGTTCTGTAACACTGGGAGTGAAGGAGAAGTTATATTGGTTTTATGTGAAGTCAGTGTTGCTTGTTCTTGTGGGGTTCAGCGAATTGTTCCCAGGAGCAAAGGAGCTGAATGCAGGCATGGCCTGAAGCTACAAGCATCACCCCCATCCCTTCTCTTGGAAAAATGCCTGTGAAAGTACATTGGTTTGGCTTGCTGATGTCCTCATGTCTCTGTGATTTAAGACTTAGCATCCTAGGATGGAATTAAGGTAGAATTCTATGTTCTTGAGAAATTGCCTTGTGAAGGCCTGAGAGAAGACAATCGCACCAGCGGCCACCTCACAGAGCCACCAATCCTGACACAGGAAGTTGTGGTTTGGGAAGTGGGCTTTGAACATTGTTCTTCTCCCTGGTTCTGGTTCCCAAGGGGCCTGTGTGCTGTCAGCCTCCTGCCCCACCCCCAAGCTGACTCTGAAATGAAGATGTATAGACAGGCATTTTATTGAGATGGACTCTCAGATCAACACCCATAAGTGTGTACAGGAAGCAGGACCCAGCAGAGGGAGAAGTAGACAAACTTGCAGTCATCACAAGGTAGACTCCGCGGATCTCATGCCATGCCCTGGAGCTTGAATGCCCTTCTGTGTCGCTCCCAATTGTGGAGCAGGGACCAGGCCTTATAGCCCTGCCTGAAGCAGTCTTTGGATGTGGGCTGCCCCAGGGAAGGGTAGAACCTTGGGAGAGTAGCTCTGTTGAGCTGAGGCCAGTCTGTGGTCACTGCACTGGTCTGAGTCTCTCAGGAACTTGTTAGAAATGTACATTCTTGTGTGCCATTCCAGACCTTCTGAATCAGGAACTCTGAGGGTGGGTCAAAGAGTAACCTGTGATTTAACAAAGCCTCCGGAAATGATACAAAATGAAGTTTGAGAGCCACTGCCCTAGGGCAAGTCCTAGAGAACTTGCAGAGAGTGTTAATAGCCACTCTCCCAGCAGCTGGGGGAATGGAAAAGTCCTACGAAAAGGGTTCTATAGGTTGGCGGTGGTGGCTCACACCTGTAATCCCAGCACTTTGGGGGACCAAGGTGGGTAGATCACCTGCGGTCAGCAGTTCAAGATCACCCGGGCCAACATGGTGGAATCCTGTCTCTACTAAAAATACAAAAAATTAGCTGGGTGTGGTGGCAGGTGCCTGTAATCCCAGCAACTTGGGAGGCTGAGGCAGGAGAATCGCTTGAACCTGGGAGGTGGAGGTTGCAGTGAGCCGAAGTTGCACCATTGCACTCCAGCCTGGGTGACAGAGTGAGAATCTGTCAAAAGGAAAGAAAGAAACAAAGGAGAGAAAGAGAGAGAGAGAGAGAAAGGGAGAAAGAAAGAAAGAGAGAAAGAGAAAGAGAGAGGGAAGGAAAGGGAAGGAACAAAACGGTTCTATAAACTAAAAATGAAATCCTAAGCCTCCTAACCAATTGAATGGACTCTGTCTTGGCCAAGGGAACCCCAGAGAAACCTTAAAAACTGAGTTCCTAGTCAGGATGGGAATTAAGTCAGACACACCTGGTTATACTCCTCCCTTGCAGTTTAGACACAACTGGCCAGCATCCATGTTAAAGCAGAGATGATAAAAGACTGACGGAAGGAGCTCTTTGTGGCAATAAGATACCAAATTACAAACAGGAGCTAAGGCCAGGGCAGGCAGGGGTTAAGTTACCCCCTACTCTTAAAGAAGAAGCTCTGTTCTAACTGCCATAAGGGTTTTTCTTTTCCTCTAGCAGATAAACAAGCACTGGCCTGGACATAAGCAATATTGAAACGATTTGCAGCTCCTCCACAGCCAGCTGCTGACTAGCTGAGCCCCTCTTCTACCAGCCGTTATTACACCTTTGATTGAACAAGAGACTGATTTCAGTAGCTTTCTCTTGATAAGAGCCCGCAGACCACACACTGGTTCTGACCAGTTTACAGAGGCTGTGCATGGAAGGCCTTCATGTCCCTGCTTCCTGTTTTGATGTATAGGGCCTAATTCTAGTGCATTTAAATGTGAAGTCTCCACCCCAAAGTGAATATGGGGCATATGTGACATGCATGTTCGGTACACGTGGGTCAAGACCACCTTCATGAGTATTCATAGCTCCTGGTGTAACCTGTTAAATATGTATACTTGTCCAACCTGTTCAGCTTAAATTCCTGTCTTACCAGTTCCTCCATCAAAGCTCTCGGTAACAGTTTCTGCCTCCGTTGGAGACCAGCTCCCCAACCTATCTGGAAGGCCCCTTGCAGGCTGTAACCCTTTATAAGAAATAGAGTCTCCTTTTCAAATTTATAAATGGTGTGATTTTTCAGTTAACGGTCAAGGCATCAGTGACACAGGCTCAGAGCTCTCTGGGAGGTGGGCACAGGATGGCCACTGCCTTACGGAAGAAGATTGGGAGCCAGGAAGTTTGGGGGGCAGCGGGTGAAGATAAAGACAGCCTAGATCTTGAGAGCAGAGAATGTAGAAGCAATTCTAACTTTCACTCTCCATTGTATTTCTCTTATGTCATCACCAAATTGTCAATAAAATGTCAAAAAATGCGCAGTCATCTATCAGTTTTATATGGAATTAGAAAATAACTGTCTCTTTTTATGCAAAGGAAAGATTAACCTCTCCACCACCACCAGGACCAGCACGGGTGGTGGCGGTGGATGCGAGCAGGTGTTGGCTGTGTGGGGTGGTCCTCTGATCTCCCGAGGGCCAGCGGCTTCAGGGGCAGCATGGTGCCTGCCAGCAGGAGGCCAAAGAAGGGTGATTGACTCATTCCAGAGCACATCCAACATAGCATCCCGAGCCACCTGCAAAAACCAGCCAAGGCTATTTAAGGAAGCTGCATTCCAGGGGCTCAAAGTCTACTGTGATTTGGATAGTTACAAGGTAGCTATGACATTTTTATAAATTAACAAGCTGCTGTGCTATGCCCTAGGCATACCAATTACAACAGCATCTTTGGAGCCATTAGTTCCATGGGGAAGCCTCACAAAGGCTGTTTTAGTTGCACTGACAACTCTTTGGAATTACTGGCATTTATTTATTTATTTATCTATTATTTTTTCAGAGATAGGGAGGGTCTCACTCTGTGGTCCACGTTAGAATTCAGTGGCACAATCATAGCTCACTGTAGCCTGCAACTCCTGGGCTTAAGCCATCCTCCTGCGTCAGCCTCCCCAGCAGCCAGGACTACAGGCCTGGGCCACCACAACTGGCCAATTTTTTTTTTTTTTTAGACAAGTTCTCACTCTGTCACCCAGGCTGGAGTGTAGTGGCACGAAGTCGGCTCACTGCAACCTCCGCCTCCTGAGTTCAAGAGATTCTCCTGCCTCAGCCTCCCCAGTAGCTGGGATTACAGGCGCCTACCACCACGCCTGGCTAATTTTTGTATTTTCAGTAGAGACAGGGTTTCAATACTAGGCTGGTCTTGAACTCCTGACCTCAGGTGATCTGCCAGCCTTGGCCTCCCAAAGTGCTGGTATTACAGGCATGAGCCACTGCACCCGGCCTAATTTTATTTTTATTTTTTATTTTTGTAGAGTCCGGGTCTCACTATGTTGCCTAAGCTAGTCTCAAACTTCTGGCCTCAAGCAATCCTCCTACCTCTTCTTCCCAAAGCTCTGCGATTACAAGCATGAGCCACCATGCCCAGCCATTACTGGCATTTAATTCTATGTCCCAGGTCAAGCAGATGGCAAATATGGGAGTTGGGACTTCATGGGAAAGAAATGATTAAGCTGATGTGGTCACCTTAGGATGATGAAAATTCACCATTTTTAATAAGGTAAAAGGTGTATAAAGACTCCACCACGAGTGAGTCTTGTCAGGTCAATTTCATGACTGTCAATCAATCATTCTATCATTTAATTTCCATTTAAAAGTTTTTAGTCTTTTTTCATTGCCCTGCAAATCAACTGAAGTAAATTATTATACTTACAGTCATGTACCACATAAGGATGTTTAAGTCAATGAAGAACCATTTATGTGACCAAGTAGTCCCGTAAGATTATCATGAAGCTGAAAAATCACCTAGTGATGTTGTAGCCATTATAACATCATAGCGCAATTACTTTCTTTCTTTTTTTTTTTTTTTTTGAGATGGAGTCTTGCTCTGTCACCATGCCGGAGTGCAGTGGCACTGTAGCAGGACGAACAGCAGACAAAACCTCTCAGACATCAAGTAGTAGAAGGAAGGGCTTTATTTAGCTGGGAGCATCGGCAAGCTACTGCCTTAAAATCCGAGCTCTCCGAGTGCACAATTTCTGTCCCTTTTAAGGGCTCACAACAGTAAAGATTTCACATGAAAGGGTTGTGATTGATTTGAGCAAGCAGGCAGTAAGTGACAGGGGCTGCATGCAGCGGTGGTCAGAGGGAAACACAACAGGGCAGGGAGTTTCACAGTGTTCTTCTATACCATGTAAGGAATCTATGAATAATATCAGCTTCTAAATCATAAGTTGATTTTTAACTACTGGGTTTAGGCCAGGCGGGCCAGGGCCTGGTTTTGGGCCTGGCGCCAGGCTGCCTGTCTATGGTTTTACTTCCTTGTTGTTTTTTCTTAAAACAGGTACTGAGTATAAAACAATATAAAATAATATGAGAGGGTCTTTCTCTTCCTTCATTCCCCCCTTTTGAGACTCTCACTTTTTATTAGTGGGAGTTCTCACTCTTATTTTTGTTACTTATGTCTTTTTGTGCAATAGATTAATAGTGATTCATATAGACACTTGCGCTGAAGCATTTTGGTGAACTAAGGTAGCAATTAAGCTTTTTATCATTTGAAGAAATACAGGTAGCAAACAAGGGAGCAGTAAGCAGGTTTTTATTATTATTATAATTCCTATTATAAGAGTTTCAAATTTTTCTAGTGCTGGGAACCACCTTCTAAACATGGCTTCAGGGTTGAATCCATGCTGCACTTGCACGGATACATGTGCCAGTTGTGTCATATTTTTAACTATGTCTTTAACTACTTGCCTTTGATTATCTATGTGTAGACAGTAATTAGTAAGGTTAAATTTTTCACAAACTCCTCCTTGAGCAAGTCTATTTTGATAGATAGCGTTTCTCATCTGAGTCTCTTGCCGGGCAAGAACAGTCAAGGCTTAACCGGTTTTATTAGTAACAATTTCTAAAACAGCTTGTAGCTGTATGATTTAGTTGAGCATGTAGATGGGGGTCTGATATGTCCATGAGCCATCTTGTGTCCAAGTGGTGGGTCCATAGTATTGTATGATTTTTTTCAAGGGGCCATTTATTATCTTTTTAATTACCTATGGCTATGCTTCGTTTTGTTTTGTTTTGTTTTGTTTTCCGGGAAGCATAGATTGGGAAGCCCAGAAGTTCACCTGTTTTTTGGGCAGTAAGAAGAAAAATGGCTTAATGGTGCCAATTACACAGCTACCTGTCCACTGATCAGGCAGCTTAGCAGCTTAGCATAAGCTTTATGTCCACATATCCAGTATAACCCGGTGGGGGCCATCCAGTCCGGGTGGAATTCTGGATGGGCCCAAACAGTCTGCAACTTTGGAAATTTACTGAATGGATTTATTTCTGTGTAATTGGCGCTCCATCATGTAACTGTTTTTGTGGTACCATTATACAGCTTTTGCCCAAGACAACTAAGCCGCCCTACAGGGTGAGTGAATCCTTTTCCTTCTCTAGCTATGCAATACTGTCTAATAATTGAGACTTTTAGAACCTAGAGATGATCAGGGTGATTCTTTTGGGCTGGGAATTTATCAGGAACTGGGTCTGTAGGAACTAATTCTTGGGCATCCTATGGCCATTGATTTCCTGCTAATGGTTTCTCCACAAACATAACATGAGGTGACTTGTAGAGATTGGGCTACATGTTCGGCTAATTGCAAAAACAAATTTTTAGTTTTTCCTGGAATTTCAGGTACTGGCACATTTAGTTCATCATAGAAAGTCTGAAATGTGGTTCTGGAGAGCGTCTTTGAACCTCTTTTATTAGGATGCTTATACTAGGATCTAGTCCCTTTCCATCAATGTCTAATGATACGTATTTTTCTTTCATTTTACTTTGGGTCTGAGGAGTTTGTGATTATCAATTCTAAAATGTTGCAGCTCCCATTCGTGCAGGAGGGGCTGACTTTTCCTTTTTGGAGTCAAACAGGATCTTTTTTATTTTCCTTTTAAGTAGTCCAAATGACATAAGACCAGTATTGACACATCTCACATAAATATGATTTTTGACAGATATACTTATTTTTTTACTGTGTAACTTTTTTTTTCCAATCTAGAGAACTACATCCTATCCCATGCTGCTTACTGTCAGTAGCAGCACAAGCATCAAATTTTAAGGTTATATTTTTGGGGACCCTCTTTTTTATGTTCTAGCTATTATCTTACTTGTGTCACCTAGAAAAGGACCACACCTTAATTTTATTTTAAAAACTGTGATTATGGGAGGTTTAAAATGGGTCACAACATGCATCAGGTTGGTTATTTCCTGGGCTACATACCTTGGTAGAATAGCATTATACAAACAAGTTTCTTTCAGAGTCCTGGTACACTTATAATAACCATAAAATAATAGGACTGTAGCAATCTTATATCCTACCTCAGTGACTTGATGTATATACTGGAAACAGTTCTCAGTCTGAGGAAGGTCAGTTGAAGTCCTTACTGTACAAGTCCAAATTTTAAGGAAAATGAGTCCCGCGATGAGTTTCCTCATGCTTTGGCCGTGCGAGGACCAGTCAGCTTCCGGGTGTGACTGGAGCAGGGCTTGTCGTCTTCTTCAGAGTCACTTTGCAGGGGATGGCGAAGCTGCTCCTATCCACGTACAGCTCCCAGTCTACTGATGTTTAAGGATGGTCTCGGTGGTTGGGCCCACTAGAATAAACTGAGTCCAATACTTTTACACAGTTATGTTTAACTGGGCTCTCTGATACCAGGAGTAAGGTGGCGGGGTTAGGGTGTTGCAAACTTTAATGGTTATGCAGGGATTTTCACAGAGCAAGCTTTGGTATCTAGTTAGTCTAGCATTTATTAGCTAATGATGTCCTGTGGTATTTATTAAAATCACCACAGCATGGGGAGACTTTATGTTTAGGTTTTACCTAAGAGTTAGCTTATTTGCTTCTTGTGCTAACAGGGCCATTGCTGCCAGGGCCCTTGGACATGGGGCCAGCCTTTGGAAACCCCGTCTAGTTGTTTTGAGAGATAGGCCACTGGCCTTGGCCAGGGCCCTACAGTCTAGGTTAACTCTAACTGCCATTTTTTTTCTTTCTGACACATAGAGTGTAAAGAGTTTTGTCAGGTCAGGTAGTCTCAGGGCTGGGGCCGACATAAGTTTTTTTTTTTTTTTTTTTTTTTAACTCATGAAAAGCTTATTGCTGTTGGTTGTAATAGATGTAGTTTATCTAATCTACGTTTTTATTGACTGTCATCTACCAAAATATTGACTTAAATCTTGTAACTATTTGATTTCAAGCTTTAAATTGATCTGGTATTCCTTGCAGGGCTTCAATTGCATCTAAATAGACGTGAGAGTTGACAGACCTATAAGGGGCTTCTCTCGCTTTACAATGTCTTATTATTACTATTATTTTTTCCTTCCTCTGGTTGATGAAATGCCAGGGTGAAAGGGATAGCCAAATGGACTAAAGCACAAGTGCCACTCTAGTTATTCAGCAGAGTGCCCAGTAAAGGTCCACCACAATACCACCACACATCCACTCAGGGATGAACGAGGGCTGACTGATTGATAAGCTCTTGAAAATTCTTAAGCTCACTGCATCCCTTCAGGTTTCCAAGGAATCTAAGTCTCCTCCCTGCCATGAGAGACATGAAGTGAACTTAGTGTTGGGAGACGGAAGCTGGATGGCCCTCAGGGGCTGACCCGCAGGGACTTCGGGATATAGCAGAGAGAGCTTAGCATGACTTATTAGTCCAGGCTGTAGAATCCTGGATAAGAGCTACCATGCAGCCTACACCTGGTGGACTGAAGGACCACCTTAGTGGAAGGGGGACAATCAGGGCCTCTGGCCTGCCGTGTGCACAAGCATAACAATTGCTTTTGTTTAATGTGCAGATGGAATATTTGATCCATTTCAACTAGGCATTTGCATCTTGGTATGCTGTCTTAATTGCCAAAGTTTGTTTTAAGTCTTTAACTTTTATGATCCTCTAGTAAAATGAATGTTTTCTTTTGTACCAATTTTTATTAGTTTTTAGACCAAAGAAAGCTAAACACCATTTTATATTTAATAATGTTTCTTGTATGATTTTTATACCAGATAAGCTAAATTTTACCTTTATATTAGTGTGTTATTAATATTAAATTTAATTTTAATAAAACCTTGTAGACATATTTATCCAATTTTTTATATTTGACCATAAGGTAAGATTTTATAGACTCTTTTTAACCTTTTATAATTTTTGTTAAAGAGCAGGTTGATGCCTTAAGAAAAAAAACCTGTTGCATTTTTACTTTCATGTCCAGTTCACAGAGAAACTGGATGATAACTTTTTAACTTTAGCTAATATGTTTACACACAGAATTTTCTTTACAATTAATGTTTTAAAACTCGCTTAAACTTTTAAAATAATAATTTTTTTAACCTTTTAATGTAGGTAAAAATCCACATTTTTATGCCTCCTTATGATCTTTTTATTAAAGGTGTATTTTACTTTTTTATACACCTTGCACATAAACTGTTTCTTCAATAGTACTCAGAAGGCCTTATTACTTTTAAATTATGCAACATTTTTTGCATAAAATTTTTTATAACATTTTTTCACGAAGTGAAAAAGTGAGATGGTTAGATAGACAGATACTTACCATTGTGTTCCAGTTGCCCGCAGTATTCAGTACAGTACATCCTGTGCAGGTTTATAGCCTAAAAGCAATAGGCTACACCATAGAACCTGAATGTGTAGGCAGCTGTGCCTCTAGGGTTTAGTTTAGCTTTGTTTTGTTTTGTTTTGTTTTGCTTTGTTTTGTTTTTTTGAGACGGAGTCTCTTTCTGTTGCCCAGGCTGGAGTGCAGCGGTGCGATCTCAGCTCACTGCAAGCTCCACCTCCCAGGTTCACGCCATTCTCCTGCCTCAGCCTCCCGAGTAGCTGGGACTTCAGGCACTCACCACCACGCCAGGCTAATTTTTTGTATTTTTAGTAAAGATGGGGTTTCACCGTGTTAGCCAGGATGGTCTGGATCTTCTGACCTTGTGATCCACCCACCTCGGCCTCCCAAAGTGCTGGGATTACAGGCGTGAGCCACCAAGCCCTGCCACCTCTAGGTTTTTGTAGGTACATTGCAAGGTGTTTGCAAATGACAAAATCACCTAACAATGAATTCCCCCCCTTTAAGTGACACATGACCATTTCCTCGAAAAAAGAGGTCTTTCTTGGGTCTGCCCCTAGAAAGGGTTCTTGGATCTCGTGTAGGAAGGAATTCCAGGAGAGTCACAGAGAGCAGTGAAAAGAGATCATTTATTGAAAGCTACTGTGATGCAGAGTAGGGCATCCTCAGAAGGCAAGCGGAGGCGCACCTCGTCTTTTTTTTCTTATCTAGGGGTTTTGTCTATGTAGAAGCTAAGCTAAGCTGTATCTACGTGTAGGTAGGTAGACAGCATGACAAAGTGTATTATTCTGTTGATTTAAAGAAAACTTTGACATTTTAGTGTGTGTGTACTCTAAAGCATCAAGTAATTAATCTTGAAAACATATTGTTATTAGTATTGGGACATCTGGACTTTCTACTGTTGCAGGAGTGTGTCCTTGTATGTATGTTTAAGTTGTTTCCTTTCAACTGTAAGCATCTTAAGACTATGGGTAGTGGGTAACAATGAATGTGCCCTGTTGGTCTCAAGACAGAGCTGAACTTAAAATGGTGTCACCATGGCTCTCCTAGACTTTGGCTTCCCTAACATGAGTGGAATAGAAATTACATCCCATGAATGGTTTCCCCATGCTCTGCTTCTCTCCTCCAGCTCCTGTTACAATCACTTTGAAATTAGAAATTTGGTGAAATATTCCAAGGATATCATCACCAAAGGGGATTGTGCAAATCAATGAAATAATATATTCTTAATTTTAAAAGTTCTTGATACAGTATAACCCTGGACTTCAAAAAATTTCACAAAGTCTTAGAGATGTACATATAAGACAAAAAGTAAAGCGCAGGAGCAAATTGGTGCATGTAATTGAAAATCAGCTTGATTCAGATGCTTCGTTGACTGTGGTTGAAAACTGCTTATGAGGGCAGGTTTGCATATACACAGAAAATAAAGCTTGCATCTTTTTTTTCTTCCAACAGGTCAAGCGTTTACAGACAAGAGTAGAGAAAAATGGAAACTCATCCAACAAATAATGACATAGAGAAGTCTGGCACATTGATGTTAGCACCAGATATGGCTTCATAGGAAGGAGCAGTGCACATTGAAGTTGACGGCTACCCCAGCGACTGCAGAGCCCAGCCGTACCCTCGGGAAAGGTGCGAATCTCAGAACACCGTATACATCAGGATCCTGTCTCCATGATCCTCTTGGCTTAACTCTCTGTACCTTCTTGATTCAATTTGGAGCCCTTTCATTTAATATCTCTTTTAAACCTTTCTCCATACACATGTCCCTCTCCCCAAAAGAAAGAAATTTCTAAAAATATATATAACTGTAAGCAGCAGAACCTTTTCTGCAAATGTCACATCCTTGTTCTTTTTGTTTGTTTTTTGTTTTGTTTTGTTTTTGAGACAGAGTCTCGCTCTGTCGCCCAGGCTGGAGGGCAGTGGCATGATCTCGGCTCTCTGCAACCCCCACCTACTGGGTTCAGGCGATTCACCTGCCTCAGCCTCCCAAGTAGCTGGGATTACAGGCATGTGCCACACCACCCAGCTAATTTTTGTATTTTTAGTGGAGATAGGATTTCACCAGGTTGGCCAGGCTGATGTCAAACTCCTGACCTCAGGTGATCCGCCTGCCTCAGCCTTCCAAAGTGCTAGGATTACAGGCATGAACAACCGCCCCCGGTTCCTTGTTCTTATTTCATATTCTTTTCCTCTCCTGGTCTATCTTCTTTTGCCATTTCACTTTTTATGTATATCCTTTCCCCAGATGGCAAGCAAGGAAAAAAAAAAACTCAATCCTGTCAATTGTGAATATTTATTAGCAGCTTTCATTAAAAGAAAGAAATGCTAGAGATAAGCTTAAAACTCTTAGCCATTTTTATGTCCCTTGATGTTCATATCTACCTACCACTTTCCATTTCTAATTCACAGTTAATATTATCTGTATTCTGCTTCAGATAGTGTGCCAGGTTAGTGACACACCCTGGCCTCAGTGATCTTATAATCATGTTTCCCTCAACACAAACAATATGAAAAGACATATGATCAACTAGAGGGAGTAAAAAAAAACAACAGATCAATATAACGAAGCCAAGGATAACAAGTCAGAATATTCGAAAAAGTCGGAGGACATTGTAAGAAATTATCTAGCAAAACTCTTCCACCAAGAGGTGAGTGAAAAGAGGGAGAAGTTGTGCCTGGCTGCTGTGTGCTACCCTTGACCTTGGGAAAGTGCTTTAACAAATCTACACTTCAGTTTTCTGATCTGTAAAATGAGGCTAGTACTAATACCTACTTCATGAGGCTGCTGTGTAAATGAATATGGTAATCCCTGCAAAGTACTTAATAGTGCCTGGGACATAGTAAGCCCTCAATTACTATTAGCTGTAATAAAAATATCAAGATTGTTATGGAGCCCACATCACTGAGTATGTTGGTGGTTAGCAAGTACTAGACGCTAAGGGTCTTCATTCTTAATCATGTGTTTTAGGAACAGGATAGCTTTTCCTCTCATGAGTAGCTGGAGCAACGAGGGTTGCCCGCATGGGATCTGTAGGACATATGAGCTCACGGCAGGAGCCAGAATGATGCAGCCTCTTTTCAGCCCTGTGGCTTTGGTATTTTGCTTTACAAGCCTCAGTTTCCCCACCTTTGATGAAGGAAATGAGGGCATGCCTTACAGATGCTGATGAGGCTTGAGATCGTGCATGGGAGTGGGAGCGATCTGGGCGTTGGGGGCATGGTGAGGAGACAGGGAGTGTGGGCATCTCTCTCTTTCATAGCCTGCCAAGTCTGGATTCTCTCACTCTCCTAGGAACCCCTGACATGCATCCATTTATTTTTTGGAAATTGTTTTCGATTGCGGCAAGTAGATACGCAACTACTGTGTATGAAATGCACTGGCTCAGTTACGAAGAGGGAGCTACCAGAAAGAAAACGTATCCAAGAGAACATTTCCCAGTGAAACCAGATCAGACCAAAGATTTACACCTCTTCTGCAGAAGCAAAAACATTTGCTTTCCACGTCATCCATATGTTTGCAGCTTTGATGCCAAACCTAACGCGCTAAGCCCGGGCAGGCACGGCAGGCTCCGGAGAGGTTCTGTGGGCTGGGCAAGCCAAGGTTTAGGAGCCCCTTGTCCACATAAGTCACAGCAGTTCCCCACTTTGTGGAGGAAATTAGCTCAGAGAAATGCCAAGTGTGATAAAAAATGAAATAGATTGACATTCCAATAAAATAAGCTCGTCTACCCTCTGTACACCCCCTGGGTCCCTGGAGATGTATATATTCCAGAAATAGCATTACATTCACATTACAGCATATTCTTGGTTCAAAACTAACACATCAGGGCTCTGCCATTCCCAAAGCTGCCAGGAGACAGCTCTGACTGATGCCCAGCTCACTTCCACACGATGTTACAAGTTATGATTACTGATGATGACAGATCGTTACCAGGGGAGTATTTTCACGGAATAGGCAGATTGGAAACCCAAAGGAAAACCAACATATTAAAGGGATGTAAAAGCCTTAGCTTCATGCAGCGGAATGTGACATTACCCCCATTCAGCACAGGGGTGGAAGGCAGGGAGGAGGAACAGAAGAGGTTTTCACCCACCATTAGGAGGTCTGGGTTCCATCCTTTTTTCATGCCAACTCATTCCCCGGCCCCGGGGGTAATTGCTATGTGGCGCTACCCAGGTCTCCTGTGAGCTTTAAAGGTGAATGAGCTAATGTTGTTGAGATTTGTAGATAAAGGCGGGTAAAGTACACAGGGCACTCTCTGAGTTTCTGAAAGAAGACTTGTTAGTGTTTGGGAAATTGCAGAAAGTCTCTTGACAGGACCAAGGATGTCATGCTTTCTGTGCCCTGCCTTCGTTGCCCAGGGAAGAAGACACTGTTCCTTCCTTCCTTCCCCAATGATTCATTGGCCAGGGTGAGGAGGTAGAAGAAATACCGGGAACCACATATCCAAACAACTTTGCCCTCTTTTGTTTTGTAGATAAAGTATTTGAGGTGATGCTCACAATTCAAGGAGATATCTTGGGGTATAAGATTTATACCAATTTAAACTACAAGTCCAGAGAAAAGGAAGTTCTGGAAATTCCCTTTAACTGATTTTGGGAGAAAAAAGACAGGATTGAGAATCAGGGAAACATTTCTGATTTTATGTGTACTGGGACATTCTTGCTGATGTAAGATAACAAATTTTGCAGTAGATCTTTAATTTATGCCTCTCGCTGGAGCCGCCTCTTCATTCCCATGTAGCTGAACCCCACTCCTTCCTCTTGTAAGTTGTTCTTTTGCATTATTTTACAAAAATAAGACATGCTTATTTGAAAAGATTTACACAATATGATATAGGAAATAAAACTGAAGATCTCGTCTTAACCTTAATCTCTTATCTTAACCCCTTGCCATTAGCCACAGTTAAATTATCACTGATGGTTTGCCAGTGCAATCAGAAATGTAGGTATGTTTATGTGCATGCCCATAGTGGTAGGGTTTTTTAAAAAAACTATTACTGGTATCATACTATGGACATATTATTTTGTGACTTATCTCTCTAATGGTGTATAATGGTGTATAATAGACATCTTATCATCTCGCTGTTTCTCTTTATTTCTTTAAAGTCCTGCTCAAGCCCTACCCCTTCCATGAAAGCTTTTCTGCCAATTTCAGCTCTCCTTCTCTTGAAACAGGAGATCTAATAGTATTGAGGGTATTACATGTATCTGGGCTCTTGCAGCACATTTTATGTCTACTGTCTTGGATCTTCCCAACAACCTTACAATGTTGGCATTATGATCTCCCTTCTGTGGAGGAAACTGAGGCTAAACAAAATTGCTTACATTGCCCAGGGTCAGGTAACTGTAATTCCATGGAAGGGCCAGACTTTGACCCAAGTGTTTCTGGCTCCCAAGCCCATGTTCTTTCCATCATCTGCACTGGGCTTTCATTCTTTAATTCTATCCACTCATTCACCAAATAGTTTCTGAGTTTCCACCGTGTTACTCTGCTTTATCTGGGTGCTAAAGATTCAGTGGGGAGCAAAGGCAGTTTTTCTCACCTTCTGTTGCTTACTTATTTCCTGTCTTATAACATGCCCGGCCTTATTGATAGACTGCAGTTTGCCATTAGCATGGGTATGATGGAGGGTTTCTATCGAATCAAACTAAGACTTAGTAGAAATGCAAGACATTTTGCCTCATCATTAGAAGACAATGGGGGAAAAAATCTCATTATTTTTCAAAAAGCCAAAATGTTATTTTTATCTCACGTGTTTAAAATCACAGACAAAAGTAATTAACAACTCTCTTTTTAATCCTATTTAATCTTATTCTTATTCGTCTTCATCATTAGTCTGCTTGGGCTGCCATAACAAAACACCATAGACTGAGTGGGTTGAGCCACAGGCATTTATTTCCATAGTTCTGGAGGCTGCAAAGTCCTAGATCACAGTGGTGGCCCATTTGGTTCCTGATAAGGGCCCTCTTCCTGGCTTGTAGACGGTCGCTTTCCTGCTGTGTGCTTACATGGCGGAAAGGGACAGCGATCTCTCCCTCTTCCTGTTCTTATCAAGCCACTATCCCATCACGAGGGTTCCACCTTCATGACCTTATCCAACCCTAATTAGCTCCCAAAGTCCTCATTCCCAAATAGCCACATTGGGGTGGGGCTTCAACCTATGGATTTTTGAAGTGATACAATTTAGTCCATAACAATGTTCTTCTCTTAACTAATTCTTACCATAATGAATATTTAGGGACTGGGCAAGGGGGCTCACACTTGTAATCCCAGCACTTTGGGAGGCAAAGGTGGGAGGATCCCTTGAGCCCAGGAGTTGAAGACCAGCCTGTACAATATAACAAGACCCCACTCTATAAAAAATCAAAAAATTAGCTGGGTGTGGTGGGGCACACCTGTAGTCCCGGGTTCTAGGTAGGTTGAGGTGGGAGGATGGCTTGAGCCCAGGAGGTCAAGGCTGCAGTAAGCCGTGATTACGCCACTGCACTCCAGCCTGGGTGACAGAGGAAGACCCTGTCTCTAAAATACATATATATACACATATGTGTGTGTGTGTGTATATATATGTATAATACATTTACTATATAATAAATTTTATGTATTTCATATATATGTATTTACTATATATAGTAAATATACAGCAAATATACACAAATTTACTGTATATAATAAATACAATAGTATATTATAGTATAGTATTATAGTACATATAACAAATATATAGTAAATATATATATATATACTTACTATCAAAAACCAAAATGACATTGAGCTTTAAACTCCCATCTCTCTAAATATTTGTTTTTATCATTCATACATTTTTTATGTGTGTGACAAAGTCTCACTCTGTCACCCAGGCTGGAGTGCAGTGGCACCATCTTGGCTCACTACAAACTCCGCCTCCCGGGTTCAAGCAATTCTCCTGTCTCAGACTCCCAAGTAGCTGGGATTACAGGTGTACCCCATCACACCAGGCTAATTTTGGTATTTTTAGTAGAGATGGGTTTTTGCCATGCTGGCCAGGCTGGTCTCAAACTCCTGACCTCAAGTAGTCTGCTTGCCTTGGCCTCCCAAAGTGCTGGGATTACAGGCATAAGCCACCGCGCCCAGCCATTCGTACATTTTTTTAAGATAATTACAAAAAAGTCATCTTTACCTGTAAGGGAAGTAAGAGATAAAAACATTTTTGGATCTTCCCAGGAGCTCTTTCCAATATAAATGCGATGCAAGGACACACGTTCCAGAGACACGCCCCGTCCATTCGGCTGTGCCACTGCCGTGGGAGGCCATGGAAGCCTGCAGCTGTAAGCATGGGAGAGTGACAGAAGAAGGTACGTGGACTTCATTTAGAAAATGTAAATGAATCAAATGAGACACATTCAAATTATACCTAAATATTGGCTCTGGAAATTGCATCTGTGGTGAGGGAAACTGGGGATAACTCCTAGAAAAAAAAAATACAGAATATATGTATATATATAAAGTATAAACCTCTTTGAGTTGTGGGTGGTAAGGTGGGAGGGAAATTCATAGGTTAGCCAATGTATGAGTGAAAGCATTCAAGTATATGCTTTAAAAATAATTTTTGAGCCTAAAAATTTAAAATTTGCACCCAAAGTTTTGTTTCACAGGTTGACCAACCAATTATCGGAGTCTCCTTCATATAAGTTATTTCACAATTGACCCTGTCATAAAGGAAAACTTTCACTGGAAATACCATTTTTTTCTTTTTGAGGTTTTCCTTTTATATGGAGTTGTGGAAAAGTAGACTTCTGATGGAAACTGTCTTGCTTTATAGCTAAATATAAGAGCAAATCCAAGGACAGCAGAAAATAATTATCCAGAAGTGACCAGGGAAGCATTCTTGGCTTGTAGTCACGTGGTCTCGGGAGGTGGGCAAGCTCTTTGCACAAAACCCAAACCTTACAGTATGAATGGCAGGGGTGTCAAATCAGGGTTAATAATTCAACACAAGAACCAAGCCCAAAGGCCACCCAAAACTAAGTTCAGTGACTGAAACAGAAGCCCAATAGGGGTGCGGCACTGTGCCCATATTCAACATAAAAATAAATAAATGGGCCACTGTGGGCAGATGTGAGGACATCCCAAGTTATCCCCTGGGGGCAGACCTCCCCACCCCCAGGTCCATCCCAGGCACTGAAGGGTGCTTTTCTCTAACACATCACCACCTTTGAATGAAGAAATTTTGTTTCCAGACACTTCTTTTCTTTTTCTTTTTTTTTCTTTTTTTTTTTTTTTTTTGAGACGGAGTCTCGCTCTGTCACCCAGGCTGGAGTGCACTGGCACAATCTCGGCTCACTACAAGCTCCGCCTCCCGGGTTTGCGCCATTCTCCTGCCTCAGCCTCTCTGAGTAGCTGAGACTACAGGCGCCCGCCACCACGCCCGGCTAATTTTTTGTATTTTTAGTAGAGACGGGGTTTCACCGTGGTCTCGATCTCCTGACCTCGTGATCCGCCCACCTCGGCCTCCCAAAGTGCTAGGATTACAAGCGTGAGCCACCGCGCCCGGCCTTTTTGTGTGTGTGTGTGTGTGTGTGTGTGTGTGTGTGTGTGTGACAAAGTCTCACTGTAGCCCAGGCTAAAGTGCAGTGGTGTGATCACAGTTCACTGCAGCCTCAGCCTCCATGGGCCCAGGTGATCCTCCCACCTCAGCCCTGCTAGTAGCTGGGTCTACAGGTCACACTCCCACGCCTGGCTAATTTTTTATTTTTTGTACCGGCAGGGTTTCGCTAGTGTTGAACACCTGAGCTCAAGCAACTCACTCACTTTGGTCTTCCAAAGTGCTGGGATTACAGGCGTGAGCCACAGTGCCTGGCCTCCAGAAAGTTCTTAATAAAAAGGAAATAAGCTATATGCAGTGATGGACACAGTAAGCCATCATCACCCAATGTTCTCTTAATACAGATCATTCATTCAATAAGTGGCCTCTGAAATTCTGCTTTTGGAAAGCCACCATACCTGGCACTGAAAAGGGTGCATTAGATGTAGACCAAATATTTAAAGCTCTGTTATCATGGAAATCAAATGAGTGAACAAGTGTCAAGGTATGTTCGACCCTTCCAGTGTCTTCCCGATGCTGTTTGCTCTGATAGGAGTTAAGATCTTGACTCTGGAGTCAGACTGCCTGGTTGTATTTAGGATCCACTACTAGCTGGTGTCCTTGGGAAAACAAAATAGGGATAATAAGAATATCTTATTCATGGAGTGGTCACGGGAATTAAGGGAGATGATATATAGGAAGCAAGGACTAAAGGAGATGATACCTAGGGAGCTGTAACAATGCCTGGAGGCAGCACGTGCCTTGTTTTTGTTGCTATTGTTAATACTGTTTCTATGTTTATACACATTTTTCTCTTAGAAAAAGAAAATTTTAGAATTTTCCTTTAGAAAAGAAAAAATTTTCTAAAATATTATTAGAAAAAATATTTTGTCTAAAAAATAGCTTTCATGTATAGTATATATATTGTATATATACTATATATACATTGCATATATATATACACTATATATACACATTGGTATATATATATGTGTGTGTGTGTATATATATACATATATAGTAGGGATGGGGTCTCGCTATGTTGCCCAGGCTGGTCTTGAACTCCTGAGCTCAAGCAATCCTCCTTCCTCAGCCTCCCAAAGTGCTGGGATTACAGGCATGAGACACCGTGCCTGGCCTAATGCCATTTCTATAATGAATTTTTGCAACTCTGATATCTCATACATAGTCTAGGAGCCCTATAAACTAACTACTCGTGTTCTTTAAAAAATAAGGTAAAATAGCAACAATGAAATTAAACGGTAGAATAAAAGTGCACAGTTCTATGGCAGGATGGTGAAGGCTTAGTGTTGGAAACAATTATGAGAAAGAGGTAAGTTCCTCAACCTTCTAAAGTTTTGTTTTCTAACCTGTAAAATGGGGAGAATAATGAGTGCCTTGTTTTGGAGATGAGATGAAGTAATGTATGTAAAATTAGTAGGTTTGGTAGGTGCTATTACAGTGCAAATCGTTAATTGAGATATCATTTTTAATTAAAAGATGAAGGTGGCCAAGCACAGTGACTCACACCTGTAATCCGAACACTTTGGGATACTAAGGCAGGTGGACGGCTTGAGTCCAGGAGTTTGAGACCAGCCTGGGCAACATGGCGAAACCAAGTCTCTACAAAAAATACAAAAAAAATTAGCTCAGCATGGTGGCTCGCAACCGTGGTCCCAGTTACTGGGAAGGCTGAGGTGGGAGGATCACTTGAGCCCAGGAGGCAGAGGTTGCGTTGAGCCAAGAAGGCACCACTGTACTCCAGTCTGGGCAACGCAGGGAGATCCTGTCTCAAAAAAAAAAAAAAAAAAAAAAGGCTGGGCTTGCTGGTTTACCCCTGTAATCCCAGCACTTTGGGAGGCCGTGGCGGGCGAATCACCTGAGGTCAGGAGTTCGAGACTAGCCTGGTTAACATGGTGAAACCCCGTCTCTACTAAAAATACAAAACTATAGCCGGGTGTGGTGGTGTGCGCCTGTAGCCTCAGCTACTTAAGAGGCTGAGGCAGGAGAATTGCTTGAGCCTGGGAGGCAGAGGTTGCAGTGAGCCAAGATCACACAGCTGTACTCCAGCCTGGGAAACAGAGTTACAGTCTTTCTCAAAAAATAATAAAAAATAATAAAAAAAGAAGGCATGCTGGCTGACTCAGGATATCCACTAGGTGGTGCTAGAAAACAATGCCCAATCATGAAGCATTCATTTTCAAAGACCTGGCATTTTATTCTCTTATTTGAGTGTATCAGGAAACCGTTTCTTTCTTTAAAAATTGTTTTTTATTTCAATAGTTTTTGGGGTGCAAGTAGTGTTTTTTGTAACGTGAATTATATAGTAGTGAACTCCAAGATTCTAATGCACCCGAATAGTGTACATTGTACCTAATGCGTAGTTTCTTATCCCTAGCCCCCTTCCCCCTTCTGCATCTCTAAAGTCCATGATATCACACTTTATGCCTTTGCATACTTGTAGCCTAGCTCCCACTTGCAAGTGAGAACATGTGGTTTTGGTTTTCCACTCCTGAAGAATAATGGCCTCCAGCTCCATCCAAGTTGCCACAAAAGACATTATTTCCTCCCTTTTAATGGCTGAGTAGTATTCCATGGTGTATATATACCATGTTTTCCTTACCCACTCATTGGTTGATGGGCACTTAGGTAGGTTCCACATCTCTGCAATTGTGAATTGTGCTGCAGTAAACATATGCGTGTGGTGTCCTTTTCATACAATGACTCCTAGGAAATGCAGTTTCGATGAACACTCCAACCTACATTCCTTGCATCACTTTGGGACTTTTACCTACTCCTATAATTCTCAAACATTTCCGCCCCTCTGCCTTCCAAGTAAGATGCTTACTCAGCCAACAATTCCTGAGTGCCTGCTGTCTGCTGGGTGCTGGATACACAAAGATGAAGAAAACGCAGTGCTTGGCCCGGTCATGAATTCCACTGTGGATGTGTTGAGTTTGAAGTTCCTGCAGTACTTCCGGGTGTAGATGTCCAACAAGCTGTTGACTATTTAGATTTGAAGCTCAGAAGTGACATTCAGAATCAGGGAGACATCACACCTCGTTTGTAGTTGATCGTGAGCGTGAAAAGCATGGCCCAGGACAGAGCATAAAGTGGGAGGAGCTATGAGCAGGTACAGAATCCTGCAGAACGCGGGCATGCCAGCGAGGAGACAGGCTCTCGGAGGACAGAAGGAGGGTTCCGAGAGCCGTGGGCAGAAGCAGGGCAGGGAGGTGTCAAAGAAACCGGGGGCTATGAAGGGACAAAGGAGAAGGGTCCCCTAGAAGACAGAAGAAAGCCCACTGGATTTGGAGCAGGAAGAGGGCCATTGAAAGTGGCCTGGGAACAGAGTGCATGTGAAGACAGCCCAATATCGGCTGCTTTTTAAAAAATGTGGATGAAAAGAGGAGAGTCAGGATAGTTACTAGAGGAGCACTGAAGGTAGGGGGGAGTTTGTTTGGGGGCTTGGTTGGTGTTTGGCTGTTTACTTATTTACTTATTTGCATTGGGAGAAAGGGATTTGATGGCATTTACAGATGGAGGGAAGGAGCCAATAGCGAAGGACAGGTTGGTGATTAGAACACATGAGAAGGGCTGACACCCCATCCCACCACCTTTCTCCTTGTCCCAAACAAGCTGTGTGCCCTTGGGTGGTTTCCTGCCCCCTCTCATCCTCAGACACCTCACCTGGAAAAACATACGGAGCAAAATGGTGAATCATGTGTAAGATCTCTCCTAGCTCTAAGAAAATTCCTTTTTCAAATTTTAATCTTTCAGTTATCTAAACAGCAAAGGGAAGAATTATACAGGTTAAGTATGTTTAAATAACTGTCTTTGAAATGAAAGCCAACGTTACAATATCTCACATCACTAAATGCATGCATGTGGTAAAATGCAAAGCAACCCACTCAAAATAGTTGCTGTGTGGTTAACTGTGTAAATGGCATGTCTCCCCTGCATGTGAAGCTAGAGGCTGGCCCTCGAGATCCGCCGTCCATATATGCCACAGTTGAGTCTTCAGATCCAGCCTGTCGGTATTTCCATTCTTGAGCACTGGGTAATGTGGTCCTGGCATAGCTCTGTGCCAAACACGTGGTTAACACTTGGACTTATAAATCGTTTATAATCAGCATCCCTGGCCAATTACAATAGAGAATTTGTATGCAAGTGAAGATATTCAGGCATGCAGAAAATTAAATAAACAGTCTATACACATGTTGAAATGCACCTTGCAAATTGCAGGAAACATATTCACATTACTTTTTATGACGGCCCCGGCTGTGTTTAATAGGCCCTTTCTAATAAGGAATGTTTTGACTATGATGCTCCCAAGACACTATAGCACTCAACACAGAAAGACACGATTTTCTTATTCATGAATGTCATAAATGAGCTCAAGAAGGCCTTGGCACGCTTGTTCTGTGCCCCAGCAATGGAAGGTGAGTGCTAACCTCATTCATTTCCTTGATGAAAGGATATCTTGATTGCTCTGCATCTAGAAGAATGGCTACTTTAAGTCCCAGGGGCACTTAATAAAACGTCTTCGGATTGAGTGACACGGATGAGCAGAGAGCAAACTCCATTTCCCTCCTACCATCTAACAAGTAGCCAGGGGCCGGTCCTTCCAGATGCATCCTGGGCTTGATAGCACACAGAGGTC